>NC_063332.1:173620271-173651608 GCF_021869965.1 Rhincodon typus
AATGGGGTGGTGGAGGAGCAGGGGCAGTAACGGCCTGGTGGAGGAGCAAGGGCAGTAAGGGGGTGGTGGAGGAGCAGAGGTAGTAAGGGGGCGGTGGAGGAGCAGGGGCAGTAAGGGGGCGGTGGAGGAGCAGAGGCAGTAATGGGGCGGTGGAGGACCAGGGGCAGTAATGGCCTGGTGGAGGAGGAGGGGCAGTAAGGGCGTGATGGAGGAGCAGGGGCAGTAGCCCCGTGCGGAGTATGGTTGCAGGCAGCGGTCAGACCACATGGTTGTCCCCTGGGCTGGTCTGCTGAAGGCAGCCTTGGGACAGATACTGTGATGTTTGTCTCTTTAATTTTGCTTCTTGTACCTAGGTACAAGATGGCGCTGTCAGTGGTGACTTAGAAACTTTTCACTGTTCTCATTTGAGTACATCTGACAACAAAGCTAATTCATTCAATTCTGAAATAACTGTTCAGAGGCCAGTATCCCACCCCAGTCACCCGTAATTTACTTGTGTACAGTACACTGGCTGTGGGCCAGTCAGCTCAGACTCCATCCCCTAAACTGAAGAGATTCTAAATCCCCTGGTTATCTTGGTCAGCCAGTGCTTTCCTGATTGGCTCAGGTTAACCCCAATGAAGGACCTTGTCGTCAACGATGTCCACCCAGTTCCAGTCACTACGTCCCTGCCCCTCTAAGTCTGAGCATACAGACCAGGTCGTTCTCCTGTAGGTTTTCCCGTGACACTTTTGCCCTTGGTTTGGTTGGTGTGATTCGGGCTCTGACAAGGGTGGCGTGTACCAGACCATGGCCTGTCTCTTGCGTCCAGAGCATCTCCGGAGAGTTTCCTCCCGTTCTTCCGGTGGTAATGGTATCGAGACCGCATCCATCTCGGTCTCCTCGACACTAGACGGAGGGGGAGAACCTGTGTTTTCTGCCGAGTCTTATGGCTGTTCTGAGGGGCCAGGTATGTTTTGCCCCTGCCCCGTTTGTGAGGTAACAGCTTTCAGGTGATCCACGTGTTAACATAGAACATAGAACAGTACAGCACAGTACAGGCCCTTCGGCCCACGATGTTGTGCCGACCTATTATCCTATTCTAAGATCAAACTACCCTGCATACCCTACATTTTACTTTCATCCATGTACCTATCCAAGAATCGCTTAAATGTCCCTAAAGTATCTGACCCCACTACCACTGCCGGCAGTGCATTCCACATGCCCACCACTCTCTGTGTGAAGAACCTACCTCTGACATCTCCCCTATACCTTCCTCCAATCACCTTAAAATTATGCTCCCTCCTAATAGTCACTTCCACCCTGGAAAAATGTCTCTAACTATCCATTCTATATATGCCTCTCATTATCTTGTACACCGCTATCAAGTCACCTCTCATCCTTCTTCGCTCCAATGAGAAAAGTGTTTGAGCAGGACTGTATCACCTACCCAAACTTTGTACGTCACAGGACCTGACGTCGCACCAACCTCAACTTGTACCAACACAGGGCCATTTCCACCTCAGCCCCTGAATTAAATCATCTCTCTGACTTAGAGGAGGCATGTGGCTGGCGCTGGCATTCCTGCTCCCGTTTCACCTTGTCCCCCAGGTCTGGGAATATCGGGTTTAACCTGGTGCGGAGTCTTATCCCCATTAGTATCTCTGCTGGGGCTATCCCTGTTGCTGAGTGAGGAGTGGTCCTATAATCAAATAGGACAGTTTAGTATCAATTGATGCTGTAGGCTGTTTCTTTAAGCTTGCCTTCAGTGTTTGGACTGCTCTTTCCACTAAACTATTGGACAATGGGTGGCATGGAGTTGTCCTTGAGTGCCAGATGCCACTTGACTTTAGGAAATATTTAAATTCTCTGCAGGTAAGTGACGTCCCATTGGCTGTGATCAATATTTCTGGGAGTCCATGTATAGCAAACAATGCTCGCAGATTCTCAATCGTCATCCCTGAGTTTGCCAAACGAACTTTATGCACGTCCAACCATTTTGAATGGGCATCCACAGTGACCAGGAACACTGAGCCCATGAAAAGGGCACGCATAGTTGACGTGTAACCAAGTCCAGGGTTTACCCGGCCATTCCCACGAATGTGGGGGCGCTATTGGTGGTAACTTTTGTCCTTGTTGGCACTCTGGGCACTGCCCCACCAATGCAGCTATGTTGGCATCCGACGCTGGCTACTAGACATAGCTTCTTGCTAGCATCTCCTACTTGGAAACCCCTGGATGACCCTGGGGAGATCAGCCAGTATCTTGCGGTGACCTTTACTCAGGACAGTCACCCTTGCTCCCCACAGTAATATGACATCATCTACAGTGATCTGGTCTCGCCAGCTCCAGGAATGTTTCAGTCCTGGTTGCAAGGCCCATCTGCCTCCCCCATTACTGCCAGCTGATTTAGTTTCACTAGGAAAGGATCTTTTTGTGTCCACAGTCGGATATTGTCAGCAATGTCCAGAAGGGTGTCCAGGAGGTTTAAAACCAAAACAGACTCTTCCAGTAGAGTATTTGCCAGTGGGAGGCAGCCCAAACCATCCACATTAGCCACTCAGCTTTCTGCACGGTGTTCTAACTTGTATTTGTTTGCGCTGAGAATAAGGGCCCAACGCTAAATTCTACCAGAAGCTAGGGGTGGCACTGCCGTGTCTTCCTTCAGTCGCCCTAGAAGGGGTTTGTGATCTGTTACTATGATACATTCACATCCGTAAAGGTACTGGTGGAACTTCCTCACATCAAAAATGGCCGCCAAACCTTCCTTCTCTATCTGGGTGTATTTGCATTCAGCATCAACCAAAGTTCAGAAAGCAGGGCATTCCTCTCCACTGGACCACCAAGGAGCCAACACTACCCCGATACCATACGGGGAGGCATCGAATGTCAGCATTATCTCTCGCTTCGGATCATAGTGGGCCAACACCTTCGATGACAATAGCTGCTTTTTCACTTCCCTAAAGGCTATTTCTTGGCTACAAGACCATTTCCAAGGCTGACCCTTTCTCAATAGCAGGTGGAGGGCAGGTTATGAATCTTCCATAATAATTCACTAACCCAAGGAAAGGCCTAAGCTCTGGTACAGATGTAGGGGCTGGGGATCCTTTGGTCACGCTCACTTTATGTTCCAACAGGTGTAACGCGGTCTTGTCGACTCTGTAACCTAAGTAGGTCACTTACGGTGTCTGGAACATACATTTTTCCATCTAAGGTGCACGCCCACCTGGGAGAAACGTTTAAGCACTATGTCCAAGCTCTCCAAGTGCTCTTTCTTGGTCTTCCCTGTTATTAGTGCATCATCCAGAAAGATGGCAACCTGGGGTAGCCCTTGTAAAATGTTCTCCATGGTCTGCTGGAAAAGGGCATAGGTTGATGATAACCCAAATGGCAGTCTCGTATATTGATATAAACCCTTATGGCTATTACTTATCGCATAAATCTGGGACTCCTCATCCAGTCGCAATTGTAGATAGGCGTGGCCCAAGCCCAGCTTTGTAAGGGACAGCCCCCCCCAGGAACTTTGTGTACACGTCCTCGATGCGAGGGATCGGATATTTATCCAGCTGCGAGAATCCCCACAAACGTGAATCGAGCTGTTAGGCTTCACCATCGGTACGACTGGTGCTTCCCATTCTGCAAACTGCACTGGTTTGATGATTCCTTCACTCTCCACCCTCCTGATTTCTGACTTTAATTTTGCCCAGGAGGCAAATGGCACTGGGTGGGCCTTGCAAAATCACATAATTGCTTCCTGGTCAACATGTAAGGTGGCCTTGGCCCCTTTGATAGTCCCAAGCTATAATAAAACCCTTCTCAGTCAATGGGTCACTCTGGAAGTGTTTTTGATGTTCACGTTGCATAAGGGGGCAAAGAAAGGATATGTTCTAACTGCACAGTCTCACTGAGGAGATCTGAACAGAAACAACAATGTGTCCTTCTGCAAAGAATGATTTCTACTTGCAGCCCTTTAAAAACCTATTAGCATCCTCTTAATTGATGTAAACATGACCCACGGAAGAAGGATAAGTTGCAATCCAGGTGACACAAAGCAATTAAATTAGTTAATAACCCATGGAAGGATTTAATGAAGAGAATGTGGAAAGTAAGACACTGTGCCCTTTACCTTAGTCTGGGACAAGAATGGTGGATGTTTATCAAAACGGCAGGTCTTCTCATCAAACAGGCCTTTTATTTCGTATTTTGCCGGTCCAGGGAAGCCCTTAAGAGATAATGAACAGGTAGCCAATTAAATTCCAAAGCACAACAATAATTTGCATTTATACAGTGGACTTAACATGGTAAAAATGATGTGAAACGGTACTTGTGTTGCAGTGGTAGTGTCCCTACCTCTGAGCCAGGAGGTCTGGGTTCAAGTCCCACCTGCTCCAGAGCTGTGTTATAACATCTCTGCACAGGTTGATTAGAAAAATATCTAAAACTGATGCAGGATCTGTGGGTCATTTTAAAAATAGGTACCACTGTTGACCCTGACCTGGTCTGCTCTCACAATCTGCCATTGGCACAGTGATGGTTTTTTGTGCTTTTTTTAACCTTCAGCAGGATATTCATACAGAAATGTCGTACTGAAAGATTTAATAAACTTTCCTTACAGCTCCTGGTTATTTATATTACAATCCCAGGCATTGCCTTGTGTGGGCTCGGACTGACTATAACATGTAAGAGCAGAATTAGGCCATTCAGTCTATTGAGTCTGCTCCACCATTCAATGATATATTTCTCAATCCCATTCGCCTGCCTTCTTCCTGTAATCTTTGATCCCCTTGCTAATCAAGAATCAATGACTTCGCCTCCACAGCCCCATGTGGCAATGAGTTCTACAGAGTGACTACTCTCTGGATGACAAAATTCCTCCTTATCTCAGTTCCCAAAGCTCTTCACTGAAGCATCATCAAGCCAGACATGTGACACTGAACTACATAATGAACTGATCAGGGAGAGGTGATCAGAAAGCTGGATCGATGAGCTAGGTGTTCAGCACGTGGCTTAAAGAAAAGAGATGAGCAGAGAGGTGAAGAGAGTTAGCAAGGGAGTTCCAGAATTGAGCCACCACCCTCCCCCATAGAGGATGGTAAAAATCTGCACCGACATGGTTACTTATGTTGAGAGATTATTGAAATTGAGTGAAGAAGGCTCAGGTGGAACATAAACTGGCAATGACCAGTTGGGCCAAACAGCTTATGTCATTTGTTTTAAATATTATGATTATAAGGTAAAGTTGCCATTGTCTTTACCAGACCATGAGGCTGCTCTCTCATTAGAGAGAGACAACTGCTGGTGGTTTAACCTGAGGTCCTCCATGCTTTAGGTGAGGGGAGAGGTTGAGAAGGAGAGTCCTTCATGGTAAACTCAGGCAGTGCAGGAATTGAACCCATACTGTTGGCATCATTCTGTATTGCAAATCATCTGTTCAGCCAACTGGCCCCCAACAAGGTAAGGTTGCTATTGTCTGACCAGACCATAGCGTTGCTCTCTCATTTGATATCAAAACAAATGACAGAAAAAATGCTGCTACATAAGTTCATGGAAAAAGAAAGTATTCAGGAACAGCGCTGAAGGTCATGTCAGAATGGTTACAAAGACTGACATGTTCCAGTGAAGGTTGGGAGAGTCACAATTTGCTCTGACATCCTTTGGTTGATGGTGTGCAGCTAAGCAGTGGCCCCCAGTGTGACATAATGTTTGTCATTTGGGTCATGACAGGTGCCATTAACTTACATGGGACATCACCTCACCCAGGTCATTGAGTGAACAATCAACGATGATAAGTGAGGCACTGTGTTCTTTGGGGCACCATTCACGTGTCAACAATTGACCTGACGGGGTTAACAGAGCATTGTTTTTGACACACTGAACATGTATATGGATTACTGAGAGCACACGAGATGGACTATGCCTTTGTGCAGTGCGTCTGTGCAGATATTTAGTGTCATTGGTCATGTTTGCTGACACTCCAGTGTATATCTTACTGAGAACAAGGAAACGATAATAAGTCCACAGACTGTCCAATTCAGAAGGACTGATTCACGTTATTACTGTTCATGTAAGTAACACAATCAACTGAAAAGTGAACAAGAAAACTTAACAAGTCAGCAACAACAGTATAAATAATTTCTGCTTCAATCCTGTGAACTGAAACCTTCCCAAATAGAGAACAATTTAAAATTCTTAAAACATTTTGTAAAGCAAAGCATAGCCATGCATTTCTTCCCGCCTTAAGATAACACGGAAATTAAAAAGGTCTATAATGCACAACAGTGGAAAAGAATGAAACAGGTTTGAAAAAATTTAAAACAAGACGTAATATCCCCAGTACCTGGGGCAGCAGTTACAAGAACAGGCAGCTGAGGAGAGTAAGCTAAGTGGAGTATTCATCAAAGACTGCTGAACTTTCAACTTTTCCTTTATTTTTCTAATTTATATTAAGAAGGACTTTAATGTTAACTGTTACTTTATTTCCTTATTTTTCTACTTATTCTCTGAAGGTAATGCTTAACTTTTTTAACTTTGTTTCTTTTCTTATTTTGTACGTAGGAATTCTTTTGTACATCGGTAACTTTGTACCTAAAATGGCGGCGTGCGTGGCAACATTGTACATTTTTCACTGTACTCCTGTACTTCTGTCCAAGTGACTATAAAATCTAAATGTAAATTCTAAAAATACAGATGTGCTACAGCCAGAGTGTTTGCAGTGTATCGCTGACCGCTAAGAACATACAAAAATAGGAACAGGAGGAGCTCTTTTAGCCTCTGAGAGCTTTCCACTCTTCACTGACATCATGGCGATTTGCAACCTAACTCCATATACCCACCTTTGCCCCTTAATAGATGGGGCACTGTCAGCTCTGAAGTCCTTCTAGATAACTGAACCACTGCCACAGTGCCCAAGGTGGCTAGTAACATACAACAGATAAAAAGTGTACCTCCCAGAGAGATGGCCATTCAAGAAAAGAGAAAGACCAAATATTACTATCGACGTATTTTAAATATTTGCATCATAAGGTGAGAGATGGAGATGTTCGCCGATAATTGCACAATGTTCAGCACCATTCACAACTCCTCAGATACTAAAGCAGTTTGTGTTCAAACACAACAAGATCTGGACAATATCCAGGCTTGGGCTGACAAGTAACATTTGGGCCAGACAAATATCAGACAATGACCATCTCCAATAGAAGACAAATCTAACCACTATCACTGAATCTCCAAGTATCAACATCCTGGGGATTACCATTGACCAGAAATTCAACTGGATTCATCACATAAGTATAGTGGCCACAAGAGCAGGTCAGAGGCTAAGAATACCGTGGCAAGTAACTCACCTGCTGACTCCCCAAACCTGTCCACCATCTACAAGGCGCAAGTCAGGAGTGTGATGGAATACTCCCCACTTGCCTGGATGAGTGCAGCTCCAACAACACTCAAGAAGCTCGATACCATCCAGGACAAAGCAGCCGCTTGATTGGCACAACATCCACAAACATTCACTCCCTCCACCACTGACGCTCAGTTGCAGCAGAGTGTACTAGCTACAAGATGCACTGCAGAAATTCACCAAAGATCCTCAGACAAAACCTTCCAAACCCACAACCACTTCCATCTAGAAGGACAAGAGCAGCAGATACATGGGAACACCACCACCTCCAAGTTCCCCTCCAAACCACTCACCATCCTGACTTGGAAATATATCACTGTTCCTTCAGTATCACTGACTCAAAACATTTTCTGTCATGGCATTAGACTACAGCTAGGAATACAGATTAGTGATACGTGAATTCAAACTCAATCAGAAAGCACTAATAAGACTAAACAATGGGTGTGTATTTACAGAGGGTCCTCAATTCACAATATCCTGCTTACAAACACTCATATTTATGAACACGACCCCATACAGGGAAGTATTTTTAAATACCCAACATAAAATTTCCTGTACTTACCAACTGCTCCTATGTAATGTCCTGCATTGTGCTCCGACTGTACAAATTGACTTGCAACCAGACTCCAGAATGGAACCTATCTGAACCCAGGGACTGCCTGTAACCACCTGAACTCTGGGCCCAAACCCAATGCCAACAAGATCCAGCCTTAACCTTTAATAATTACAACGGAAGGATGATATTGATCAGGTGAGGTTGAAGAGGGAAGGGAGGCCATGTATGAACTAGTTCCTTCCCCCCACAATCTCTGTCCCTCTCACCCCTCCTTCCCCTCTCTCCCTCTCATTCCTCCTCCCTTTCTGTCCTTCCTCAACCTTTCTCTGCTCTACCAAAAGTACAGGGCCCTTCAAAAGAGAATTAAATAAATATCTGGGGAAGGAATACCATGCAGGGATGTGAGGAAAGAACAAGAGAACTGGATTACTCTTTGAAGAGCTGACATAAAGTCATAGTTGTACAGCACAGAAACAGATCATTTGATCCGTCTCATCCATGCCGACCAGACATCCCAATCTGACCTAGTCCCATTTGCCAGCATTTGGCCTGTAACCCTCTAAACCCTTCCTGTTCATATATCCATCCAGATGCCTTTTAAATGTTGTAATTGTACCAGCCTCCACCACCTCCTTTGGTAGCTCATTCCATACATGCACCACCCTCTGCGTGAAAAAGTTGCCCCCTTGGTCCCTTTCTCCCCCTCATCTCAAATCTATCCCCTCTAGTTTTTGGAATTAATGGATCTAATGACCTCATTTATACTATATTGTGAATGCAGAATTTTAACGCATTTACTAAATAATCATTCATTGAAAGATATGAACAAGAATGATGAATACCATGAACAAGGACTGAAGAGAAATATTTGAAGTTTTGGCAATAGGTTGCTGGCTCAATTGATGATTTAGTGTAAGCCCGAGCTGAAAAAACCAGAATGGTGTAGGAACATGTACATACATGTGCTCTCTTCATTTTTAGCAAAGTTTGCTAACTTGACAACTACAAGTCACACTTTCATAGTGCCTTTAGGCTAGCAAAACATCCCACAGGAATAGACAGGAGCTTTCGTGGACAATATATGACACCAAGTTGTGTATGAGGGCAAGTGTGGCCAAAGGTTTGGTCAAAGAGTTAACTTTTAATCAGTGTCTTAAAGGATGAAGAGAAAGGCATTGAAAAATTCTTGTGTAATATAATGAAAGTGGAGTCAAAAAGTACCAACTAATTTCAAAAGATGAGGCCATGTTTAGACAGAACATTGGAGTATTACCGTGGTTAATACATATCATTAACGGGACTCTATGAAGTAAAACCACTTCATTTTTAACAAATACTTTTCTACAGGTAATATGGCTTTTTGAATCAAGTGTCACCTGAACCATTTCTGAAATGCTACCAGCAAAACACCAGGTGGGCTCGAAAAATGGAGCTATTAAGTGTTCAACATTTTCTGCAGAATGTGGAATTGATGCTGAGACATGTTGCCCCAGGCAAATTCTCATCATTTTTGCCTGCTCTGTGTAAGATAACTAGCTGTACGTCCCTAGGTAGGACAACTTTGCCAAGTTCTCAGCCAGGCCTAGAGGGCAGCGCTGCCAATAATGACCCATCTGCTAACCACTCACAAGCAGCTAGCAATTTCTAATGAAGACAGATGGGGAGGACCTGCACTGGCAGCCTGCAGGGTTACTAATGAAACCATCTAATGGTCACTACCTGCCTCTTTTGACTGATTGATGACCACAGTGTGAACTTGAAGGCAATACCCATGACATTATGCGGTCATTAGTCATGGCGGGGGACAACTGTACCCTTCACGCTGTCCTTTTCCATTTCTGAAAAATGCCACATTTACTCATATCCTTCGGTCATTTGCAATAACCTTGCTCAGGCTGAGCCTTTGCAAAGTTTTCATTCTTCTGAAATAGTGACGGCTTAAGCAAATGGAAAAGACTTGAAGGAAGGTAGCTTAGAACAGCAGGAATGAGAATTTAACTTGTTGGAGCTATTTCATGTCCTTATTTGTGCTGCCACAGAATGTACAGAGCAGCAGAAGTCATGGAATCACACATGCAACACTGAAGGAGGCCATTCAGTCCATTCAGTCCTGCTTGTGCTGGCTCTTTAAAAGATGTATCCAATGGTCTCACCCAATCCCCTGCTCTTTTCCGAAAGCCCTGAAATGCTTCTCAAACTCCAGGAAATACCCAAGAAGTGATAAGCCTTTAGAAATTTTCCTGTTAAGTAGCATTTTACTTTTAACTTTTTCCCTCATGGGATGTGGGTGTCACTGCATTTCTTCACACATCTCTAACTAGCCTTTGGCTTTTTCAGTCAATTCAGATGGTTCTTAACAGTCAGTCACATTGTTGTATATCTGTTGTCACAGAGTTATGAAAATGCATTGTATTTAACATTGCTTTCTATGCTGTAAACCATCCTGGAGCTGGTTTTGGGCGGTGACTGGTTTGACGTTTATTGTTTTATTCCTACAAGTAGGAGGGAAGTCTGCTAAGAAGTGGTGTGCTGCAGGAAAGCTTGCTGTGAACAAGCTGCCCAGCTGATCTCTTCCATTTCTGAAAAGAAAGCCTCTCTGCATTAGTTCATAATGAATCTTACTTATTCTTTTGGTGGTGTGCTGCAGGAAAGCTTGCTGTGAAACAAGCTGCCCAGCTGATCTCTTCCATTTCTGAAAAGAAAACCCCTCTGCATTAGTTCATAATGAATCTTACTTGTTCTTTCGTAAGAGTGATTGAAAGAATACCTCAAAATTGTATATCATGTGTCTGCAAGGCTTCGGAGAGAACAGTGCACGACGACTCACATGAACAGACCAGCCAAGAACATCGGAGCAACAGAGTCTGAAATATTCTACACTATATCCTTTTGGCTTCAAGAATAACTAATTAGCTAAATTGAGAGATAATATTTCTGAAGAAGGGTCCTGACCTGAAACGTCAGCTTTCCTGTTCCTCTGATGCTGCCTGGCCTGCTGTGTTCCTCCGGCTCCATACTGTGTTATCTCTGACTCCAGCATCTGCAGTTCTTGCTATCTCAATTAGCTAAATTGCTTTCCTTTTTGATTTCTTTTCTTCAGTAAACCAACTGCTGTAGCAAACTCTTTTATTCTCTTTCTTTGATGCGCGCAGCGTGTGTGTGTGTGTCTTGGGGATTTTTGGAGGATTAAGCATGAAAACTGCTATATTACTGGCTGTGTATATCAACTAAATATTGTAATTTATTGAGTAAGTTTTGTTTGCTAACAAACTATTAATTGCAGTTATAGATAGATCTTTTACTTTAAAACTCTGGTAGATATTTATTGGTCATCTTGATAACTGGGAAAAGTATTTTTATCAGAGATAGTAGGAACTGCAGATGCTGGAGAATCCGAGACAACAAGGTGCAGGGCTGGATGAACACAGCAGGCCAAGCAGCATCATAGGAGCAGAGAGGCTTTTTACGTTTCGGGCCTAGACCCTTCATCAGAAAAGGGGGAGGGGAAGGGGGTTTTGAAATAAATAGGGAGAGAGTGGGAGGCGGATAGAAGAGGGATAGAGGAGAGGATAGGTGGAGAGGAAACAAACAGGTCGAAGAGGCGGGGATGGGGGCCAGGAAAGGTGAGTGTAGGTAGGGAGTTAGGAAGGGGATAGGTCAGTCCAGGGAGGACGGACAGGTCAAGGGGGCGGGATGAGGTTGGTCGGTAGGAGATGGAGGTGCGGCTTGAGGTGGGAGGAGGGGATAGGTGGGAGGAAGAACAGGTTAGGGAGGCAGGGACGAGTTGGACTGGTTTTGGGATGCGGTGGGGGGAGGGGAGATTTTGAAACTAGTGAAATCCACATTGATACCATTGGGCTGCAGGGTTCCCAAGCGGAATATGAGTTGCTGTTCCTGCAACCTTCGGGTGGCATCGTTGTGGCACTGCAGGAGGCCCAGGATGGACATGTCGTCTGAGGAATGGGAGGGGGAGTTGAAATGGTTCGCGACTGGGAGGTGCAGTTGTTTGTTGCGAACCGAGCGTAAGTGTTCTGCAAAGCCTCTCTGCTCCTATGATGCTGCTTGGCCTGCTGTGTTCATCCAGCCCTGCACCTTGTTGTCAAAGTATTTTTATGTTGTGACCCATGGAGTGGGGGCACTGAAGTGACAGTGCACTCCCCCAGTCATGTCTGGTAGTGATAGAGGATTGCTTCCCTGGAGATCATTAGTGGATCAGATGAGTTTTTACAACAATGGTGTAAATATCAGCTTGCATTTCCAGATATTACAAATTGAATTTAAATTCTACCAGTTGCTGTTCGAGAGGGCGAGGAAGGATTTAAACCCTATAATCCAAGGGCAACAGCCTGTTTCTCTCGCAACTTGCCCAGTGACACTACCAGTTACTCTTCTTCACCACCTCTCCAGTGGGACGTGCCTGAATGCACTGAGAAATTCGAAGTGCAGAGCAGTTGAGTCGCTCACTGCTTCGACTGGATCTGCATCTATTGAAACCTGACAGTCCATTCCCAACACTGAACCAGACGGAGGCAGGCAGAAACTTCATAAGGAAGGGGGTTGAAAGCTTCCCCGGGATAGTAGGAGTAATAGTAAAAAGGATTATTACTAGAATGGTAAAAAGTTGCAGCATGCTGCTATGCAGAGGGACCTGGGTGTCCTTGTGCATGAATCACAGAAGGTAGGTCTGCAGGTACAACAAGTAATTAGGAAGGCAAATGGAATTTTGTCCTTCATTGCTAAAGGGATTGAAATAAAAAGCAGAGAGGTTATGTTGCAGCTGTACAAGGTGCTGGTGAGGCCACACCTGGAGTACTGTGTGCAGTTTTGGTCTCCTTACTTGAGAAAGGATGTGCTGGCACTGGAGGGGGTGCAAAGGAGGTTCACTAGGTTGATTCCAGAGTTGAGGGGGTTGGCTTATGAGGAGAGACTGAGTAGATTGGGATTATATTCATTGGAATTCAGAAGATTGAGGGGGGATCTTATAGAAACATATAAATTTATGAAGGGAATAGATAAGATAGAAGTAGAGAGGATGTTTCCACTGGCAGGTGAAGCTAGGACAAGAGGGCATAGCCTCAAGATTAGAGGGAACAGATTTAGGACTGAACTGAGAAGGAATTTCTTCACCCAGAGGGTTGTTAATCTGTGGAATTCCTTGCCCAGTGAAGTAGTTGACGCTACTTCAGTAAATGTTTCTAAAAAAAAGTAGATTTTTTTTGAACAATAAAGGAATTAAGGGATACGGTGAGAACGCGGGTAAGTGGATCTGAGTCCACGAAAGGATCAGCCATGATCTTATTGAATGGCGGAGCAGGCTCGAAGGGCCAGACGGCCTACTCCTGCTCCTAGTTCTTATGTTCTTATAGGCAGGAATGTGGAGTTGAGATTACAAATATGAATACCGGAGCAGATTTGAGGATTTGAATGACCTACTCCTACTCCTAATGTTTTTCTCTTGTTGCTTCACCAACTACCACAAATCTGCGTCCTCTGGTTCCCGACCCTTCAGCCACTGGAAAAAGTTTCTCATTATTTACTCCAAACCCTCTGTGATTTGAAATGACTGCCTCAAATTTTCACTTAATCGTCTCTGAATGAGAACAGCTCGTTTCTATCCAAATAATTGTAATCCTTTATCCCTGAATCATAGAATCCCTACAGTGTGGAAACAGGCCATTTGGCCCATCGCATCCACACCGACCCTCGGAAGAGCATCTCACCCTGACCCACCAGCCCATCCCATGGCTAACCCACCTAGTCTGCACATCCCTGACAACAATGGGTAATTTAGCATGGCCAATCCACCCTAGCCTGCACACCTTTGGACTGTGGGAAGAAACTGGAGCACCCGGAGGAAACCCACGCAGACACGGGGAGAATGTGCAAACTCCGCACAGACAGTCACCCGAGGGTTGAATCAAACCCAGGTCCCTGGCGCTGTGAGGCAGCAGTGCTAACCACTGAGCCACCGTGCCACACCTATATCGAAATACAAATAACTTATGCAAAGTTCATATTAGTTAAATGTTGCAAATAATTTCCAAATCACCATGTTATTATTTTGACCAGTACCAGGATCTTACAAAAACATACATTTCATTATCCTACGTGCCTCTATGTCTGCTGTTCCTTTATTGTTTCACCCATATGAAGCATTTATTAATTGTGATTATTAAAAACGACAAGCCTGTGCAGATGAAATTAAACAGACCCATATTTTAAACACCAACATACACTTCCTACCAGTACTAATAGGTATATTCAGCCTGAATGCAAACAAGTGAAATATTGGCAAATCATTGCATTGATAAGTAAAATACCAACATTAAAACCCAAGCTCAAGCTGATTTGCATTGACAGAGCCACTTCAAGGACCACAGCAGGGACCTGCTGTCTGGGCATAGGTTAGAGTTAGGGTTGCAAAAATTATCTTTCTTTTGCACTCGCTGGTTAGACTAAAGCAAAAGGGAAGGATTGTCTTGGAGTATGTTGCATTCAAGGAGCTAAAAATCAGGTATGCAAATCTCCTCCACTCCTCAAATGCAACTCCTTAATTCCTCACCATTTCTTCTCCTGAAAAGATTTTACACTGCGTTGGATTCAAATTGACAATTTTATAACCAACTGAGGTGGGGCAGTGAATAACAACAATTGTACTCTAAAGGAAAACTTGCACTTACGTAGCAATTTTTGCTAGCTCGGGGTGTATCAAAACATTGTATATTTTGTAAGATTATTGTTATAAAAAAGGCAGCAGTCAATTTGCACATAGTACATTCTCACAAATGAGCAATGAGAAGATAATCTGTTTTAGTGATGTTCCTTGAGAGATAAATATTGGCCAGGGTACCAGGGAGAAGTCTCCTGCTCTTCTATGAAATAACCTCATAGGATCTTTTACACCCAAGTGAGAGAGAGCCTTAGTTTAACATCTGAGCCAAAAGACTGAAGCAGTGCCAGTACATACTCTGCTTGTACTGAAGGGGAGTATCAGCCTAGATTTTTATGTTCAAGTCTCTGGAGATATGAACATACAAAATAGAGGTAAAATTACACCATTCCACCACTCAATAAGATCATGGTTAATCTGTTTGCATTTCCAATCCCATATTCCCATCTACTCCAATAATCCTTGTTTCCTGCCTAACAAGGCTCTAACCCCCTCTGCCTTAAAAATATTCAATGACACTGGCTTCTGAAGCAGATAGTTCCAAAGTCACATAACTCTCAGAGATAAAAATATTCTCCTCATCTCTGTCCTGAAGAGGTGGCCCCTCATTTCAAAACTAAAACAGAAAGCACTGGAGAAAAACAGCAGGTCTGGTAGCAGCTGTGGAGAGAGAAACAGAGTTAACTTTTCAAGTCATGAAGAAGGGTCACTGGAGTAGGGGAGTCCAAAAGGAGGGCATAGGTTTGAGGTGAGAGGGGAAAGATTTAAGAGGGACCTAAGGGGCAACATTTTCACGCAGAGGGTGGTGCGTGTATGGAATGAGCTGCCAGAGGAAGTGGTGGAGGCTGGTACAATTACAACATTTAAAAGGCATCTCGATGGGTATATGAATAGGAAGGGTTTAGAGGGATACGGCAAATGTGACTAGATTAATTTAGAATATCTGGTCGACATGGATGAGTTGGATCGAAGGGTCTGTTCCATGCTGTACAGCTCTATGACTCTAAACATTAACAGTTTTTCTCTCTCTGCAGATGCTGCCTGATCTGCTGAGTTTCTCCAGCAATTTCTGGTTTTGTTACAGATTTCCAGCATCCACAGTTCCTTGTTTTGACCCTAATTTTAAAACACTGACCCCTTCCCCAGTCCTGGATTAATCCACAAGAGAAAACATCCTTTCCACATCCACCTTTTCACGACCATAAGCCAAAACATTCAGTTTTAGAAGCATGTGCGCTATCAATCCTGCCAGGAGTTGAGACTGTCAAACAAATGTACACAACAACAATTTATATTAAATATTGCTGGCTTAGCAGTTACGTGTTCTGAAATCTGGATACAATTCTGCTGAGATCAACCAGTTTATAATGAAGCTTTGTCATCCAGTTGGACATGACAGATAATAGACAACACAGTTATGATAAAATATTCCAAACTGGGCACAAATGGGAATGAATGCTACAGAATAGATTGAACATATAATAAAGTGACATTAAACTTGCATTTGATCAATGGAAAATGGTCACAGATAAACTCTTTAGTATACTGATGACATGAAGCTTTCTCACTATAAACAGTGGTTTAGATAGCAAAGGAGCTAGACTGACTTGCATATTTCAGTTATTGGCAGGTCTAGCTTTGGGTATTCTCTGTAATAAAAGGCCACAAAGCTTTCCTGGTTTTGTCTCGTTGGTGAGATTCTCACTGTGCAGACAGAGATTGTGGATTCAAGGCCCACTCCAGGTCTTCAACTCCATGAAACACTGCAGTAACTTTCAGGTGAGCCATTAAACTGAAGGGAGAGACATGAAAGCATTGAGAGGGGAGAGACAACAATGGAGATAGACCAGAAAACAAGTGTGGGCAAGAATTTGACTGATGAAGTGCAATGTGAATTTGTCCACTTGGCAGGAGAAATTGAAAAGCAACTTTTAGTTAAACAGAGAGAGATGTGCAGAACTCATTGATTCAGTGGCTCTGGTTGATCTGGTATATGAATCGCAAAATGCAAGTACAGCAACTGGTTCAGAAGGCAAATGGAATGTTGTTGTTTATCACAAGGGGAACAGAATATAAAGGTAGGGATGTTTTGCTGAAAATTGTATAGGGCATTGGTGAGCCTATATCTAAAATACTGTGTGCAGTTTTGATCTCCTTATTTGTAAAAGGATATCACTGTGAAGCAGGTCAGAGAAGGCTCACTCCACTTATTCAGGGGATAAAGGGATTCCGCTATGAGGAAAGGTTGAAGTATTTCGGCCTATACTCATTGCAGTCTAGAATAACGAGAGCTGATCTCCTTGGACAATATAGAGGATTTAGAGTGGAAACCAGGAGGATGTTTCTCCTCGTAAAACAAGGGAATATCATTTTCAGATAAAGGGTCTCGCCTTTACACAGAGATGAGGAGAAACTCTTTCTTCCAGAGAGTCATTAGTTTTTAGAGTTGTCCACTCCACAAAGCATTGGAGGCTGGATCATTGAAGAGTTAGATTTTTGATCGACAACAGCATCAAAGGTTATGAGAGGCAAATGTAAAGTTGAGGTTGAGACCACAACCAGATTATTCGTGATCTTATTGAATAGTGAAGCAGGCTCAAAGGGCTGAATGGCCTATTTCTGCTCCTAAGTTTTAGGGTTCTGTGCCCCTCCCCTCCACCTGCCTCATTGGGTGGATGTTAACGATCTCATGGCACTATTTCAAAGAAGAGTGAAATAACTCTACAGAGGCCAGTATCCCATCACCAAGTCCCCTTTATTTACACGTGGAGAGTCCTAGACACTGATCCAGCTCCCTCAGAGCCAGCTCTCAGAGTGAGCAGAATCTCTGACACTGCTGTTTCTATCTGTCAGCCAGGGGTCTCTGATTGGACCAGATTAACAGCCCCAACCAGGGAACTCATATTCTATGAGGTCCACTTGGCTGACCTCGTTACAATCGCTACAAAGAGCAGGAGTATTCCTTCCAGTGATTTGGACAGTATCTACCCTTCAACCAATTGCGCAAACAGATTGGCTGGTTGTTGTCGCATTGCTGTTTGTGGGAGCTTGCTGTGCACAAGATTAGCTGTCATAGTTCCTACATTACAACAGTGGCTACACTTCAGAAAGGGGTTCATTAACTGCAAAGTGCTTTGGAATGTATGTTGGTCACAAGATGCACTGTAGAAATGCAGGACCTTCTTTCTTTTATATTGCTCAGTGTGAGCTGGGAATCAGTATGGAGACAGGGAGAAACAGGGAGAGAGAGAGAGAGAGAGAAAGAGAGAAAGAAAGAGAGGGAGAGGGAGAGGTATCACTGCTGCTTTATGCAGCAATTCAAATGTTTTTCCTCAGTGTGGAAAGAAATAAGTCATCAGTTATTCTAAATGAGAAGCTGATGATTTGTGGTGTTGATGTCAGGAACAGCTAAGGCTCCCCCAGTTGTCACAGCTAGCCACAGAAAACAGCTGTCATTATTCAGAACCTGCCAATTGGTCTTTTCATGAAAAATATCTCATTCCTATTAGTCTGGGGAAATCAGCTAAGCAGCACAGTTGTTCCAAGCGTTCATCAATCCCCAGTACCCTAACCAAAAAGTTTAAATTAGGAGGACAGATTGTACAGATTAGACTTGTATTGCCTCGAGTATAGAAATTTACGCTGCTTAAGATGATTAAACAGGTTGTCAAGGTTGGTAAAGAGAAACTATTTCCTCCAGAGGGAAAGTCCTGAACAAGGAGGTAGAAATATAAACCTGGAGCTGGGTTATTCAGGACAATGTCACAAAGCGTGTTCTAGCACAGAGTAGTGCGAAGCTTCCCCTGCAAAACTGTCAAGGCTTGAAACAAAAACAGGAATAGCTGAAGAAACTCAACAGGTATGGTAGAAAGCAGAGTCAGGTTTCCTGTCCAGTGACCCTTCTTCAGAACTACTAAACGCTAGAGATGAAGATTCATTGCATCCGCAGTTCTCTGTTTTGTTTTTATGTCGAGAATTGAGGTTGATTGCAAGTTTCAAAAGTGAACGATAAACCTTTCGTAGGCGTAGCAATTGTAACGAGGTCAACCAGGTGGACCTCATACAATATGAAGTCACTGATTGGGGCTATTAACCTGGTCCAATCAGGGAGCCCTGGCTGACTGATATAAAAAGGAGTGTCAGAGGTCTGCTCACTCTGAGGGAGCTGGATCAGTGTCAAGGACCCTCCACATATAAATAAAGGATGACTTGGTGACAGGATATCAGCCTTTTCAGGCAGCACGGTGGCTCAGTGGTTAGCACTGCTGCCTCACAGCGCCAGGGACCAGGGTTCAATTCCACCCTCAGGTGACTGTCTGTGTGGAGTTTGCACATTCTCCCTATATCTGCGTGGGTTTCCTCCGGGTGCTCCAGTTTCCTCCCACAGTCCAAAGATGTGCAGGCTAGGTGGATTGGCCATGCTAAATTACCCGTAGTGTTTAGGGATGTGTAGATTAGGTGGGTTAGACATGGGGAAGTGCAGGGGTAGGGGAATGAGGATTGGATGCTCTTCAGAGGGGCGGTGTGGACTTGCTGGGCCGAATGGCCTGTTTCCACACTGTAGTGATTCTATGATTCAACTAGTTTATAATTAATATTAAGGATCATAGAACCAAGACTGGGCAATGGAATTAGGTTACATATCAGTCATTTATTTGAATGGTGGATCAGGCTACAGGAGTGCCTGCTGGGACTGACAACTCTTAGTGAACAAATAGCTGGAGGTTTTGGCACATGGCTTCCTAGTGCTCTCCTTACCCCACACCCCAATGAGTCCTGGAAGGATACTGAATAATGACCCGTAACCCATAAATGTAATCAACAAAAGTTTGAAAAGGAAATTTAAAGCCATAATTTTACCTGTTAATATACAGTTGGTCTCAGCAATTCCCTGAAGAATAAAGTTGCAATCACCCAGCCATAGGCTGGATGGTGAGGGAAGGAATCTCAGGCAACTTAAAGCAGATGGTGTGAAGGAAGTGGTCTCTGTTATAAGGAGCTTTGGCCCTAACTCTGGGGAAGATCCATTGGGATGTTACTGTTATTGTTGTACTAAAGAGCATCCTAATTGAGACGGTGAAATAGTACAGGGATTCCAAACAGGTTAGAGAGAGGAACAAGAACTACAAAGGTCATCACAAAGGAGTTTTATCACCCACTTACTGGTTAGGACATGGAAGGAATAAACTGGAATAAATTACTGACAAATTTCTGTTCCTCAAGCGGTATGTCTATATCTATGCAAATGGATAACAACTGGCTAAACTGGTTCTAATTAATTAATTAGATGAAGTCAGTTGTTAAATGTTAGTGATCACCCCCATGGTAATGATCGTACGAAGGTAAGTTCCAAAGGATTGGCAATGGGGTAGAGAAGATGAAAAAGTCAAGGGTGGCTTTTTTAGAAAAAAAGTTTACAGGATTACTGAAGAATTATTCCTATAATAAAGCCAGAGGGTAATGGACTCAGACACAAAACAAGAAGCGGGAGTTGTGCGAGTGGTTGAAGGTTGAAGAGGTAACAAGTGGGACTTATGGTCAACACAGTACTATGAGGAACTGAGCAAGCAATGGAAGAGGAACTATGAAGTGAGATAGGATCAGATGGAAAGTAGAGGAAGATTAATTTCAAAACAAGACCAAATAGTACTCTAAAGAAAATCTTTCAAAAACATCACAAAACATGATTAAAGCTTTCATGTTATCAATGACTGCAACTGGCTCTTTTGATGATTAATATAAAAAATTACAATTGACCATTGTTACATTACATTACTTGGAATCCCAGCAGTACATCATAACAAGGGACCAAAGGCAAAATCAATAAAGATCTAATAATGTCGCACTTTAATGAATAACTGTACATTATAAAATAGTTCAGTTGTAAAGCTACAATTCATCAGAATGAACAAAATAAGCTGTGAACAATTGCAAGTAGAGTCACCAAGATAGATTATGCCTAGTGATTTGTGGCTATTTGCATACCAAGAGATCTAGTATCCATTTTTCTCAGCCAAAATACCCAATTCTGACTACCAGCACCCTAACAAAATAGATTTATTTCTTTTTCCCTCTATATCCCCAGACAACCAAGCAGCTTTCCTCCCACCACCAAATTACCTGTGGTATTTTTCATCTATTAACCATCACCATTAAATCACTCATGTTTCCAACGGATTGATTTAAATGCACAGGGAAATGCAGAGCACCAAAGGTGAGGGAGGTAAAACAGATTTCCTTGCACCTGACTAAATTGGCAACAGCTTTGTGTTAGTTACATTTAGTATGTAATCCATTCATGAGAAGGGTTCTGATCCAGACGACACTGATTCTAGATAACTGAGAATGAAACCAATGGTAACGTGGGGTGGAAAATTGTTAATGCAGTGACTGGTTAGGATCTGGAATACTCTGCCTTGTGAGCAAGATAGAACGAGATTCAAAAGAAAGGGATTGGATAGCTGTCTGATGAGGAGAGTTCCAGGGCTAGTGGAAAACTGTAGGACCAGCTGAGCAGATGTTGCAAAGAGCCAGAATGAACACAAGGGATAGAATCTTACGGAAGCCTGATCCTGGGGGTGTTGAGAGATTTGTGCAGAGTCAGATGAGAAGTCCTACCAGGAAATACCTAGATAACAAGGTGTAGAGCTGGATGAACACAGCAGGCCAAGCAGCATCATAAGAGCAGGAAGGCTGACGTTTCGGGCCTAGATCCTTCATCATTGGAGCATCTATCCACATCTTTTATGCACTTGCTGGGAAAGGAATTTCTCACTAGGGAGCAGAGGGTGACTAACCAAGACGCAATATCACATGTTAACTGCCTTATTAACGGCCCAACTCACCTCATTAATATTCAGCTTCTTTTCTTATCAAATGCCCCAAATAAGCTGGATGTCAGGAATCTCCAACATGGAAGTCAGAGTGGGAGGCTTCAGCTCACCCCCTGTTCTACAGGACCTCCATGTTAGACACCTGGCACCAACGTTTCCATGGGCACCAGCCACAGACACACACACATTCCAGATCCACGGATTGGCATCTGACATGCGCCAGCCTCTAAAGAAACTTTGTGGTGCATCCCTGATCCACTTACTCTGTGATACTAGGATCCATTTCATTGCATCCTTGAATGAAACCCTATGGCTGCTCACACATCATTAAGGTTCTTTCCATTACACAGACAGGGACAATGCTGAGTCTGAGGGAACACTGTAGGTGAAAAGACATTTCTGAAGGGTATTTTGCTGAGTTTTCAGTTGAGATCAATAAAGCCTCAGATTTGTTACCTACTAACATAGGATAACATGCTACCCCTAAAAGGATTAATATAATTCAATTTAGAACCAAGAAAAAAACCAAAAATTACAAATTCCATTAAAAGTCAATATCATTTATTAATATGTGAATAAGAAACAAAACTAGGTCATCCAATGCCTTGCATTTGCTCCTCCATTCAGCGAGATCATAGCCAATCTATCTGTGTAACAAATTCCACATTCCCACCTAACCCTGATAACCTTTAGGTCCCTGCCTAACAAGAACATATCTAACTCCACCTTAAAAATATCCAATGACTCTGCTTCCCCCACCTTCCAAGGCAGAGAGTTCATTTGTGAGTTCTGTTTAGTGAAAACACAGATAGGAGCAAACAAGACAAGACAAAATGGATGTTTTCATGACAAAACTTTGTTTCTGCCTTTAAAACTAGCTTGCACACAAAATAAAAGTGTTTGTTGAAGATTGCTGATTTGTTCTCAGGATGTGGTGGTATTGGCAAGGCCACATTAATTACCCTGATAGGAGCTGGTCTACTTACTGTTAAGGACCAGACCAGACCTCCTCAAAATATATTAAGAAGATAGCCTAGACCTTAATTTTTTCTTATTTCAAAGGTAAATGTGAGATGTAGTGTTCCAGATGCAATTCAATTGGTCAAACTACTCAATGTTAAGCAAAACACAATTTATTCAAACTCTACAGTTAAAGTACAACAAAAGAAAGAGGAGCTTGGAATGGGTTAACTCTACTGGAAAAATTAACAGAATGATGGATTATTTTGCTACTAAACAGTAACTGCTCCAACATAGTAACATCCCAGATACACACCCATGGTGAAAAGACAAATTCAGAGACAGATCATCTCACATGCAGTTCTCCAATCCAGGAGGAAAGAACATCAAAAGACAATTCTGGGAGAAAACTGAAAGAGACATTGCAGCAGCCGATAGTGATTCACTGCCTTCTAACCCTGCTGAGACCCCAGCAACAACAACTATCGAAAGCTAAACTAAAAATCCTGAATCCTGAAGCTTGACCACACCGACTCAGGCTGCTTCTATTATTCCACATCTTTTTAAAACACCCAAGGCCTCACAAGTTGTTTATCTTCTCATAGAATACTCACCACCTGCACCCCAATCTCTCTCTAAAAAATAAGAGGACAAAATACACCTCTTAAAGCCGCAGCATCATTACACTACTCATTTATTGCTATGGACTGGTGATGGTCTAGTTGTAACATCAGTTGGCCAGTAATCCAGAGACACAGACCTCGGGAAATGGGTTCAAATTCAGACGCCCCAACAACCAATGCAAATCCCCCAACTCCCCAACCCCCAACAACCAATGCAAATGGTGAAGTTTGTATTCAATAAAAATTTAGAATTTGCAGTTAGTCTAATGGTGACTATTGTCATAAGGGGACACAACTACCTGCAAGTTCGTGCTTCAGTTGTATAGGAGCTTGATTAGATCTGGAGGATGTAGTTTTGGTTTCCTTATCTCAGGAAGGATATCATTGCTATAGAGGGTGTGCAGTGATGGCACTGTCCCAGGGGGGATGTGATCTCATTGAAAGCTACAACATACTCAGAGGGATAGACAGGGGAGGTGCAGGTAAGTAACTTCCCCTAATTGGGGAATCTAGAACCTGGGGCACAACTTAGCATGTGTTGAGAATCTTTGGAATTCTCTATCCCATTGGAATGCGGAAGCTCAGTTTTGACTATTTTTGAAGTAGAGGTTGATAACCATTTATTCTTTTGATTATCAAAAATCTAAGTGGATAGTGAAGGTTAAAGGCATTGAAGTGTTCGATCAGCTGTGATTGCATTAAATGGCCCATAGGTAAAGGAGTAGACCACTCAGCTTATGTTCCTTTGCAAGTCACATAATATCCTAAATTGGAAATATATTGGGAAATATACTCAATTGTTGCTGGGACAAAATCCTGTGACTTCCAATCTAACAGCTTTGAGAGTGTGCCTACAGCATATGGGCTCAAGAGAGATTTACCAGGTTGCTGCTGAGAATGGAGGGTTTAAGTTATAAAGAAAGGCTGGATTGGCTGGGACTTTTTTCACTGGAGCATAGGAGTTTGAGAGGCGATCTTATAGAAATTTATAAAATAATGAGGGATTTGGATAAAGTTCCCCAGGATGGGGGATTTCAAGACTAGGGGGCACATTTTAAGGAGAGAGATTTAAAAGACATGAGGGGCAAATAATTTACACAGAGGGTAGTTCATCTGTGGAATGAACTTCCTGAGGAAGTGGTGGATGTGGGTACAATTATAACATTTAAAAGACATTTGGATAAGTACATGAATTGGAAAGGTTTGGAGGGATATGGGCCAGGAGCAGGCAGGTGGGACTAGTTTAGTTTGGGATTATGGTCAGCATGGACTGGTTGGACCGAAGGCTCTGTTTCCATGCTATAAAGCTTTATGACTCTGATTGGCAGCAGTTTTCAGATCGGTTGTAAGTTGTAGGTTTATTACAGGGCTAGGAGAGAGAAGTTGCACTCAGACCTCCAAATCCCCACAATCCAAGACAAATCTCCCTCTGAGTGGGTGGAAAACCAACGCTAAAAGACCCTGGAAAAAAAGAACTTATAACTCAGCCAAAAACCTAGGGCTAACTGACTGGCTACCAAACTGAGGTCTGCCATAATCAACAACAACATAAAATCATCACCAGAAACCAATGGCTTTCTTGGTTATGGTTGAGACCTGGTGTGAATTTCTTTCTTCTTGGAGAGTGGCCACAATCACAGGCATTAACCATCCCAGACATTAAATTGATCATTTACATTCTTGTCACAGCATATGGAATGGTTGGGCCTCAATTTCTAGCACGTTCTTTGTTTTTATTTGTTCATCAGATCTGGGCATTGCTGACCAGGTCAGCATTTATTGCCCATTCCTAATTGCCCAGAGGGCAGATAAAGTCAACCACTGTGCTGTGAGTCTGGAGTCACATATAGACCAGACCAGGTAAGGGTGACAGATTTCCTTCTCTAAAGGACATGAGTGAACCAGATGGGTTTTTATGACAATCGACAATGGTTGCGTGGTTGTTAGAATATATAATTTGTTTTTTCCATAAAGGTCCTGAAAAATTTCAAGAAAGCTAAGACCATAACCAAATGATATGCTGGGAAATTCTTCTTTAAGAAAGACAGTCATTTGCAAGATTTTGTGCGAAGGATATCAAATTAATCTGTGATTTTGTGTTTGCTGTTTTCATAATTAACATTGTAATTCCAAATCTGCAACTCAGTGTCACTGAAACAACTGGGGATTGAGGCAAAGCTGCAACACTTAGAAAATATGTTTTGTCATTTTATCTGCAATTATACTGGCATATCGATGACATTGAGATTGGCTTGTAAACAGAGGAGACGGATTTGAAAGGATTTTAGAACAAGGCAAAATAAAATTACGTATTGCATTAAGTCTGCTTCTACAATAACGCAATTAACGTCAAAAATCCAAATGACAAAGACTGGAGTACTTGAAACCTTTTGACTGCTTTTTTAACTCAACTAGACTGCATAAAAAAAGGTTAGAATTTCACTTCTCTAGTCTTTCCAGCAGTGAGAGGGATAATGCATGAAATTTTAAAATTAAATTGAAATTTTCAGGTGTTCATAGTCATACAAAGCTAAATAATCAACTCACTCATATGCATTCTAGATTAGAAACATCAAAACTAGGAGCAGGGATGCCTTGCAACAATTATACAGGGCCTTGGTGAGACCACACCTGGAGAATTGTGTGTAGTTTTGATCTCCTTATCTGAGGAAGGATGTTCTTGCAATAGAGAGGGTGTAACAGAGGCTTACCAGACTGATTCCTGGAACGGCAGAATGGAAGTGATGAGAGAGACTGGATCAGTTAGGACAAAAACAGAAGTTGCTGGAAAAGCTCAGCAGGTCTAGAGCATCTGTGGAAAGAAATCAGATTTAACGTTTTGGGTCCAGTGACCCTTCCTGAGAAGGGTCCTTGGTTGGGACTAGGTTAGAACAGGGCTATACAGGATAAATGCAAGAAAGATATTCCCAATGACCAGGGAGTCCAGAACCAGGAGTCACTGTTTAAGGATATGGGGTTAGGCCATTTAGGACTGAGATGAGGAGAAATTTCTTCACCAAGAGAGTAGTTAACCTGTGGAATTCTCTGCCACAGAAAGTTGTTGAGGCCAAACTTTGAATGTTTTCAAGGCAGAGCTAGATATAGTTCTTAAGGCCAAAGGTATTAAAACTATCAGCTTACAGATATTTAGTCATAGCCTTCATAAACACTCAACAAAGCACCAAATCACACCATTCAGTCCTGCAGCTCCAAGTCAAGGTTTACACTCCACATGACCCTTCTTCCAACTAAAAGATTATTTAATAAGCAAGGCAATGTTTACCCTTACCCCTACCAAATAAACCTTTGAGATTTGATTTGTGGTGAGGGCAGACCTTCAAATATTGCTCTAATATCTAAGGAAGGGTCACTGGACTTGAAACATTAACTCTGTTTCTCTCTCTTCACAGATGCTGCCAGACCTGCTGAGTTTCTCCAGCTATTTCTGTATTTGTTTGATTGCACTAAGTCTTGGAGTTTAACAGTGTTGGTTGCGAAACGTATCTTCTTGTATCACATAATCAGCCTTCTATGTATAGTTCATCAGCTTATGAATCGCCATTTGTGAAACTATCATTGCTACATCCAGTGCAACACCGATGCAACTCATCAGTCAGATTACATCTCATTAAACTGGTTCTTGTAAATTATTTCCAAGTGCAAAGGCCTTATAATTGGAGTGAAACATAAAAGGAAAACACAATCATTCTTTTATCCAATTGTCATGGTTTAATACAGTGCAGATCATAAACTGAAATTGCCACCTATTGAAATATTACCATATTATGGTTGACTTACTTTAATTATACTGGAAAATACACAGCTATTTCATGCTGCCAAAGATTACAACCCTGTGCCAGATTGATTAAAGTTCATCAAATGACAACCAGAAAGATACTTATAGATCCCTGTGCCTTATTTTTCTGTATGACGCTGTGTCAGTTATATAACCTCACATTGACAATTGGCTTTAATGTTAACCCTTTTGGAAAGGGGAATAACATTTTCACAAAATGTCAATCAATTAATCAGATGCCCACAACTCTGGAAAGGGTGCAAAGGAGATTTGCTGCAACCATACCAGGAATGAGGGGCTTGAGTTCTGGAGACACTGGGTTGTTCATCTTGGGCAGAGAAGGTAGTAGGGAGCCTAAACAGAGTTGTCCAAAATCTGATACAGTAGGAACTGCCGATGCTGGAGAATCTGAGATAACACAGTGTGGAGCTGGATGAACACAGCAGGCCAGGCAGCATCAGAGGAGCAAGAAAGTTGACGTTTCAGGTCTGGACCCTTCTTCAGAAAAGTCTGAAGGGTTTCACTAAATTAACTGAAGAGAAACTGTTTCAGTAATCAAAGCATACAGATTTAGGAGCAGAAATTGCTGGAAAAGCTCAGCAGGTCTGGCAGCATCTGTGGAAAGAAATCCGAGTTTACCTTTCAGGTCCAGTGACCCTTCCTCACAAATGATGGTAGCTTGGAAAATGTTGGTTTGAATGCAGATGATAGGGTGGGAGGAGGAGTTAAGGAGTAAATGGTAGGTGGAGATTGAGCCCAATGAGAGAGAAGAACAGTTGGACAGACAAAGGAGTGGATAAGGATCTGGCTAGGAGGGTGAATAGCTGTTAATGGGGACTGTTGGTAGTTAACAATGGGTTGTGTGTAATAGCAAACTATGTGATAACAAGGCCTGGTGTGTGGGGATTGGGGTAAGGACATGGGAGAGCACAGGCCCTTAAGCAGTTGAACTTGATATTGAATCCAGAAGGCTGCAGGGTCCCCAAGAGGAAAATGAGGTGCTGTTCTTCCAGCTTGCGCTGAGTTTCGCTGGAGCACCGCAGCAAGCCTGAGACAGAACCTTGGCCAGGGCTAGGACATTACAGATTTAAGAAATTGGCACAAGAGCCAGACGGAAGAAGAGGAGACTATTTTTAACAAAAATGGAAAGTGCTGGAGAAACGTAGCAGGTCTGGCAACATCTGTAGAGAGAGAAACTGAGTTGATGTTTCAAGTCCAGTTCTGATAAAGGGTCAGACCAAATTTGAAACATTAACTCTGTTTCTCTCTCTGCAGATGCTGCCAGATCTGCAGCAATTTCCTTTTTTCTTTTCAGTTTTCCAGTATCTGCAGTTCTTTGCTTTTATATTAGACAAATTTTGAATTTGTTTTTTAAGCTAAAGCAAAGTCATTACGATCTGAGGCAACAAGGTGCAGGGCTGGATGAACACAGCAGGCCAAGCAGCATCATAGGAGCAGAGAGGCTGACGTTTCGGGCCTAGACCCTTCATCAGAAAAGGGGGAGGGGAAGGGTGTTCTGAAATAAATAGGGAGAGAGTGGGAGGCAGATAGAAGATGGATAGAGGAGAGGATAGGTGGAGAGGAAACAAACAGGTCGAAGAGGTGGGGATGGAGCCAGTAAAGGTGAGTGTAGGTGGGGAGTTAGGAAGGGGATAGGTCAGTCCAGCAGCCCAATGGTATCAATGTGGATTTCACAAGTTTCAAAATCTCCCCTCCCCCTACTGCATCCCAAAACCAGTCCAGCTCGTCCCTGCCTCCCTAACCTGTTCTTCCTCCCACCTATCCCCTCCTCCCACCTCAAGCCACACCTCCATCTCCTACCGACCAACCTCGTCCCGCCCCCTTGACCTGTCCGTCCTCCCTGGACTGACCTATCCCCTTCCTAACTCCCCACCTACACTCACCTTTACTGGCTCCATCCCCGCCTCTTCGACCTGTTTGTTTCCTCTCCACCTATCCTCTCCTCTATCCATCTTCTATCTGCCTCCCACTCTCTCCCTATTTATTTCAGAACACCCTTCCCCTCCCCCTTTTCTGATGAAGGGTCTAGGCCCGAAACGTCAGCCTCTCTGCTCCTATGATGCTGCTTGGCCTGCTGTGTTCATCCAGCCCTGCACCTTGTTGTCTCGGATTCTCCAGCATCTGCAGTTCCTACTATCTCTGATTCATTACGATCTGGAATGTGCTGCCTTTAAAGGCAGAGGAAACACGATCAGCAGAAACTTTATTGAAGAATACTCCCAGAAAAATGCATGAAGAGGAAATAAATGTCGAGTTACAGTGGAACAGGGTGAAGTGAGAGCTCTTTCAAAGGGTTGGAACAGGCACTATGGCCCAAATAGCCTTCTCCTGTGCTGTGTGACTGTATAAAGAGTAGGTTCACTGAGGGTGCCTTTGGTAAATCCAGTAGTCAACATGTAAACTAACCATGTGATTCCCTGGTCGGTGTTATCTTAAGTAGTTCAGCCTGGTAAAGGCAGATACATAAACATCGGTGAAGGATTGTTATCTGATTAAATCACTATGGCCCAGGATAGTGAGATGCATCAGGGCCCAATCGCTGGAGGCCAGGTCTCGAAGGGGCCTATAAGGCCTTAATGTGGGAGAGGGTAGTATTGGACCTATGATGGAGGTGAGCGCGAGGGCCACTGTGCTCCTAGGCGTGTAGGGATGGGGGACGCTGTGCTCTCAGGGGTTGGGGGTGGAGGGGGGAGGTTGCTGCTTTCCTAGGGGGTAGAAGTGTGGGGGGAGATGGTTACTGCACTCCTAGGGGTTGGAGGTGGTGGGGGGGGGGTTGCTGCACTTCTGTGGGGTGGGGGTATGGATTGTGGTCCTAGTGTCTGAGTCAGGAGCAGCCCCTTGTCTGATCCTACCCTTCAAGTGACTGTGACTCCGCAACAATCTAATACACTCAGTGAAAGTTATTTATTTTATTGATTTATTTCCAATCTCGCACTCTGCACCTTTCTCAAGATGATTGAACTAATGGCTGTAGTGTTTCTATCCAAACTAAACAGAGCAATTACAACTCAAAGCAGCAGCTAGGATACTGGTGCTGATACAGGCTGAGAATGATGGTCATAGTTTTGTTTATTTAAGTAGTTGTTTAGTTTCAACATGGAGGTTGGGGGTGGTGGAGTGAGATGGGGTGGTGGGGTGGAGGCGATATTGAGGGTGCAGTGAACTCTTGCTGTGCAAGTCTGCTTTCCATTAATGCATTTACAGTCAGAGCCTTAAGTCAGCTGTAGTTGATGGAGCTGGACCAAAGGCTGCGGGTTCAATATCCTCTCTGGACAAAGCTGACCATGGGGGTACTGCAGCACTGCCAGAGGTACTGCATTTTAGGTGCAGCAAACCGAGACCCTGTTCTGCCCACATAGAAAGAGGTCACATTAGGAGGTCACTGAACTAATCCAGGCCCAGGCAGCAGGCCGTGGATGGGGCTGTAATTGTTAACCGCTTGCCCCTCTTCGACAGCCACGGTCTGGCCTGAGTGTCCTTGGAGATGGAGTGTATGGTGTCCACCAATACCTCCAAGGTATATCAAGAGAGAGGTGGGCCCTGCAGGGGCTGGGACAAAAACAGAAGTTGCTGGAAAAGCTCAGAAGGTCTGACAGCATCTGTAAAGAAAAAGTCAGAGTTAACATTCGTGTCCGGTGACCCTTCCTCAGAACTGCAGGGGCTGCAGCTGGTTCCCTTTCCCTTTCTCTTTTTATTGCAGCACTGACCCCTGTGGGCTGTGTCTATAATGTGTAATTGAGTGATTCGGTAATTAGTGGGTGGATTTATTGGTCAAAACAAAAATGCTGGGTTCTTGTCTAGTAAGGAGTTGCTTTCTAGACAGGGAATGGCTCCAGAAGGGAATTGTGAAAACTGGTGTTTTTGCTAAATGACAGATTTACCCTCGGAAATCGCAGGAAGACTTTTGCTGCCTGTCAAGCACAACTTTGCAGTGTTAAGCTAACCCACCTGTCAGAAACTCGAGAGAATAAACACAGAAAAACACTGGAAAAGCTCAGCAATCTGGCTATGTCTGTGGAGAGAGAAAAAGAGTTAACTTTTCAAGTCTGTTATAACGCTTCCTCAGTTCTAAAGAACAGTTATACCAGACTTCAAACATTAACTCTGTTTTTTTTCTCACTCCACAGACGCTAGACCTGCTGAGTTTCTCCAGCATTCTCTGCACTTGTCTCAGATTTCAACATCTGCAGTATTTTGCCTTTCTTCAAGAAAACTGAGGGCACCAGATGTAATATTAATTTTATCGCCCTAGTAGGTTCACTGAGGGTGCCTTTGGTAAATCCAGTAGTCAACATGTAAACTAACCATGTGATTCCCTGGTCGGTGTTATCTTAAGTAGTTCAGCCTGGTAAAGGCAGATACATAAACATCGGTGAAGGATTGTTATCTGATTAAAGCACTATGGCCCAGGATAGTGAGATGCATCAGGGCCCAATCGCTTTTATTCCTCCTTGAAGCTGAGGGAGATTAATCTCAACAGGGATATAAAAAAAAGTAGAGATA
>NC_063332.1:173651708-173666712 GCF_021869965.1 Rhincodon typus
GACGTTTCTGGTCTGGACCCTTCTTCAGAAATGCATTTCTGCAGTGAAAGAAAACAGTGACAGAAAACCCATTTCTGAAGAAGGGTCCAGACTCGAAACATCAGCATTCCTGCTCCTCTGATGCTGCTTGGCCTGCTGTGTTCATCCAGCTCTACACCTTGTTATCTCAGATTCTCCAGACCCATTTCTGAAGAAGGGTCCAGACCCAAAATGTCAGCGTTCCTGCTCCTCTGATGCTGCTTGGCCTGCTGTGTTCATCCAGCTCTACACCTTGTTATCTCAGATTCTCCAGAATCGGCAGTTCCCACTATCTCTATTAAAAAAAAGTATGTCCCTCTTAACACTCACCGAAGAGTTAGGTTTAAATTCCTCCTGAGCTTGGAATGACTGTGATGAGACAAGCATTCTCTGCTTTGAAACTGATATTATCCCTCTCTTCAGCCAATTCTCAATGGTCCCACTGCACAGTACCTAGATTCATTGCTATTATTACATGTCACAAGAAGTTGGGTTTCTACGTTTTGACAAAGGAGGCTAATGGAATTCCTGACGTGACTGACATTTGTGAAATAAATGTGCACTCTGATGTAACAAATTGTCATGGGCTGTTGTGTGACAGATAGAACTGTGTAACTGATGCAAGCCATCTGACTGAGGAGTTAGGAATGTAACAGAAACTGGATTATGTGAAAAATGAAGAAAGCGAAACCAGCTTCTCCAATAGTCCTTTTTACCTTCTTTTCCTCCTCTTGTACAACTGCATCAAGGTATCGGGGGATGTGAGATTCGTATTTCTGATCTTTATTCTTCATGTTCAGGTTTTCACAATAAACGGCATTGTCCCTGAAGCACAAAATAAGCCAGATATTTAGCTAACGGTTGTGAATATATCACATTTCTATTTATATGACACAGAAGGTCCAGCCTGCAAACAGGGTATCAGCCTACAGTTCTGTATTACTGTGACTCCTCACAAGTTTCCTCTCATTCTCCACAAGTAACCTTCAAATCCTTTCCCCATCTAATTCCCATCCCCCTTAATTGCATCTATACTATCCCCCCTCAATAGCTCCATGGATTCCATGATGACTTTCATTAGTGGCCATCTTATATTTATCCGCTGTTCCCAATGTGGCCTCCTCTACATCAGTGAGACCAAGCGGAGGCTCAGAGACCGCTTTGTGGAACACCTACGCTCAGTTCGACAACACCTCCCAGTTGCAAACCACTTCAACTCCTCCTCCCACTCCCTGGGTGACATGTCCATCCTGGGCCTCCTCAAGTGTCACAACGACGCCACCCGGAAACTGGAGGAACAGCGCCACATATTCCGCCTTGGGAGCCTACAGCCCGGTGGTCTCAATGTGGACTTTACTAGCTTCAAAATCTCCCCACCCCTGACCTCATCCCATGACCAACCCTCCCTCTCATCCCCGCCTCCTTGACTTGTCCATCTTCTCTCCCACCTACCTGCTCCTCCTACCTCACTGACCAATCCCCACCACTGCCTACCTGCTATCACCATTCCACCTACCTTCCCCACCCCACTCCACCTCTCTCTATTTATTTCAGAGCCCCCTTCCCCTCCCCCATTTCTGAAGAAGGGTCCCGACCCAAAACGTCAGCTTTCCTGCTCCTCCGATGTTGCCTGGCCTGCTGTGTTCCTCCAGCTCCACACTGTGTTATCTCTGACTCCAGCATCGGCAGTTCTTATTATCTCTGAGTGAGTTATGTTTAAGCTTTCTTGTCTGGTCTCCCCTAGAAGGGCCAACAACTTCTCTATTTCTACCCTAACTAACCTATTCATGATTTTGAAGACATCTATTGAGTCAATCACTCCTGAGGTATTTCTGTTCTAGAGAAAACAGTCCAACTTGTTCACAACCTGTTGAAAAAGTGCAATCCTTCAGTTGTGTTCTCACACCTGTTCATCATTTTGTACCTTCTCCAGTGTCTCTATGTCTTTTTCTACATCTCTACTTGGAAACCAGAGCTCCTCACAATATTACAAGCTCAGTCAATCCAAGGTAAAAGTAACTTCCCCACTACAATAGCAACATAATGTAGATGCTGGAAATCTGAAAGAAACAGAAAATTTTGGAAATTGTGATGGATTTTTTTTTCTCTGTTGTATTTATTCATACTGTGCAAGCCAACAATCTGTGAATATTGCACCATTCAGGGAATGGGGAGTTCCAATGGTTCCTACATCTTGTTCTGCCTAGCAACAGGGGCAAGAATTGTTGCAAAGTTATTAATAGCTTCTTCAAAACAGTCCAAACATTACTGAAGAGCAGTTCATGGATTGAAGTTATTCAGACAATCACAGAGAGAGTGAGGAGCAGACTTCATGCAAGAGAAGTGCTGATAACTGTCCTGCTGAGAATATGACTGAGCACCACCAGTCCTTTACAGTTAGGACTCAGGAGGATCCCAGTAGCTGTTGGATATCTTGGTACAGTTAGGACTTAGGAGAAGCCCTGAAAGCCAGTGAACACAGTGAAGGTTTGAAATTCAGATGCAGAAAAGGTCTCTCAGAGACTTAAAAGAAGCCTGTGAGCAATTAATATTTTGGTTTAGCAAAGTTGTTTCGGGGGGGACGCGGGGGCACAGTGGTGAAAGATATCCGCAAGCAGTATTTGCTTGGTGCAGCTAAGAAATGTTAAAGCTTGGAGAAGCCTACGGTAAAACTAGGTTGGTGAAGGTAGCTGTCCATGAAAAATCTGGGGTTGTATCTGCAAATAGGTGCTCAAGTGCAGTTTCAAGAATTTTTCTAAAATTCATTAATGGGATGAGGGCGTCACTAGCTAGACAGCAATTATTGCCCATCCCTAATTGCCCAGAGGGCAGTTAAGAGTCAACCACATTGCTGTGGGTCTGGGGCCACATGTTGGCCAGGCTGGCAGTTTCCTTCCCTAAAGGACATTAGTGAACCAGATGGGTTTTTCCCAACAATCGGCAATGGATTCACAGTCATCATTAGATTCTTAATTCCAGATATTTTGTTGAATTCAATTCCACCATCTGCCATAGTGGGATTCAAACCCGGGTTCCCAGAACATGATCTTGATCTCTGGATTAACAGTCCAGTGACAATACCACTAGGCCATCGCCTCTCCGTACAGCCAAGGGAGTGTATCACCAGGAAAGATGGGTGAACTACCCAAACATTAGCAATTGTCGAGGCAGTGGCTTTTGAGATAATGCCAAGCTAGGCCTTCGAACAAGAAGATCTGAAATCCCTTGTAAAGTTTTAATGAGATTTGATGACCCAGAGTGTCACTAATGTCTGGGAATTGTTGAGAAATCCATGGGATCTGACTTGACTGCATTTGCAATTTGGTATGGTCTGTGAGGTATTCAACCATAGTCTGTTGGTTTCATATATTTGCCTCAGGTTAATTCTGGTTGTTCGAATATAAATTTTATGCATGTGGATATATATATGGTCGATTGTAATTTTGTTCTAACTTTACAAAGTAAAGTTTTTTTGAATATTCAACACAGTGGAACCCTGTGGCTTTATTCACTCAATAAGTCCTTTGAATATGAAACTTTGAAAATTAAGGCTATTGAACCAGCTCATAGCTTAACTTTTGCCATCTGGTCAGAGATCACAGACAAAATACTCAGCAGGTTAAGCAGCATCTGTGGAGAGTGAGAACCAGAGGAATGAGGGAGACTGTATGAATGAGTCAGATAGGGTAGCATATGGCCGTTCGAGAGGATGAGACAGGCTCATTGGCTAGGAGTTGCATTGCAGACCCATAAGGGGGCATGTCTAGTCAGGGTGGGAAGCAGGGGATGGGGAGGGGGATTGTTGGTTGGGTTTGGGGACAGGGTCAGGGACTGGAGGGGTCGGGGGAGCTGAATGATAAGATCAGAGTCAGGGAACATCAGGGGGGACGGTGCAGCATTGGGTTTGAGGGCATGTTGGGTGGGGACGTCATGTTCAATTGGAGTCCTGAAGTCAGGGGTCGAGTAAGGGGTTGGGGGATGTAGGTGATGGCGGGAGGCTGTCAGGGGGTGGTGTGTGAGGGTCGTGTGAAGGGGATGAGCAGCATGAGGTCAGTGGTGCACCAGGCTGGGGGGTATGGTTGGTGGTTGGTGGTGCTCGGTTTTGTGCTTACCCTGAAGCTATAGTAGCTTTGAATCTGTGCAACATTCCTTCAGTAACTATCCAGATAAGTCAGTCAGACACCCCCAAAGTCTTCAACTCCAACTCAGGTTTGGAGAACTTTTTGGAGAGCGCCATTCATAGGGTAATTTTCCCATCAGCAGTTTACCCTTCCCAGGGTAATACCCCTGATGTCAGGATATTGGGAGATCTTGGGGCGGTGGTGAGGGGGGCAGGTATAGGGTTGGGGTGGAAAAGATGTCCCACAGGATACCTATCAGGGCTCATTGCTGTAGTATCTGTCAAGACCCGCCATTGTTTCAGACCTGGGATCTTTCATTTGACTCGTGAAATAACCGCACAGAGGCCGGTATCCCAACACCAAGTCACCCTTTATTTACTTGTGCACAGTACACTGGCTGTGGCCAGCCAGTTCTGAGTCAGTCCCCTCAACTGAGGAGATTCTCATCTCCTGGTTGTATTAGTGACCCAGGGCTTTCCTGATTGGCCCAGGTTAACAACCCCAAACAATGACCTCGTAGTCAATGAGGTCAACCTGGTTCCATTCACTACAACCCATCTGTTAAAGATTTGTGAAGAAAGCTCATCAAACTGAAACATTAACTCTGTTTCTCTCCGTCTCTCTCTTCACAGATGTTGCTAGACCAGCAGAGTATTTCTGTTTTAATAACTGCAGTATATCCAGCCACAAAATTAACACCAGTGATTTCATTCCTTTTTTTCGCAATGGCCCTACTAATCCGTGTCACTATCCTTAATGATTTCTGTATAAATTAAAGTCTTCCAGTAAACATCACACTGTGCACTACTATCTGCAAAACCCTCCCGTTGTACTCCCTTCAATGGTAATGTTTTATGCAGTAATCGAGTGTTAATACTAAGGTCATCACTATCTTGTCACAGTTCCCTGGAAGACTACCAGATGATACTGCAAAAATCTGTTCAGCCTCAAGCACAGCATTACTCTGTAGAGCTGCAGGCTGCACAGTTTTGACTGAAATGCTTGTATCTTTATTTAAAGTCCGATAAGGTTAAACTGAAAATGACCATTCTTGCTGAAGTAATTCCCCAGAGGCTGGTATCCCATCACTAAGTCTCCCTTGATTTACACCTGGAGAGCCCTTGACACTGATCCAGCCCCTCAGAGGCAGCTCTCAGAGTGAACAGAACCTCTGACACTCCTGTTTATATCTGTCAACCAGGGCTCCCTGATTGGACCAGATTAAAAGTCCCAATCAGGGAACGCATACTGAAGAAGATTTCTGAAGAAAGGTCCCGCCCCGAAATGTCAGCTTTCCTGTTCCTCTGATGCTGCCTGGCCTGCTGTGTTCCTCCAGCTCCACACTGTGTTAACTCTGACTCCAGCATCGGCAGTTCCTACTATCTTTCATACTCCATGAGGTCCACTTGGCTGACCTCGTTACAGTCGCTAGAGTGACTTTGTGTGGAGGACGTTTGCACTTCCATCTCATGTGTTTAATGCGCTGCTCTTGTGGATGGGATGCTGTTTCTCCCTGCAGCCCAGACGCCTGTTATGGCCTGAGTTTAATGTTTTATTTGAGGTACACTGACAGTGCATCACTCCATCAGCACAGACTCTGGCATGGTCAGCCTGGATTATACAATCGAAACCCTGGAGTGAGGCTTAAAACCTCCAACTTTTTGACACAGGGGTCATGTGCCACCTCTCCAGCAACAACTGACAGAGCGATTAAAGATGGATCAGAAGTGGGGAGGAGGCAGGGGTGACTACCTTCCCTCTAATCTTGTTTTCCTCTGTGCAGATTCCAAGGGTTTGAGCACGGCAAAGACTCTGAAACCGGAAGTCAACATTGGAGGAGAGTCAGCATGCCGATCCGTGTTTATGGGCCCTCAGGGCAACTGGGCAAAGGTGGGATGGGGGTCTGTGCTTTAGGAGTAGAGTTTAGATATTGTCCCCAACATTTATAAAGTGCATAACTGAGTGCTGGACAATCAATAACATAAGTAGTTTTTTTTTCATTCACAGGATGAGGGGGTCGCTGGCTAGGCCAGTATTTATTGCCCATCCCTAATTGCCCAGAGGGCACTTCAAGAGTCAACCACATTGCTGTGAGTCTCGAGTCACATGTAGGCCAGACTGGGTAAGGATGGCAGTTTCCTTCCCTAAAGGACATTAGTGAACCAGAGGAGTTTTTCCCAACAATCAACAATGGATTCATGGTCATCATTTGACCCTTAAATCCAGATTGTTTTTAAGCGAAATCAAATTCCGTCATCTGCCATGGCTGGATTCAAATCCAGATCCCCAGGATTTTGTTCAGGTCCCTGGATTAATAGTCTAGTGATAATACCACTAGGCTATCGCCTCCCCAGTGTGCCATTGCAGTGTTCCTCTCCATTAAGTAAAATGTGCATTATGTTACAAAGACTGACAAAGCCAGGCAGTATGGTGGCTCAGTGGTTAGCACTGCTACCTCACAGCACCAGCAGACCCGGGTTCAATTCCACCCTTGGGCAACTGTCTGTGTGAAGTTTGCACATTCTCCCCATGTCTGCATGGGTTTCCTCCCACAGACCAAAGATGTGCAGGCTAGGTGGATTGTGCATGCTAAATTGCCCATAGTGTCTAGGGATGTGTGGGTTATATGTGGATGGGTCTGGGTGGGATGCCCTGAGGGTTGGCATGGACTGGTTGGGCCAAAGGGCCTGTTTCCACACTGTTGGGATTCTGCAATGATTTTTTTTTTCCTTTATTCATTCATGGGATAAGGGTGTCACTGGATCGGCAGCATTCAGTGCTCCATCCCTAATGGCCCAGAGGGCAGTTATGAGTCAAGCACATTGCTGTGGGTCTGGAGTCACATGTAGCCCAGACCAGATAAGGATGGCAGTTTCCTTCCCTAAAGGGCATTAGTGAACTAGATGGGTTTTTCTAACAATCGACAGTGGATTCATGGTCATCATTAGACTCTTAGTTCCAGATATTTATTGAATTCAAATTCCACCATCTGCCGTGGCGGGATTTGAACCCGGGTCGCCGGGACATTATCTGAGTCTCTGGATTAACAGTCCAGCGATATTAGGCAATTAATCTCAGTGTCATTGTTAAATACAATCTGTAATGTCAAAAACTCTTGAGGTGCAGTTGTCATGACCCTCCTCTCAGCCAGAATGTCTAGATTCAAATCTCACCTCGGGAAGTAATGGCCCTGAAGGTGTGTGGTAACATATCTAAGCATGTCAATTTTTACAGAGGACTGTGTTTCATAGGAATGCCCTTTCTAGGTGGCACAAGGATCGTGGCAATGCCACTACCAAGCAATGGATGCAGTTTCCACTCCAACTGGAGGGAGAGTCGAGTAAGCCAGCCCTTAGGTACTTAGTAAGGGAGCTGCTTATTGTCAGGCGACAGGAAAGTCCTCAGTCCTCACTCCCACCCAAACTACTGCCTGTCCTTCATTTCCCAACCACAAACCCCCATGGCAGCCCAGAGCCACTCTCTCTCTCTCCCTTACTAGCTCACCTTGAGGAGCTATCCATCTACACTCGTCCATGGCTGAACCTCCTTTGACAGCCTTTGCTTACCTCCCCCGTTCATGCCCTTTGACCCTGCATATGGGCTTCCCCCCCTTCCCCTCCCCCCGCAACTCCACTGTCAGATTTGGAAATTCGACTCTAGTAGGCATGTGACACTATTATACAGAGAATGTAGTGATGTGAGCGGCACTGTCACCAATTCATTCTGGCTTAGAGGCGTCTTTCTCCAGTGACTGACTTCACCACAGCTGTTCAGGCAAATGCAGACGGCCATTTTGATGGGCATCTTTGAGCGTGTATCAATTACTCCGACAATAAAAGCTATGACACCAAATCATGTAGGGCATTTTAGAAGATTTAACTCTTTCAGAAGTGAATGACCATTAATGTGGTGCTATCGTCTTTGCACAGTGCATCTTAGTGGGGCGCATGCTAATGAGAAAACACAGTGATTTTTGCCTACAATGGCAGAACATAGAAGACATTGCAATTCTGAAATTGACACCAGTCCAAATAACTCATGATAACTAGAGGATCATTTTCTGACCAAAAGGGAAGCTGTCTATTTTAACCTTGGATGTCTAATGCGTCAGGGAACTGCACAATACTATAATCCAAACATAGCCTAATTGTGCTGTAGATCTAACTATCAGGGATAATTGTAATAAATATTCTGCAATTTATGGACAACAAACAAATAGTATTTAACAACGCTGCTAGAAAAACTATACTTACTTCAGGAGATCGTATGTCCCAGGTCCAGGGCCCTCACGAACTTTAAATTCCATCCGTTTCGATGTGCGGTTACCAAAATGCACTCCTTTATACTGCCGAGTGGGGTATGGCTCATTCTGAAACAAAAGGAATGCAAAACTCTGCATTAGTTTTCCTACTTTAAGATAGATATCATCGATAGTAATGACAGATTAAGCATCTTTGGAAAGTCTTATCCCTCGGCCAATATCATAAAAACAGATTATCTGGTGGTGACTCCTTTAGGGAGCTTGTTGTGTAAGAACTGGCTGCCTCATTGCCTGCATTTCACAGTAATTATACTTTGGAAGTGCCTAGTTGATCATGAAGTGCTTTGGGACATCCGGAGGTTGTCAAAAGTGCTATGTAAATGCAATGTTAACAGTGAGCCAATTATCTGTTCTTCTGCTGCGAGTGAGGGATACATGTTGGCAAAAGCACTGGAGGAACTCCCTGACAGTGTCAATGGATTATCTTACACCTGAGGGGGTGCAGAGAGAGACGGTTCAAGTTTAACTTCACATGCAATGCTGTATTGCACTGACAGAACTAGCAGAAATATTGTGCTCAAATCTCTCAAGTGATACTTAAACCCACAACCTTCACAGTGTATGCAGGATAGAACGATGCCTGAGCTCCAAGGGTTAAGGTGCGAGGAGAGATATGAACAAATTAGGGTCATATTTCCTAGAATTTGAAAGATTCAGCACCAATTTCATTGAAGTTTTCAACATATTAAGGATAAAAGATTGGATTAATCAGGAGAAACTATTTCCACTCGTTGGGAAATATCAGATTCAGGGGATACAAATTAGCACCAGACATTTCACACACAAACTGGCAAAAGTTTGGAGCTCTCTTGTACAAATGTCAATTGATGCCAAAACAACTAGTAACTTTAAAATGGATATGGGTAGATTTTTGCTGGAGATACTTTGAGGAGACATGTGGAGTTAGAAGACAGATCAGCCAGAATCTCACTAAATGGTGAAGTAAGGTGAAGGGACTGAATCACTTTCTCCTGTTCCTGTGACCCCAAACTTCTGAGCAGAACATGAGCATGCCACATGGATTATCCCTGAGACTGTTTGAAATGAATCACCCATCTTAGGACCAGGCCCATAAAGCACAATGATGTTTGTGTGTGCCATATCAGTCACGGTCGAGTGGTGGAGCAGACCTGATGGGCCAAATAGCCTAAGTCTGCTCCAATATCTCACATCTTATCGTATAAATTGACAGTTCTGAAAAGATTAATGCTGGAGGCTGCATTAAATTCTACCCAATCTGATGATATTGTACACTCTTGAGTGGGGATAAGGTGGAACAGCTTGGGATAGCAGAGACAACAAGGTGCAGGGCTGGATGAACACAGCAGGCCAAGCAGCATCATAGGAGCAGAGAGGCTGACGTTTCGGGCCTAGACCCTTCATCAGAAAAGCACTGTTATCCAGGTAACAATGCCTAACTTATTCCGATAACTTGTGCCTAATTCCTAAACAAGGCATTTAACAAGGTCCCTCAGGCAATAAACAATGTCTTTCTTTAATCAAAAGTCTTGTCTCATTAAGATTCACTGTGACAATGAACTACCACAACCACAAGCTGGTCATTACCTGGCAGCACAACACACACAGCATTCCCAAAGCAACACAGTCTTCATTACCACTTACAGTCCAAACTCCCTCGAGTCAAGAGATGAAATTGTGCTGTGCCCTCCTCCACCAAGGGTGCCTAGCGTTTACAAGGGGAATGTGAAAGAAGTTGTCTTTGAATCCTGACTCTGAACCCACAAACAATGTTGGGGCATCACTAAATGTGAGGATGTTTTTAAAATGCTGCTCCTGATTGCAAGGCAATCAATTCTGCTCTGCTTCCAAGAAATACCCAATAATGTTTGAAACTAATTACTGCAATCCTGATGAACTACCTGGTACTGTTTGAACTTAGAAACTAATTTTAATAAAACGACAGGTTTGCATTTTTCTTTATTCATTGACAATATGTCGCAGGCTGGGCCCACACTTATTGCCCATCCCTAATTGCCCAGAGGGGAATTATTAACTCCATTGCTTTGGTTTTGGAGTGATGTGTAGATTAGACCAGGTAAGGATTATAGTTTCCTTCCCCAGAGTACATTAGTGAACCAGGTGATTTTTCCCCAACAATGGTTATCATTAGAGTTTTAATTCCAGATTTTTATTGAATTCAAATTCTACCATCTGCCATGGTGGGGTTCGAACCCCAATTCCAAGAACATTCCAACTAGGGAAAAGGCCATACTAGATCTAGTACTGGGGAATGAGCCTGGCCAAGTGATTGAAAAGTTTCAATGGGGGATTATTTCAGTAACAGTGACTTATGGATAGAGATAAGAGTAGTCCGCAGGTAAAAGTACTAAATTGGTGAGAAAGTCAACCACCACAATATGGGGCAAAAACTGAGGAATCTAGCTTGGGAGCGGATGTTGTTACAGAGATAGTAGGAACTGCCGATGCTGGAGAATCTGAGGTAACAAGGTGTAGAGCTGGATGAACACAGCAGGCCAAGCAGCATCAGAGGAGCGGGAAAGCTGACGTTTCAGGTCTAGACCCTTCTTCAGAAAACTTTTTCTGAAATTTCTGATTTTTCTGAAGAAGGGTCTGGACCCGAAACATCAGCTTTCCTGCTCCTCTGATGCTGCTTGGCCTGCTGTGTTCATCCAGCTCTACACCTTGTTATCTGGGAGTGAATGTGTCAGGGTAAATCCACATCTGGCGTTTGAGAATCCTTTAAAGGCCAGTTGATTGGAGTTCATGACCAGTATGTTCCTAAGGAAATGAAGGATAAGGATGGCAAGATTCAGGAACCTTGGATGACAAGAGAAATTGAGAATTTGGTCAAAAAGAAAAGGAGGTATACATAAGGTTTCAGAAACTGAAGACAGACAGAGCCCTCAAAGAATACAAAGATAGCCGGAAGAACTCAAACAAGAAATTAGGAGGACTAAAAGGGGCCACGAGATATATTTGGCAAACAGGATTAAGGAAAATCCCAAGGTATTTGATACATATGTAAGGAGCAAGAGGGTAGCTAGGCAGGGGTAGGTCCATTCAAAGTCAAAGGAGAGAATTTGTGTGTACAGCTGGAGGAAGTGGCTGAGGTTCTTAATGAATATTTTGCATTGGTATCCACAAAGGAGAAGGACATGGTGGGTGGTGAGTCTCAGGAGGAGTATGTTGATGTTCTAGGGCATGTCAGTATAAAAAAGGAGGAGGTGTTAGATGTTTTGAAAAACGTTAAGGTAAACACATCCCCAGGACTTGATGGGCTCTATCCCAGAACGCTGAGGGAGGCAGGTGAAGAAATTGCTGGGGCCTTGAATGAAATCTTTGTATCCACTTTAGCCCCAGGTGACTGGAGAATAGCCAACGTTGTTTGTAAGGACAACAGGGATAATCTGGGAAATTACAGGCCAGTGAGCCTTATGTCAGTGGTAGGGAAATTATTGGAAAAGATTCTTAGGAACAGGATTTACTCACATTTGGAAAAAATATGGATGTATTGGCAATAGGCAGCATGGCTTTGAGTGGGGAAGGTCATGCCTCACAGGAAACAGTTTTGGGCCCCTTCCCTAAGGAAAGATATCCTAGCATTGGAGGCAGTCCAGAGAAGGTTCACCAGCCTCACCCTGGGTATTGAGGGATTTTCTTAAAGAGTGGTTGAGTAGTTTGGGCTTGTACTCATTGGAGTTTTGAGGAATGAGAGGAGACCTTATTGAAATATTTAAGACTCTTCAGGGGCTTCAGGGTAGATGAGGAAAGATTGCTCCCCCTTGTGGGAGAGTCTAGGACGAGAGGGCATTATCTCAGAACAAGGTGTTACACATTTAAGACAGAAATGCAGAAGAATTTTATTTTTCTCTCAGAGGGTAGTGAATCTGTGGAATTCTTTATCGCAAAGGGCTATTGAGGTTGGGTCATTAAGTATATTCAAGTCTGAAAGATAGATTTCTAATCAGTAAAAGAATCAAGGGTTGTGGGGAAAGTTAGGAAAGTGGAATTGAGGATTATCAGATCATTCATGGTCCCATGAATGATAGAGGAGACTCGATTGTCCAAATGGCCTACTGCTGCTTCCACATTTTATTACACTGTAGAATTCTTTTTCACAGAACGCTGTGGAGGCCTGGATATTGAATTTATTTTAGGCTGAATTAGATTTGTGATGGATCAGGTACTCAAGGGTTATGGAGACAGGCAGAACAGTATAGCTGAGACCACAAGAGAATCTTATTGAATGGTGGAGCAGGTTTGAGGGGCTAAATGGCCTACTCCTGCTCCTACGTCCTACACTCCTATTAATAAGAGTATTCAAGGACCACTATTTTTATTTAAAGATCAGAATTTATTCCATGATTCTGGTTAAGCCAGAACTGCTCATTACGACAACGTTATGGCCAAGATATAGCAGAAATAGTGATCAAAGGGTGGGTCACAAAGTTTAATTTTAAGGAGGAAAGAGAGATAGTGAGGTAGAGAAGTTTTGGCAGGGAATGGTCTCAAAGGTAATTTATTTATTCGTGCCCGCCATTCCTTCAGGAATTATTATTGTCTCTAATTTCAAACAGGAACAGTTTTGTAAGCTTGGCTCCTTATAACACAATATTAACAAGAAACATAACTTCAAGGCTCACTGTCTGCTGCTCTCAGTATTGATTACCGCACTTGAAACTAAAACCACTGAATTATAAATAATGCAAATTGGCCAGTACTTTGGAGACCTTTCTGATCCTCAGGTAAGAATTCCCCATTTATCACTGGATTAAGAGCCTGTTAGAAAAACAAACATGGCATAAAATAATTAATGTTACCCTAATAATCCTAAATCACCAAATTCTTAATGCCTCAAAAATGCCATCACAAGGTCATCGCGAGCTATAATTACTCATTTAGCTGATAAAATATGGTTTAATTGGAGTAAATTCATCTTGATCCTGCCTCACATCTCTGGTGAAAGTTGCAATATAAATTTGCAAAAGAATTACTGATCTTCCCTCAGTCTGACAGCCAAATGGATGGGGAAGGTGCTTTGAAACCTTTTCTTGAAAAAAATGATCATGCACATGAATAAATGCAGAAAAGGATACAGAATTAAAGTACTCTCGTGCTTTAATTCTTCCATTAATGGGCTGTTTCTCTCTCATTATTTCTCACAGGTAGAGTGGAAAGGAAGCAATATTTCAAGGCCATCACTGGCCTGATAAAAGGATATTGACAATTAAGTTGACTTTTAGGGTAACCTTTGAAGTGGACTTTCCTAATGCAGTCTGCTACCTCGGATCTGATTATGCAGTTGCATGGTTACAGAAACTGCAAATGCAGAAGAAACTAACTTGAGCATTAAGTGCCAAAGGGAGAGGTTTATGGTAAATATACTGAAAATGCATTTATATATCTACCTGCCCATTATAGCCCAGGATATGAATTGCCCACACCTGTGGATCCCAGTCGCTCTTAGTGGTATTATCCAAGTGAATTATTACAATAGAAAGTTACTCAATCTTGAGGTCAGAACAAGGTTGTATTCTATAAACATTTAATTCCCATTCTTCTTTGTGGAATGAATAATTTAATGTTTAAGATGAAATGCGATCATTGCAATGTTTTCACTGATCGTCTGAGGATAAATATCCTTTTTACATTGAAATGTACCAGGAACAGGGCACTTCAGTTACATGGATAGACTGGAGAAACCGGGTTCGTGCTCCCGACAACAGAACAGGTCAAAGGGAGATCCGATAGATATGTTTAAAATCAGAACTGACTTTTAAAGAGTAAATTCGAAGAAACTGTTTCCACCGATAGAAAAGTCAGTTACCAGATGTGATGTGCAAGGCTTTTTGTTAAATGGATTGTGTTTGGGAGTGTGCTGCCAGAAAAGGAAACAGATTCATTTGAAAGTTTCTGAAGAGAATTGGATAAGTACTTGAAGGGGGTAAGTTTACAAGCCTATGTCTGGTGAAACAGCAACGGAGTGGGTGCCATGTTTCAAAGAGACAGTACTGACATGATGGGCCAAATGGCCTTGTTCATTCATGGTCTTCTGAAACATTAGCTCCATGTGAATCCTCAGCTGGTAGCACTGTTGTTTACTGGCTGGGATGAGGCGTCCCCTGCTGTTAATTTAAACATATGCCCCCTCCAATGCACAGTGATATCACTGTGTACCATTTACAAAATGTACTGCAACAGCTTGCACAACCTCATTTGACAGTATCTTCCAAACTTGTAACCCCTACCACCTAGGGAGATGAGGGCAGCAGATACATACTAGTATCACCCCCTGCAAGTTCCCCTCCAAACCACTCGCCATCCTGACTTGGAAATATATTGCTGTTCCTTCAGTGTTGTTGGATCAAAATCGTGGAATTCCCTCCCTAATGGCATTGTGGGTCAACCCACAGCAGGTGGACTGCAACAATTCAAGGAGGCAGCTCACCCCCACCTTCTTGAGGGGCAACTAGGGACAAAATATCAAATGTTGGCTCAGCACCTACATCCCACATGTAAATAACAGCGTGCAATATTTCCAATCTATGCATCTACCACTGAA
>NC_063332.1:173666722-173699669 GCF_021869965.1 Rhincodon typus
TATGCATCTACCACTGAAAATCCTCACCCTTCCACTGCCACCTCCACACTCCACTATAGGTCATGTACAAATATAAATGGCTTCAATAGTTTTGAGCACTTTTGCAGCCTACCTTATATATTGCCTTTCTTTAAAAAAATACAGTCTGCAAAATCATTCATATTCAACAAAATAAAAATGTTAAACTCAACGTGTCTCCATTCTGGGAGATCAATAGGTTACTACTTGTATGTAGTTAATATAGTACTTGAATGTATCCAGCTAAAAGCAACCAGATTGCTCTCTGTCTACAGGGCTGGTCAGAGATGCTGGGACTTTTATTTACAGGTCTGTGTCTTCGTTACACTTGCTCAACAATGCAAGAATGAAGTAAAAGGAAAAACATATTCGCTTGACATATATATTTGAATGGTTCACTTTGAAACACTACAGTGAAGGTTAACAAACTCCCAAAACATATGTTTTCCTGAAGGCTACAAATGATGCCGATTAATAACAGACCTTATCAGCCACCCCTCTGTAAAACAGACCCCTTCCCAAGGGTGGTGGGGAGGGGGTCCTCCATAAATCATGTAACTTCATATCGTGCTTAAGCTTTCCTCAAGGTCATTTTACACACACACACACACACACACGACACTACCTTTCCAAAGGAATCACTGTTTAAACCTCACTTCACCATTCACTATTATATAGAGCCTCTAAAAGTACCAAGCTGCTCTGAGTTGCTTCCTGGAGGTGATGATCAGGTGCCATGCTGCGTAAGGAGATATAAGAACAAATAAACCAAATGACTAACTAAATAAATAAAACCAAAATGCCGTCCAAGTGGTAGATTTTAAATAATGCCTTACGTCAAGGATGTCATAACTTGGAGAACCAAGCAGTGAGGGTTAGAACTGAAGCCTAGTAAAACCATAAAAAATAGGAACAGGAGTAGGCCATTCAGCCCCTCAAGACTGCTCCACCACTCAGCATGATCATTCTAGCCCTTTCCCCATAACGCTTGATTTCCTGACTCATCGAGAATCTATCTCGATCTTAATATACGCAAGGACTCTTCCGCCACAGCTCTCTGCGTCAAGGATTTCCAAAGACTCCCAACGTTCTGGGAGAAGAAATTCCTCCTCATCTCAGTTGTCAATTGGTGCCTGTTTATTCCGGGACTATGCCCTCTGGTTCCAGACTACTCCTGGAGGGGAAACTTTCTCACAGCACTTACCCTGTCAAGCCCCTTAAGAATCCTCTATGTTTCAGTGACAGGTATCCTGGGGGACGAAATGTGTCCTGTCAGGGGGTCCTGTGTGACCCATGGCCGGGGTTCTAAATGCACTGATAAGCCTGTCAGTGGTGAACACAGCAAAGAAACAGCTCTGATTGGAGAAGAAGTGAGCTGAGCTTTATTCACTCTGAGGCCTGGCGAGTGAACGGAGGGGGCAGGGAGTCGGCAAATACAGGAGGCAAAGCACCCAGCAGGTTTGGGGGTTGGGGTGGGGGGGTGGGGGGAGGGGGCAGAGGTGGGAGAGGGGCTGCGAGGGTGTTTGGGGGGGGGGGAATGGTTGGAATGTGGTTGAGGGAAAAGTGAAAACATTCTTTGGTGCACAGCCCTGTGCCCTCTGAAGAGCGGATAATCCCAAAAATTAATGATTCCTGATGCTTCTGGTTTTACAAGAAATCCAACAGCATGGGAAAAGGCCCTTCAGCCCATCACGTCTGCAGCTATCACCAAGCACCTTTCTATTCTAATCATACTTTTTAGCACTTGCTGTGGATTTCACATGCTCACTCAGTTGCCTGATTTATCAAACGTACAAGTAAACAACCACTCAGCTCCTCATGCCTGCCCTGCCATTCAATAAGATCACGGCTGATCCAACTGTAATCACAAGTCCACATTCCCTCCTACTCATGATAGTCTTTCAGCTCCTTGATTAACGGGAATTTTTCCACCTCTTCCTTAAGAATATTCAAAACAAAACTCTGCTTCCACCACCTCTTCAGGAAGAGAATTCCAAAGACTCACAATGCTCAGAAAAAAAGAAATCAGCTCATCGCTGATTTAAGCGCTGATTATTAGACAGTGAACCTAGCTCTTGTGGATGCATCCTGTAAAGATCTATCAGGAGTCAAGAGAGACACCAAGTCTTTGCAGCTTGGAACAGGTCCTTGGACCCATCTTGTCTGTGTTGGTCATCAAGCATCTATCCATTCTAATCCCATGTTCCAACACTTCGCCTGTAGCCATGTATACCTTGGCATTTCAAGTGCTCACCTAAATACTTCATAAATACCTTGATGGCTCTCACCTCTATCACCCTTTTAGACAGCAAGTTCCAGGTTCCCACCATCATCATTCCCACCAAAAAAAAATTTCCCCAAATCCCCTCTAAATCTCCTGCACCCCACTTTAAATCTGTACCCCTCATCATTGACCCCTCTACTAAGAGGGAGAAGTTTCTCTCTATCTGCTGCATTTATACCCGTCAGCGTTTTGTACACCTCAATCAGATCCCCACTCAACCTTAATAAAAACCGAAAGAACTGTGGATGCTGGAAATCAGACACAAGAACAGAAATTGCTGGAAAAGCTCAGCAAGTCTGGCAGTGAAGAGAAATCAGAGTTAACGTTTCAGGTTGAGTGATCCTTCCTTAGAACTGATGGTAGCTAGATCAATGTTGGTTTATATGCAGAAGATAGGGTGGGGAGAGGGGGTAAGGAATAAATGATAGGTGGGGATAGAGCCCAAAAAGAGAGAAAAACAGTTGGATAGTCAAAGGAGTGTCAACCTTCCACAGGGACCACTCCCTCTGGGACACCCTGGTCCTCTCTTGTTTCACCCCCAACACCGCCAACCCCCACCCCCACCCCACAGCCTCCCCTGGCTGCAACTACAGAAGGTGCAACACCTGCCCATTTACCTCCTCCCTCCCCAGTATCCAAGGGCCCAAACATATCTTCCAGGTGAAGCAACACTTCACCTGCACTTCCCACAATCTAGTCTACTGCATTCGCTGCTCACAATGTGGTCTCCTCTACATTGGGGAAACAAAGCGTAGACTCAATGACTGCTTCACAGAACACTTATGTCCTGCTCGCAAAAAGTCCCTGAACTTCCAGTTAACTGAAACTTCAATACACCAACCTGTTCCCTGGCCAACATCTTTGTCTCAGGCTTGCTGCAGCGTTCCAGACTCAATATCAAGCTTGCTAACTTTAGGGCTTGAGTTCTCCCATGTCCTCGCCCCAACCCCAACAAATCAGACCTTGTTATCGCATAAAAATCAAACGAACTGCAGATGCTGTAAATCAGAAACAAAAACAGAAGTTGTCCGAAAAGCTCAGCAGGTCTGGCAGCATCTATGGAGAGAAATCGGAGTTAACGTTTCAGGTCCGGTGACCCGGATTCTGAGGAAGGATCACCAGACCTGAAACGTTAACTCTGATTTCTCTTCACAGATGCTGCCAGACCTGCTGAGCTTTTCCGACAACTTCTGTTTTTGCTTTTTGTTATCACATCGAAATCTTGAACGGCTTTGTTGCTGTAAATGAGTAGGAACAGTTCCCACTGGCAGAAACGCTGGTTACCAAAGGTCACAGATTTGAGGCGATTGGCAAAATAACTAGAGTCGACAAGAGGAAACAATTCCTTTCGCAGTGAAATGTTGTGATCTAGAATGTGAATTCAGCTGAAATGTTCAGTCCCACCCATTCCACCTTCTCCACCGTTCTGCACAAACTTCCAGTTCATGTATTTATCCAATTTCTGATTGTACAATAGGGCTAGGTTTTCAGCAATTGTTACTTGTCACTAATCAGCCCAAACATGAATGTTGTCCAGATTTTTACGTACTTGCACACAGACTGCTTCAATATCTGAGTCATTGTGAATGTTGCTGAACATTGTGCAATCAATAGCGAACATCTCCATGTCTGACCTTATGATGAAGCAACTGAAGATGGTTGGGCCTTGGATACTCCTATGAGACACTCCTACAGAAATGTCCTGGAGCTGAGATGACTAGCTTCCAACAACCATAACTATCTTCCTATGTGCCAAGTAAGCCTCCAACCACCAGAGAGTTATACTCTGATTCCCAATGACTCCAGTTTTGCAAGGGCTCCTCAATGTCACACCCAGTCAAGTGTGGCCTTGTTGTCAAGGGCTGTCACTCTCACCTCGCCTCTGGAATTCAGCTCTTTTGTCCATGTTTGATCCAAGGCTGTAATGAGGTCAGGAGCTGAGTGGCCCTGGCGGAACCCAAACTGGGCATCACTGAGCAGGTTATTGCTGAGCAGGTGCTGCTTGATAGCACTGTTACTGACACCTTCCATCAGTTTACTGATGATCAACAAAAGACCAATGGGGTGGTAATTAGCCAGGTTGGATTGGTCTTGCATTTTATACAAAGGACATACCTAGGCAATTTTCCACATTGTCGGATAGATGCCAATATTGTAACTGTACTGGATAGGAATGTGATAAGTTCAGGATCACATTGCCAGAATGTTGTCAGGGCCCCAGCCTTTGCAGTATCCAGTACCTTAAGCCATTTATTAATGTCATGTGGAGTGAACTGAATTGGTTGAAAATTGGCATCTGTAATTCTGGAGACCACTGGAGGACGCTGAGATGGATCATGCATTTGGCACTTCTGGATGAAGACTATTGCAAATGCTTCAGCCTTACTTTATGCACAGATGTGCAGGGCTCCCCCTCATTGAGGATGGGGATATTTGTGGAGCTTCCTTCTCCAGTGAGTTGTAAGGGTTGGTGGCCAATTAAACAACAGCATGTGGCAGCATTCAGAGCTTAAACAAACAGAGAGAATGCTGAAGAAACTCAGCAAGTCTGGCAGAAGAAGTCTGAACAAGAGTCATATTGGACTCGAAACATTAACTCTGTTTCTCTTTCCACAGAAATGTTTGTTTCAGATTTCCAGCGACTGCAGTAATTTGCCTTTATTGCAGAGGTGATTCACTGGTTGGGATTGCTTAGCTCTGTCGATCAATAGTTCCTTCCACTGATTGGCACAGAATTGACATTTCAGTTGCCTGGTGTTTTTCTTTCATGTCTTCCTGTACATTTCATTGAACAAGAGTTGATCCCCTGGATTAATGGGAATAGCAGAGTTGAAGAGATGCTGGGCTGGGATGTGAGAATACGAACTATAGTTGAATATAATTCTGCTGCAGCAGATGCCAAGTTTAAGTCGCTAGATCTGTTCAAAACCTATACCACTTAAAATGGTGGTAATGTCATAAACATGATAGAGGGAATCTTCAGGGTGAAAACAGATTTCATTTCCTCTAGGATTGTATGGTGACCTCTCCTGTTGATAGTGTCATGGACTGGTGCATCTGCGACAGGTAGATTGCTGAGTATGAGGCTAAGTAGGCTTTTCTGTCTTGTTGGTTTCCTCAAAACCTGCTGCAGACTAGGACTAACAGCCATGTCCTTAAAAGCTCAGTCAGATGGAATGTTCCCAAGTCTCTCTCGGTGACAAACATTGAAATCCCCCACACAGAGTGTATTCTTTGCTCATGCCACCTTCAGTGCTGGTGTTCAACATGGAGAAGTAGTGTTTCACCAGGTCGGGAAGGGGTGAGGGTTACATGTAGCGATCAGCAGGAGAGTTTCTTACACCATGTACACCTGACATTACATGGGGTCCGGATTCAGTGTTGAGGGCTTCCAGGGCAATCCCTTTCAACCGTACACAGAAGTGCCATCACCTCTAGTAGTCCTCCTGCTGCACACACTGACACTGTCACATCACACAATTAGCTAGGCTGTGGGACAGTCCTCCCAGTTTTGGCACAAGCCCCCTACAAGTAAGGAAGGAAGGCTTGGAAGGACCAGATTTGCCACTGCCATTCCCACTGCCTTGCTCCATATCAGGCAGACAGTCCACTTTCTTTCCTTTCAGTCTTCTTGGCAGTTTGATACAACTGAGTGGTGTCATGGCTATTTCAAGTGGCATTTAAGACTCAATCCCATTGATGTGAGTCTGGAGTCACATGTAGGCCAGTCTGGGTAAGGATGGCAGATTTCCTTCCCTGACAGACATTAGAGAACCAGGTGGGTTTTAAAGACAATTAACAATGGTTTCATGGTCATCATTCATGAAACCAACTTTTAATTCCATTTTTTATTAATTGAACTAAACTTTCGCCAACTGCTGTGGGCGGGATTTGAACCTCTGTCTCTAAAACATGCCTGGGTTTCTGGATTACAAGGCCAACGATATTACTACTAGGCCACTCTCTTCCTCTAGGAGAAAGTGGGGCAGCTTATTTTTTTGAGGGCACCTGTTGAAGCCCCATCACCATCTGGGGCAAGTAGAGGGTTTCCGAAAAAGAACTGCTCAGTCACACACACTGCCACGCAAAGACACCCACCACGGTCCCAACACAGGTGCCCATCAACATTCATGTTACTGCTGCCTGTGACAAAGCTCTCCCTGGATCACAGCTCCATCCTTATTACCATTTCTCCATCACCAGGGAACTCGGCAAATGGACTCTTGATAGAAGACTGCCATTTAATGCAAGGACCTTGGGGTTCTACCGTTGTCTGCAAGACCTTGACGGTTCTGGGGTCAGATCCTTGTGATCTGTTGAACCACGATGACCAGGAGCCCCCTGTAATCCAGAAACCCAGGCTAACGTTTTAGAGACAGAGGTTCAAATCCCACCCACAGCAGTTGGCAAAATTTTAGTTCAATTAATAAAAAATGGAATTAGAAGTTGGTTTCATGAATGATGACCATGAAACCATTGTTAATTGTCTTTAAAACCCACCTGGTTCTCTAATGTCCGTCAGGGAAGGAAATCTGCCATCCTTAGTGTTTTCCCAGCTGGTGACATGCATAGTCTTACTTCACCTGTTCTGCTGTTGAGGGCTTTTAGGAACCCACTTTGGCTCAACCAGGAGCAAGGAGACCCCAGTGGCATTGCTTAAGGGATCATTGTAGAATCCAAGTCTCCGTGGCATGTCAAGGTACCACACCTAAGATAAGTCACAGCACATCACATCAATGGGTTGTAGACACTATGCCTTGCTTTACCCCAGTCTGAATTTTAATGTCATCTATTTTAGGTCTCAAACTGAAGACAGTTGCAGTGCTATTATCACGAAGCAGTTGTTGGTTGTGATGTAAATCTTTGGACATCTTTGGAGCACAATCTATAAAGCCCCATAATTCACTGAGTGAATTGCTTTAGCTTGAATACAATGGAGATCTCCTGGTGTTGTTCTTGGCATTTCTCTTGGATTTTTCTGACAACGCAGACTGTGTTGGACATTCCTCTGGAAGGTCTGAAGCCATGCTGTGTCTCTGGGAGGATTTTCCCAGCTAAAGGAAGTGGGGGATTCAGGAGAATATGGGGGCTCCCCACTAGGGACAAGATAGAAATACCTCAATAATTTCTGCTGCAAGAGTTATCTCCCTCCTTGAAGATAGTTACAAATATCGCATTCCTGAAGGTAGTGGGGGGAGTTCTTCCTCCTCCCAAATCTACATGGACTCTGGATGTGAGGAGAGACCCTGTGGTGTTGAAGATCTCAGCTGGAACCCCAACCGGAATGCAGGTTTTGTGGGTTTTGCCTCTGTTTGATTGGCTGTTGTAAGCTTCAATCGATGGTGGATTCTACCCAGGGGTATTGTGGGATAAGCTGGGCAGGATCCGCTCCCACTGTGAACTCACGGCAGAGGAGCTGAAGTGACTTCATCACTTAACGTTAGTTAAAAACACAGGCACTCCAGTGAGGTGCAGTGTGGGTGGTGGGAGGGGACGGGAGGGGGCGCTTGCTGGGTGCAAATTGGCTGTCCTTTCTCCTGCATTGCAGCAGAGTTTGCACTTCAAACATCTACTTCAATAGCTGCAGACTGCAGTTGGCATCCTGAAGTCATGAAGGGAGCTATTAATTCAGGTAACAGGAGAAACCGGTGCTGAGTAATACACTGGGTAACAAGGACTCCTGTGTATACAGTACTGGAACATTTGAATTCAGTATGCCTACAGTAAGCAATCAATAAAAAGTTACTGCTGCTTTAATCTGTTTTACAGAAAACTGGGCATAGCTTGGTACCTAACCTAAATCCCATATTAGCATTATTCACTAAACAGAACACTGTGCTATTTCACACTAAATATCTCTACTGCCATCTGCTGACGTACCTAGATACTACACTATTCTATCAATTTCATTTTGCATAGAGACAAGAGGCACATGCCAAGGGATTTTTTGACATTTGTAAGACACTGGTTCAACCTCGAAGAGAGGGACGCAACACCTTTGAAAGGATGTGAAGGCCTTATTGAGATGGCTGGAAACCTTTATAAGGATGGTTCCAGAGGTGAGGTACTTCAGTCTTTTCAGGGGCCGAGTGGAAATTTTCCCATCTGCGCTCACAGACCCTCCACCACAAGGCTTACAGGGGTCAGTGATCTCCTGTGGGCAATACTCAAGATTGGCTTTGAGTCTCACTCAGCCTGTCATGGACAAATCTCAACATCTAGAGGTTGCTGGTTCCAATCTTAACAGTTAGAAGTTTAAGAATTTGGAGGGACACTGCATCTAAGGTTACATGTCCCCTCTTTTTCTCTCATGTCAATTGCAGGCTGAGCTGGAGGCTCAGTAGACAGCCAGCTATACTCAGCCAAATGGCAAACCCACCCTCTGATCCCAGCAAGTGACAATTCCCCAGTGCATAGTGCAGGTCATCACCTCCTTCCAGATAGTGGAGGTTACAGCTTTGAGAGGTGCTGCAGAGCAACTGGCTTTGTTTCTCTTTATTACTTTTGTGGGATGTGGGTGTCACTGATAAGGTCTCTAATTGGCTTTGAATTGAGCATCTTGCCAGGCCATTTCAGAGGGTAGTTAAGAGCCAACCACTTTGCTGTAGATCTGGAGTCACATGTAGGCCAGACCAGGAACTTCTCTAAAGAAGAGTCATGATGAACTCAAAATGATGGTAAGGTTGATGATCAGAATCTTTTTCTCAGAGTTCAAACGACTAAACTAAGGGGCATGCATTTAAGGTGAGAGGGGGAAAGTTCATAGGAGATGCAAGGGGCATGTTTTTTACACACACAGTGGTAGGAGTCTGGAGCGCGCTGCAAGGGGCGGTGGTGGAGGCAGATATGATGGGGGTGTTTAAGAGATTTTTAGGTAAGCACATAATTATACAAGGAATGGAAAGACATAGACCGGGGCAGGCAGAAAGGATTAATCTAATTTGGCAACATGTTTGGCACAACATCGTGGGCCGAAGGGCCCATTCCTATGCTGTACAGTTCTATGTTCTATGTTAATGGCTACATTTAATTACAAGATAGAATGGAGTTGGAGTCTAGAGGATAGCTAATTAGCATTTGCACCTAGATACAAGGCCCATTTGATTCACATTACCAAGGAGATGGGTTTTGAGAGGAGACTGACTATTGAAAACTATTTTAGAATCAGATTATGGATTTTCCTAAAAATTGAAATCACTAAACTTCACAGGTTTCACAGAATGTCACAAGTTTAGTCTGCAAGAATTGGAGGAAAAGTGTGAGGCCAAGAGACAAAGGCAGCAAGACTTTATAATTCACCACACAAGAATGCATGTTAAACATTGGTACTCAGATTGAAGAGACCAGGGTCATTAGGGTTTAAATGATGCTGGGAAATTCCCCTAGCTATGACTAGAGAAAGGGATTTCCAGTGTAACAGATTTTGTGTAAGTCAGTTCCAGGCTTGGATATTATCCATCCGGTAAAGGAAAAAGCAGCTAAGAATTGTTTTGCTATGGTTCCTAACGCAAGGGTCAGAGAGGGAGATTTTCAGTCATTTAAATAGTAAGTGGGGATCCTTTTAGAATATAATTTGCCTTCTGGCTGAATAGGTGTCTAGTTAATGTTGCTTTCAGTTTGTGTGCTACAGTAAAAGTCTTAAAACTTGAAATTGTGTTGTGAACTTCCTATAAGATGGCCGCTGGGAACTCAAATCTCTTTTTTAAAAGTTGTTGGTCTTTATGTAAATGAGGTAAGGGAAAGGGACCTGAGTATGACTGGATTGTAGAGCACTCCATACTCATCCTCACAAAAAGACAGGCACTGTTCAGATCCAGAGCACTACCTCTGATTTGGAAGAAGTGAAAACAGTCAAAGGAGAAACTTCAATGTTGTGGATTCTTTACCTCAGAGAGTTCAAACATCCAAAAATACAGAGTCCCTGATTTACAAACATCTGACTTATGAACAAGATCCCATACAGGGTTGTAATTTTAAAGATCTGACATACCAAGCATTTCCTGTACTTAAAAGCGGCTAATTTATATCGTCCCAAAATGTTTTCTGCCTTGTGAACAGACTCGGGAATAGAACCCATTCACAACTGTCTGCATTAAAAACTAAAATCCATTGGGTCTCACTCAGTCAATACAGTGAAAACATTATAACCGTTTATTATTACTCCCAAAAACAACATTTAGTTAGATTACCAGCTCTTAAGCTATAAAATAAAATTCATTGAATTAGTACTAAATGAGAGAATTGTATTGCTAAGTGTAATTTTTGAAAGCAGTAATTTGCATCCTGTTTATGTTCTTAAGGTAGACATCCGTAGGGTGAGCCAATGCAATTAAATCATACATAGTGTCGACTCCTCTGAAAACATTTTCTGCGCATCATTGCAGAGTTAGATTCAGCTTTGAACAATGGATGTACTCAGTCACAATGCATTCTGTAATGCCCATAATCATTGAAATCCCCGAGTTTAATCTGTCCCCAATTGGCGACCCTGTCTTCTGCTGTCTGAGACCTCAGCTCTGGAATACCCTCCATCAATCTCTTCGACTTTCTACCTCTCTTTCTACCTTCAAGACCTTCATTGCACAATCTTTCAGATGTCCGCCAATATCACCTTTTGTGGTTTCCTCACAGAATTTTCAACATGGTGCACTCATGGATGGTGTTTGATAAGTGGTAATTGATATTATCATATAGAATTTATATGGAATAGACAACACAGCAACAAGGCATTCAGTCCAACCTAATGGAAAGGGGTGAGGCAGAGAAATATGTAGAGATGAAGAGAGACATCGCAAGCAAAGGAGGAACAATCATGTTGACTCTCCTGAACTGAGTGCGTTGTTGAGGTTAGAGTCAGCAGGCACTTATTTCAAAACAGCACAGCCACTATAAAAGAAATTGCATTTAATCAATTTCATAATAATCGAATGGTCAGTGTTTTCTTACAGTAACTATAGCGATTCCCTGGTGTAGTACACTGGAAATCAAGTCCCATTATTCCCAGAGCGGTCACAAATGTGAAAATTTGATTAAATCACTGAAATGCCCAATTCTACCTGACTCTGGCTTGAAGTATAAACACATCAGTTTTTTTTCCCATTAACAAGAAAATAACGAAACTGTTTTCAGTCAATAGCAAAAACCAGACAAATTGAATTGTTAATGTATAACTTTAAAACTTAAACATTATCCCTTTCTAAAAATTCCCAAGCACTTACAGACAAACAAAGAGACAAGACATAAGGAAAATTCAGGGAAGCACAGTTCTGGCTGTTGAGGATACAAGATGTGGATTCTCAATATTCACTGGTTGGGAATTTGCTGTTTCAGTGCGTCTGACTTTTCCTTTCAACAGGGGATTTGCAGAGAGCAGTTTGCAGAGCACACTGAACTGGGTACAGAGTCCTGATCAATTAAATATCTCAGGCTGCAGAGAGTTTTAAACTAAATAGATGGTTCTGGGGAGGGGTTAGGCATGCTTCCAAAGCTAAAGGATGTGACAACGTCTCCGAGCAGCAAGTTAGACAATGATTCTAAAACTGTATCAACATAAAATGGACCAAATATGGTCAAAGGGAAAATCAAAGGGAAAAACAGTCAAAAGGCAAAATTAAATTAACATCCATTAGTTAAATGCACGTAGTATTCAAAACAAAGTAGATGAATTAACAGCACAAATAGAAGTTAATGGTTATGATATTATAGCCATTTGCAGAGAAATAGTTACAAGGAGATCAAACCTAGGAACTAAATAGTCAGGAATATGTGACTTTTCAAAAGAGAGGTGAGAAAGGGTGTTAGAGTAGCTGGGCCCACTAACAATAGCTGTTCTTAAGACAGAGAATAAATCAGGAAATAATGAGGGTGCGCAAAAAAGGCAGGACATTACTCAGTGGTGAGTGTACAACACCTGGTCTTCCTCAGGGGGCTATGGAAATTCAGCATGTCCATGAGGACCCTCACCAACTTCTACAGATGCACCATAGAAAGCATTCTATCCGGGTGCATCATGGCCTGGTTCGGCAACTGCTCTGCCCAGGACCGTAAAAAACTACAGAGAGTTGTGAACACAGCCCAGTCCATCACACAAACCAACCTTCCATCCATTGACTCCACCTACACTTCCCGCTGTCTCGGAAAGGCAGCCAACATCATCAAAGACCCCTCCCACCCCAGTTTTAATCTCTCCCAACCTCTTCCATCAGGCAGAAGGTACAAAAGCTTAAACACATGTACCAACAGGTTCAAGAACAGCTTCTTCCCCACTGTTACTAGACTTTTTAATGGATCTCTCAAATTTAAAATAATGTTGATCTTGTTCTTTGTGCACCTTCAGTGCAGCTGTAACTTTGTATTCCTCACTCTGTTCTATTACCCTATGATCTGCCTGTACTGCACGCAAAACAAAACTTTTCACCATACCTAGGTACATGTGACAATAATAAATCAAATCACATCAAAATTTAATCATCACATAGACTAGGATAGTCAGATTGGAGAGGTAGCCATAAGAAAGAATCTGTAGAATATTCAGACCAGTTTCTGAGAACAATATATAGGGAATCCTGCCAGCAATGAGGCTATTCAAATCTGCTAATACAGTTTGTATTCAGGCAGGTTTAATAAATGATCTCAAAGTAAAAGATTTCCAAGGAAACAGTGACCATAACATGGTCGAATTTAGCAATCTGTTTGATAATGAGAAAGCTGAGTAGAAACAACTGTGTTGCACCTAAATAAGGTTTACAAAGGAACGAGGGCAGAGCTGGCTGGTGTGGACTGGGAAAGCATCAGAATCTTGAAATTATGCATCAACAGGTTTAAGAACTGTTTCTTTCCTGCCATTATTAGACTGCTGAATGGACCTCTCTAACCTCAAATAACGTTGATCTTGCTTTGCACACCTGCTGCGCAACCGTAACCTTATATGCCTTGTTCTGTCCAAGCACCCTGCGATCTCTATGTCCTTGTTTGCTACGATCTGCCTGTACTGCTCACAAAACAAAGCTTTTCATTGTACTTAGGTACCTGTGACTACAGCAAATCGAATCAAATCAAAAGGAGTTGAGCAGAAAAGATAGTTGATGAACATTGGCAAATGTTTAAGAAAATAGTTCATGGCTCACCACAAAGCTGTATCCCAGTGAGGAAGAACGATTCTAGGAATGGCATAAACCATCTATAGTTAACCAGGAAAGCTAAGGACAGCATTAGATTGAAAGAAAGACAATATACAATATGACGATGAACATAGAACATAGAACATTACAGCACAGTACAGGCCCTTCGGCCCTCGATGTTGCGCCGACCTGTGAAACCAATCTGAAGCCCATCTAACCTAAACTATTCCATTTTCATCCATATGTTTATCCAATGACCATTTAAATGCCCTTAAAGTGGGCGAGTCTACTATTTTTGCAGGCAGGGCATTCCACGCCGTTACTACTCTCTGAGTAAAGAACCTACCTCTGACATCTGTCCTATATCTATCACCCCTCAATTTAAAGCTATGTCCCCTCGTGCTAGCCATCACCATCTGAGGAAAAAGGCTCCCACTGTTCACCCTATCTAATCCTCTGATCATCTTGTATGTCTCTATCAAGTCACCTCTTAACCTTCTTCTCTCTAACGAAAACAGCCTCAAGACCCTCAGCCTTTCCTCATAAGACCTTCCCTCCATACCAGGCAACATCCTGGTAAATCTCCTCTGCACCCTTTCCAATGCTTCCACATCCTTCCTATAATGCGGCGACCAGAACTGTACGCAATACTCCAAGTGCGGCCGCACCAGAGTTTTGTACAGCTGCAACATGACCTCATGGCTCCGAAACTCAATCCCTCTACCAATAAAACCTAACACACCGTACGCCTTCTTAACAACCCTATAAACCTGGGTGGCAACTTTCAGTGATCTATGCACATGGACACCGAGATCTTTCTGCGCATCCACACTACCAAGAATCTTACCATTAGCCCAGTACTCTGTATTCCTGTTACTCCTTCCAAATGATTAGTAATAAGCCAAGGGATTCAGGAAGTTTAACAAGTAACAAAATATGACCCAAAAAAATTAATGAGCGTGAAGATAAACTTTGAGGGCAAACTTGTAAGTAATATCAAGGCAAATAGTAGGAGCTTCTATAAATATATAAAAAGGAAGAGAGAAGCCAAAGTGAACATAGATCCCCTTAGAGAATGAGACTGGGGAAATAATAATGTGGAACAAGGAAATGGAAGAGGAGTTGAATAATATTTTGCACCAATCTTTACGGTAGAAGATATCAAAAACACAGAATAATCAAGGGACAAAAGGAGGAGAAAAAATAATTAAAATAACTATCATCAGAGAAAAAGTCCTCGGGAAACTGATGGGGATAAAGGCAGTCAGTTCCCTGAATCTGTTGGCTTGCATCCATGAGTAACTAAAGGAAGTTGCTACAAGGTATTGGATGCACCGGTAGTAATCTTCCAAGAATCCTTAGATTCTGAAAACATCCCAGAAGATTAGAAAATTGCCCAAATAACATCCCAAAGAGCCAAACAAAAACAGCTAACTATAGCCAGTTAGCTTAACATCTGTCATTGGCAAAATGTTAGAGTCTTATAAAGGATGTAATATCAGAGTGTTTAGAAATACATAATATAGTCAAGGAGGAATTTCTTCTTTCAGAGGGTAGTGAATCTGTGGAATTCTTTACCACAGAGGCTGTTGAGGCTGGGTCAGGCTGAGATTGAGATTTTTAATCAGTAAGGGAATCAAGGGTTATGGTGAAACGTAAGAAAGTGAAGTTGAGGATTATTAGATCAGCCACGATCTCATCGAATGGTGGAGCAGACTCAATGGGGTGAATGGTGTATTTCTGTTCCAACATTGTATGGTCTTTTGTTGAGGAAGAATAGCTGGCTACAAGGAATTTCCTTTTGCTTTTCTGCACAGAAGGGGGAGAGAGAGATGGATGTTTACTCTTTGCAGGCTGGAGGTTTCTGTTGAAGTGTACATACACAAGGCTGTAGGCACTTGCCCAGGTAACAATCCTGAGTTTTTCTTCTGAGTGAACCTCCAAGATTCATGCACATCAGCAACTTCCGAAACCGGAACAGAGTTGGTGCAGCAATTATTGTGCACTGATGCTCAGAAAGGCTGGGAACATTGTTCCTGAGCCTACAATTCTTGTGTTTTCCAAGAAGCCAATCAAAAGACTGTCTCTGGGCAAAACTATTCCGTACACAGACAGGCAGTGGTGAATCACTGCACTTCCCTCTCACGGCTTCCAGAAGTCAACATTGTAGATACAACTGGCAATGAGTTCCAGTAACTTGTTTTTGAAACATTTTACACAGTTTCCTTGGTTTAAAGCAGGATCTTCTCCCATTTTAGTCTACAGTGCAAAACTACAAGCAGTCTTTACTTACATATTGTGGATTGTAATATGCAGGACCAAGGCTCCCATCTTTGGAAGGGGGCAAGTGCCTGGAGAGAGCTCCATCTTCAGCTTCTTCATAGCCATATGACTGATTTGATGAAGGGATTGATGGGACACTGACTGACAAGCTTGACACTGCCTGCAAAGAAAAAGGAGGAAATCATTACATGTTCCTCCAAGAGCATAACTTCACCATTTCTTCACTCTTATTTTCCTCAGGCTTAGAAATGACTATCAACACCAACCCTAGCAGCACCTGCAAGGTTGGAGGCCTCCCCTGTAATAGCTTTAAGAGATGTGGTGTCCACTCACGCCCCACTTCTGCTGTACTGTCAAACTGCTGTTTGAAGGAATACTGTTCAGCATGGTGCAGGAATGTGTTAGATAACTGTTTTAGTGTTGGCCAGTAGAATTAAAAAATGAAGAATTTGGAAAGATGCAATTCCTCTCCCCATCTCAGGACGTCCCAGAGCCCAAAAGGTCAGGGACGCAGTGTGGCCCAGGATCAGGAGGTAACAGCAGATGTCTCAGAGGGCGGTCAGAGGCTGGAGGTGGTCACAGTCATCGGCAGGAGTGAGGCCATGGAGAGATGTGGAAAATACAAGGGGAAGGATTTGGGAGAACTGGGAGTTTAGGTAGGTAGTGAGCGCACGGGGAATGGGTGAACAGAGCTTGTTGCAAGTTACAATGCCAGAAACAGATTTTTGAATAAGGTTAAATTCACAAAGACTACAAGGTGAGCGGCCAATGCGCAGAATACTGAATCAGTGTGGGTCGGCTCTCTTCCACACATGTTCCCTTTCACTGGGCAAAAAAAATGCCCAGGTCTGCTGAGAAAACAACAATAGTTGGTCAGCGAGAACCAGTTTATCCATTTCCATTGGGACCAAATGTTGCATCCAGTGATCATTAGTAAATCTGGCTCTCAGGTCAATCATCAACATTCCTCCCTCTTGCTGTGGGTCTATGTACAGAATTTGCTGGCACATTGGCCAAGCTTCCACAATCAACTGTATCGACATGCAACAAGCAAGACTTAACTCATCCTCTACGCTCTCCCTGTTTACATTGAAATGCAATCATGTACAAATGTCCTTCCTGAAGCCAATGCCTCACCGGTCCCCAGGCCAGATCCACCCGTAACTGAGCAGGTACCTGCCCACCTTCCTCCAAACACTGGTTTTGCCTCGGTACAGTGATATCGCAGTGCATAGCCCCCCCATCAGGAAGACTCTCAATGGCAGTCATGAGTTCAATTACTTGTAATTTGTGGAGGCTGTTTAAATAGAGTTTGCTGTAAATAAAGCTCTTTTCCCCAAAAAACATGTGCGTTGGAGGATAACATGGTAACACTTCTGGCTTTGAATCAGAAGGTTGTGGGTTCAATAAAAATCGAAAGAACTGCAGATGCTGTAAATTAGAAATAAAAACAGAAGCTGCTGAAAAAGCTCAGCAGGTCTGGCAGCATCTGTGGAGAGAAATCAGAGTTAAAGTTTCAGGTCCGGTTACACTTCCTCAGAACTGACCCTTACCCGAAATGTTAACTTTGATTTCTTTCCACAAATGCTGCCCGGTCTACTGAGCTTTCCCAGCAATTTCTGTTTTTGAAACAGCTGCAAGTGTTGGTGAGGAGATTAATTTGCTGTAATCCATAGAGGTTCTGCTCAAATAAATAGATCCTTTTTGCTATAGATCCTGTTGGAATCCTGTCCCACCTTGACCGCATTGTGGAACACCAACGCTCAGTTCGCAACAAACAACTGCACCTCCCAGTCGCGAACCATTTCAACGACCCCTCCCACTCCTTAGACGACATGTCCATCCTGGGCCTCCTGCAGTGCCACAACGATGCCACCCGAAGGTTGCAGGAACAGCAACTCGTATTCCGGTTGGGAACCCTGCAGCCCAATGGTATCAATGTGGATTTCACAAGCTTCAAAATCTCCCCTCCCCCTACCGCATCCCAAAACCAGCCCAGCTCGTCCCCGCCTCCCTAACCTGTCCTTCCTCCCACCTATCCCCTCCTCCCACCTCAAGCCACACCCCCATCTCCTACCTACTAACCTCATCCCGCCCCCTTGACCTGTCCGTCCTCCCTGGACTGACCTATCCCCTCCCTAACTCCCCACCTACACTCACCTTTACTGGCTCCACCCCCGCCTCTTTGACCTGTCTGTCTCCTCTCCATCTATCTTCTCCTCTATCCATCTTGTATCTGCCTCCCCCTCTCTCCCTATTTATTTCAGAACCCCCTTCCCCTCCCCCATTTCTGAAGAAGGGTCTAAGCCCGAAACATCAGCTTTCCTGCTCCTCTGATGCTGCTCGGCCTGCTGTGTTCATCCAGCTCTACACCTTGTTATCTCAGACCCCACTGTCACTGTTTTCTTGACAAATAAACGTCTACAACCATATTTTTGTGATTTCAGGTAATATCCCACAGATTGCTGATTGACACTGGTTTCAGTGAAGTTGCCTCTGCAGCTAGAGAATAAGGGGATTGAGATACAGACTTTGAAAAGACACAGCCAAAGCTAATCAATGGGCGAGGTGGACACTCACTGTGCAATGTGGTTTGAATGATTTGATCGATTTCTCAGCTAACCGCATGGGGGAGATATTGTAGGTGCCAGGCCCTGGAAGGTCATCTCCAACAGTTTTGAAGCGAGCCTCCTTGTTCTTCATGCTCTGCCCTCCTTTGATGTGTTCCTGTAATTCACCACACAAGAGAATTGGTATTGAGTGTCAGGATTTACTCAATTTAATTTGGACAAATACTACAATGCAAGGGTCATTGGCAATTTGAGGCACATGATGTCAATTTCAGTTTATTCAGACATACTTTTCTCAAAACAGGAACAGGAAGAGACTATTTGACTCTCCCAGTCTGTTCTACCATTCAATTAGATCAAGACTGATTCATGTTATAAATTCAGCTACTTTTATGTTTCCATAATTCTTCATATTCTTGCCAAAAAAAATCTATTTCAGTGTGAAACGATAATTTGGCCCCTGGGGGGAGAGTCTTGCAGATTTCTGCTCCCCTCTGTAAGAAGAGCATAAGATATAGGAAGAGAATTAGGCCATTCAGCTTATCAGATCTGATCTGTCATTTAATCATGGCTGATATGTTTCTCAACCCCATTCTCTTGCCATCTCCCTGTAACCTTTGATCCCCTTACTAGTCAAGGACCTATCTATCACTGTCTTAAATACATTCAATGATTTGACCTCCACAACCATCTGCAGCAATGATAGATTTCACAGATTCACCACCCCCGGCTGAAGATATTCCTCCTCATCTCAGTTCTAAAGTGTCGTCCCTTCACCCTGAGGATGTGTCCTTGGGTCCTAGTCTCTCCTACTAGTGGAAACATCTTCTCCACATCCACTCTATCCAGGTCTTTCAGTAGTCTGTAAGCTTCAATCAGATCCCCCTTCATCCTTCTAAACTCCGTTGGGTAGAGACCCAGAGTCCTCAACCGCTCCTTACAATGACAACCCCTTCCTCACCGAGATCATTCTTGTGAACTTCCTGTGGATCCCCTCCAAGGCCAGCACATTCTTCCTTAGATACGGGGCCCAACTGTTCACAACGCAGTCTAAAACATGAACACACAAATTAGAAACAGGAATAGGCCCCTTGAGCCTGCTCCAGCAATCAGGAAGGTCATGACTGATCTGATTGGAACCTCAAATCCACATTCCTGCTTACTTCTGATAAGCTTTCACCCTCCAAGCTTAACAAAACTCTATTTACCTCTGTCTTACAAATGTTCAAGAACTCTGCGTCCAGAAAAAAAATTGCCTTATCTTTGTTTTAAATGAGTGACCCCTGATTTTTAAACAGTGACCCCTGTTCTAGATTCTTCCACAAGAGGAAATTTCCTCCTAACATTCACATTGTCAGGATCTAATATATTTCAATCAAGGCCCAACATCACTCCTGATGTGGAGGTGCTGGTGTTGAACTGGGGTGGACAATGTCAAAAATCACACGACGCTAGGTTATAGTCCAACAGGTTTATTTGAAAACACAAGCTTTCGTAGCTCTGCTCGTTCCTCAGGTGTTAATGAGAGAGGTGGCATCAGACACAGAACTTACAAGTAAAAGATCAAAGGGTCATAGAACTGATGCGAATGTATTGAACAAACCTAAGATGGCTGTTAAATCTGTATTCAGTGAGAAAAGAGATGCAGGTTTCAATCGATAAAAATGCAAATCCCAGAATTTCTTTCAAGTCACTGCCCTGAGATAGCTAAAAGGTTTTATCAGTATAACAGAGATGACATCTCAGGACAGACGATGCATTTTAGGTATGAGGCCTTATTTAGAATCTGTCTGTGTTTTAACTTGGATTCAGACTGGTTTTATTTCCAAAGTAGGAATTTATAACATGCAACATTGACTGTCTACAAATTGTGTGCTTTTTGAACAAAACAAAATATCTCTGCAATTACAAATCTGCAAATGCAAATTCACCTCATAGATTTGGGGCAGCACGGTGGTTAGCACTGCTGCCTCACAGCGCCAGGGAACCGGGTTCAATTCCACCCTCGGGTGACTGTCTGTGTGGAGTTTGCACATTCTCCCCGTGTCTGCGTGGGTTTCCTCTAGGTGTTCCAGTTTCCTCCCACAGCCCAAAGATGTGCGGGCTAGGTGGATTGGCCATGATAAATTGCTCATAGTGTTCAGGGATGTGTAGATTAGGTGGGTTATAGGGGTCTGGGTGTGATGCTCCAAGGGCCTGCTTCCACACTGTAGGGATTCTATGAGATGTGTGCGTGTACGTGTACACAGAGTGGTGGGGTGACCTGTAGTGTAACATGAACCCATGATCCCAGTTGAGACCGTCCTCATGTGGACTGAACTTGGCTATCAGCCTCTGCTCAGCAACTCTGTGTTGTTGTGTGTCCCAAAGTCTGCCTTGGAGGACGTTTACCCGAAGATCCGAGGCCAAATGGCCTCACACCATTGTCTGACCTGAGATGTCACCTCTGTTATACTGATAAAACCTTTAGCTATCTCAGGGCAGTGACTTGAAAGAAGTTCTGGGATTTGTGTATTAATCAATTGAAACCTGCAAGTCCTTTCTAACTGATTAAAGATTTAACAGCCATCTTAGGTTTGTTCAATATATTCGCATCATTTCTATGACCCTTTGATCTTTTGCTTATAAATTCTGTGCCTAATGCCACCTCTCTCACTAATACCCAAAGAAGGAGCAAGACTCCGAAAGCTTGTGCTTTCAAACAAATCTGTTGGACTATAAACTGGTGTTGGGTGGCTTTTGACCTTGACATCACTCCTGAAAGGCTTGGCAGTAATTTATGGTTATGCCCTTTGCAAGAACGTAAAAATGTCTGAATTAGAAAGAGGAGTAGGCCATTCTGGCCCTCAATCCTGGTTGATCTCATTGAAGCCTGAACTCCACTTTACTGTCTCCCTTCTCTTCTCATGAGCCTTGACTCCCTTGAAGGTCAAAAAGATGACCAAGAAACATAAGTAATGAGAGTTTATCCGTGAAACATGCAATATTTTTCTTCTCTGCATATATCCATCAATGAATATTGAAGTAATTATTTGTTATCACTCAAATTCATTGAAAATATATGAATGTTCACCCTGTCGCTAGAAAAATTTTGTGCAAGTCGTATTTAAGCATAAAAGTATGCAGGATTGAAAATCAGATGTCCAATCAAAACATTGACTTTTAATGATTGAAAACCTTCAATGACAGATATGAAGGAACTGTACATATTTCACTGAAAACAAATGGAGATTACAAATAACAACATCTATTGTGCCATTTAGAATAAGTGGAAGTTACTACTGCATTGAGCTGGTCATAATCTTACCTGAACTGGAATAATGTCATAGTGCTGTGGGCCTGGAGACAGGAGAGCACCAGGAACATTGAATATAGAATCACGGTTTGCCAAAGACATAAAGGGAGCATATCCATCTGCAGAAAGGAAATCATGTCACTGGGGTCTTCATCTTTACCCAATAAACAAATTGGTTATGAGCCTATATCATGCAATGTCTAGAGGATTGAGAATCAACTGCATGGTTCTCTCCCAAAATCTTGAAAAATCTTCAAACAAATAATGTTGACAATTAAAATCTATTGCTGTCCCTGCTTGTCCATTAACCTGGCGGAGAATTTTCAGGCACATAGGAATGGTTAAATGAGAGGATTTGAAGGACAAATGCGGTGAATCCTGCATTCCCAGTGAGAAGCTATGCTGGATACAAATGAAACTTATTGAACTTATATTGCAGAGGGATGAACTTGCACTAATTTGATTCCATAAACATAAAACAATGTCCTACAGTAATAAATGCAAGATACTGTGGATGCTGGAAATCTGAAACACAGAGTGCTGGAGAAACTCAGCAGGTCTGGCAGCATCTCTGAAAAGAGAAACAGAGTTAACCTTCTGAATCCAGTATGACTCTTCTTCAGAATGCCCTACAGTGCTGAATAGACGCAGTAGGAGAGTAAAATTGATGGTAAAGAGAAAGATACTGAGAGAAATATCTGAAATGCTGATGAAAGAAGTGGATTTTAAAAAAAAGGTCTTAAAGAAGTTGTTGTCTGTGATTCTGTGCTAGCCCTCGAAACTCTGCGACAGAATGCTGTTCAATCAAATCCTAATCAAGTGCACAATAGTCTAGGGGAACTCTGTGGTAGGAGTGCCAAGGGAGTACCACACTGTTGGAGGTGCCAGCTTACAGACGAAATGCTAAACTGAATCTTGGGCACAGTTTGGAGAGATAAGGATTAATCAGGGATAATCAGCATGGCTTTGTCAAAGGGAGGGCACATCTGATAAATCTGTTTGAGTTTTTTGAGGAAGTGACTAGGTGTGTAAATGAGGGTGGAGTGGTAAGGTGGTCTACATTGACTTCAATAAGGCTCTTCACAACGTTTTGCCTGGGAGCCAGGTCAAGAAATTAAGAGCCTTTGGGATCTAGGGCAAATTGGCAAAATGGATCCAAAACTGGCTCAGAGGCGGGAAGGAGAGGGTAATGGTCGAAGGTTGATTTTGTAACTAGAAGCTTGCACCCAGTGGTGTTCAGCAGGGTTTCTGGCTGTTTGTATGGTGCATTTATGATTTGGTCATGAACATTGGTGGTTTCATCGCTATTCACAGATGACATTAAAATAGGTGGTGTGGCAAATAATGAAGAGGAAAGCCTTATACTACAGGAGGACGTCGATGGGCTGGTCAAATGGACAGAACAATGGCAAATGTAGGGCCCTAGGAGATACAGAAGATCAGAGGGACCTCAGTGTGCATGTCCATAGGTACTTGAAGGCAGCAGGACAGGTAGGTAAGAAGGCATTTGGGATTCTTGCCATTATTAGTTGAGGCACTGAATACAAAAGCAAGGAGTTACATAAAACATTAGTCAGGCCACAATTGGAGCATGGTGTGCAGTTCTGGTCGCCACAGGATGGGAAGTATATGATTGCACTGGAGGGGGTGCGGAGGAGATTCACCAGGATATTGCCTGGGTTGGATTCAGCTATAAAGGGAGACTTAATAGGCTCGGGGTATTTCCCTTAGAGCAAACAAGGCTGAGAGGGGATCTGATTGAGGTGTACAAAATGCTGAGGGGTTTAGATGGGAATAAATTGAGTCAGAATAAATAGTCGCTATGAACAAACATTGCCACTTACTAGAGGGATCAATAACCAGAGGGCACAGTTTTTAATGTAAGAGGTGGGAGGTTTAGAGGGGATTTAAGGAAAATGTGGTTTTCATTCAGAGGATGGTGAGTATCTGGAACTCTGCCTAAAAGGGTGATCGAGGCAGAAACCATGTCAACATTTAAGAAATATTTAGAAGATCAATTGAAATGTCACAGCATATATAAAGATTAGATTAGAGTAGATAGTTGCTTGATGACGATGGGCTGAAAGGCCTCTTTCCATGCTGTAATACTCCATGATTCGAGCACAGAGAAGTGCCATTCGGGCCAACAAAATAGTCCAGTGTTTCATCTCCAAATGAGCCTTTCCCAGCATATTTAACCTCACCTTTCCTCCAGTACCTTCTATTCCATTTCTAAATCAACCTACACACTGCACCGTAACCACTCCATGTGATGCAATTTCACATTCTCACCACGATCTGAGTAATGAATTCTTAGTGACTGTTTTGTATGCTGCTTATGAGAGAGCAAGGAGACGCAATTTAAAAAATAAAGGCTCACGCAAACACAGGGATGAGGATTCTTTTCTCTATCAGAAGATTATTGGTCTGTGGGATTCTCTTCCTCAGACAGCAGATGCAGACTGGGTCAGGGAAAAATTTTCCAGACAAAAATGCCCCGGCACCTTCTTAAATCTGAGAAGTATGTTTCTGCAATACCAGTTTAGCCAGCAGATGGAGATCTAGGACACAGTAAGGAATGCAGATGCTGGAAGCTAGAGTCAATAAATATGGAGCTGGAAAAGCACAGCAGGACAGACAGCATCTGAGGAGCAGGAAAGTCAATGCTTCGGGCTGAAACCATTTGTCAGGACTGGGGAGGGGAGCCCAGAAATAAATAGGGATGGGGGTGTAAGACTAGGGGGGAGGTAGGTGAGATAGGGAGGAAAGTGAGATGGAGATGGGTGGATGCAGGTAGCGGGTAGTTGTGGTTGGTCAGTGGGAAGGGTGGAGAGGATATGTGAGCAGGAAGATGGACAGGTTGGGGGTGGAGGGATTTTGAAGCTGGTGAAGTCAATATTGAGGCCGTTGGGCTGTAAGCTCCCGAGGCGAAATATCAGGTGTTCTTCCAGTTTACGTTGGTCTCACTCGGACAGTGGAGAAGGCCAGGGATAGACATGTCGCCAGGGGAGTGGGAGTGGGAGGGGGTGTTAAAGTGGATGGCAACCAGAAGGCCAGGTTGGTTGGTGTGTGCAGCGTGCAGTTGCTCCACGAACCGGTTCCCGAGTCTGCGTTTGGTCTCCCCGATATAGAGGAGACCACATCGGGAGCAACGGATACAGGTTGGATGAAGCGCAGGTGAATCTCTGCCGGATTTTGAAGGATTGTTTGGGACCTTGGACAGAGGTGAGAGGGGAGGTGTGGGAGAGGGGGTGGCACCTCTGGCGGTTGCAGGGAAAGATACCGGGTATGGTGGAGGGTTTGGTGGGGAGTGTGGAGCTGACAAGGGAGTCGCGGAGTGAACGGTCCCCGCGGAAAGTGGACAGGAGTGGGGAGGGAAATATCTTTTCGGTGGTGGGGTCTGATTGTAGGTGATGGAAATGTCGGAGGATGATGCGTTGCATTCAGAGTTTGGTGAGGTGGTATGTGAGGACTAAGGGGACTGTATCCTTATTGTTGTTGGGGAGAGAGGGTTTGAGGGCGGAAATGAGGGAAATGGAGGAGATGTGGTTGAGGGCACAGAGGAGGGGAAACTACAGTCCCTAAAGTAGAAGGATATCTGGGAAGTCCTGGAGTAGAATGCCTCATCCTGGGAGCAGATGCGGCAGAGGCGGAGGAATAGTGAATATAGGATAGCATTTTTTCAGGAGGATGGGTGAGAGGAGGTGTAGTCAAGGTAATTGTCAGAGTCAATGCGTTTGAAATGGATGTCAGTGGTGAGTCAGTTCCAGAGATGGAGACAGAGAGATCCAGGAAGGGGAGGGAGGTGTCAGAAATGGTGCAGGTGAATTTGAGGGCACGGTGGAATGTGCTGGCAAAGTTGATGAACTGTTCGAGCTCCTCGCAGGAGCACGAGACAGCACCGATACAGTTATCAATGCAGCAGAGACAGAGATGGGGGATCGTGCTGGTGTAGTTGTTGAAGAGGGACTTTTCCATGAATCCTACGAAGAGGCAGGCATAGCTCGGGCCCATGCGGGTGCCCATAGCCATCCCTTTGGTTTGTAGGAAGTGGAAGAAATCAAAGGGAAAATTGTTGAGAGAGAGGACCAGTTCCACCAAGCGACTGAGAGTGTCAGGGGAGGGGGACTGGTTGGGCCTACGGGACAGGAAGAAGTGAAGGGTTTTTAGGCCCTCCTCATGGGGGATACAGGTGTACAGGGACTGAATGTTCATGGTGAAGATGAGGTGTTGGGGGCCGGGGAATTGAAAGTTTTGGAAAAGGTGGAAGGCGTGAGTTGTGTCCTGAACTTAGGTGGGGAGTTCCTGGACCAAAGGCGAAAGAATGGAATCGAGGTAGGAGGAGATGAGCTCAATGGGGCAGGAGCAGGCAGACACAATGGATTGACTAGGGCAGTCAGGTTTATGAATTTTGAGTAGGAGAGAGAAATGGGTGGTGCAGGGATGGGGAACTATCAGGTTTAAAGCTGCGGACGGGAGACCGATGAAGTTTTTGATGGTCTGGGAGATGATGGCTTGGTGATCAGAGGTGGGTCGTGATCATGGATCGAGATACATTCAGCCCTTGGATGAATCTGAGTGGTCAAGTGCAGCCAGCAGTGATTCAGTCATTATTTATGCACAACCCCAAGAAACTTTGGTTATTTACTCCTGTCTCCTCATAAAACATTTGGTATTATAGAAAACAACAGAGCTCATCGCAATTTCCTCAATGGAAAAGAAGCAGAGAGTATACCCATAGATAGTGGTGTCATGTAGTACAGTCATTCCTCTGTATCCGCCAACTCACAAATCACGTTTCCACCTACTCGTGACAAAAAATAAGTAACCAATCATTCAGAGTCTGCAAGCAAAACTCTCCTTTCCGCGATCACTTTCGCTTATGCACCAATCCAAGATGGTGGCACCAGCAAGATAGGCAATGTTCGAACTCCTGGGCCCATCTGCTCCAGGAGGCCACTTCCTCCCTTCTTTTTTTACCCTCTTTGTCTTCTTTCTTTTTCTTTTTCTTCTTCTTCTTCCTCCTGTCGGTGGCAGCAGAGAGGTGATGTGGTGGAGGGGAACAGGATTCTTAGTGGAGCTGTGGTCTGGCCTGGCCTGGCCAAGCGACTGAGCCAGGGACTCCTGGCGGTGGTGGGCCCAGAGTGGGGATTCCAGGCATCGGTGAGGGCAGAGGTGGCAGCTCCTGGTTGTGGTGGGCCCGGAGACGGGGTCTCCTGGTTGTGGGGTGAGTGTGGGCCCAGCGCGGGGCCTGGCATTGGCGGCCTGTCTGCAAGGTGGGCCCGGCGACAAAGAGATGGCAGCTCTGACGTTGGTGGGTCTGGCACAGGTGGCGGAGTGGGTGTTGTTGGTCAGGTGGCTCAGGGCTCGGGATTCATGGTGGAGATGGCAGAGCAAAGAGGGACTTTCTTTCAGCTTTGTCTTTTTATTCTTGGAGTATTTGAATGGCACTGGTTTATGGCGACCGTTGAAGCTTTTCACTGTATTTCACCATGTTGTTCATTGTAGAGTAAAAGGTGACAGTAGATCACCATTCAATCTCACTCTCACCCTCCAACCTGTTCTGGTATGCAGCTCTTCCCCTCCACGATCAACGAGCAAGGGCATAGGTGCTGGAGAGGATGAACAGGTTGAGGACATTCGCCAGGTAGAGTAGGAGGGCGCATCATCGGGGGAAAGTGGCTGGGAGGGAGTCACGTCTGCACCGTCCTGTCCCTCCCGCACCCAGTAACCAGCCATAACCTCCCCCAACAACACCCGATCCCTGGTACACAGGATGTCTCACCTCTATCAGTCAATTACAATACACTAGAATCGTTTTTAATATTTTGTTCTATTAATATTAACTTTTATTTCAGATGTTTTAGTGTTTATTATTTTAACTCAAAAAGTAACCAAAAAATAATAGGCGAATGGTGATAATTTTGAGGTCCAGGAATGTAACTCTATTATGACCATAAGTTATTAAGCTCCGCACTAGTGGGTTCATCATTCAGGGGTTTCAGGAACGGAACCCTCACAGATATGGAGGAATGACTTTATTAATATCACAGGGCTTATGCAATGAGAGGGGGAGCTAACACTTTGGGCAAAATGGATTCAGATCTGACTGCAGGGGTTGAAATTAACTGAAATCTGGTCCAGGACCATCGTTTTTTTTTTGTTGTTTTTTTTTCAGAAAACCCATCGGGTTCACAAATGAAAGGGGAGGAAATGTGCCATCTTCAACAGGCCCCGCGGTGGAACCAGCACCTGCTGAGCCCCATGGCGTTAGAGAGAGTGAACAGGCAGACATGGAGACCGGCATGGGGAGGCAGCATGGCCTCGTGCTCAAGGGCCTCCAGACGCAAACTGGAACTTAAGTACTTATGGCCACTTATTATCATTCTGGACTTTTTTCACTGTTTCATGATAATCCATATTCTCCTTTTACTCTGTAACAACACTATAATTTTTACTCTGTAAGATTTGTACCTAGCTACTTCTACCTATGATGGCGCCATTAAAGGCAGCCATTGTAGAAACTTTGCATTGTACTCCTGTACTGAAGTGACAATAAAAGATGTTCTGATATTCTGGTCTGGTCTCTATGTGACTCCAGACCCACACCAGGACTGAAACATTGTCTGCCCTTTCAGCTGGAAATGAAAGATCCCTGTCACTATTCAAAGAGCAGGGGAGTTGTCCCTAGTCTTCCGGTTAATACTTATAATCAACATGGCTAAAGCAGATCATCTTTCCATTGACTTTTCTGCAGTTCGCAAGAGCACGTGCACAAATTCATTAAAAACCGAAAGAACTGCGGATGCCATAAATCACGAACAAAAACAGAAGTTGCTGGAAAAGCTCAGCAGGTCTGGCAGTGTCTGTGCTTTTGCACAAATTCATTGCAGCGTTTCCTTTACTCCAACAGAGACCAGGCTTCAATAGCACTTCATTGGTTGTAAAGTGCTTTGGAACATTCTGAGGTGATGAGAGGTGCTATATAAATGCAAGATTTTTCTCCCTTTTAAGTCTGAGACTCTCTGTTTGTTCTCGACTGGATTACAAAATCTTGCACTCAATTGGTGGAACAGGATTTACAAACATTCTTCCATTTATGCCTGCCAGGGTTTAATTACCTTTAGTTAAACCAGCTATTGAACCAGATCATCGCTCCGAGTTTTCCATTTTCAATTGTTCTCCTGCTTTAGCAGTTTTTCAGGAAAAGAAAAATTCCCGATTTTCACAAAAATACTGGGAGGCCTAAATACAGTGAGCATGGAGGTGATGTTTGTACGAGTAGGAGAGATTAGGACCCAAGGGCACAGCCTCAGAGTGAAGGGATGACCCTTTAGACATAAGATGAGGAGGAATTTCTTCAGCCAGAGGATGGTGAATCTGTGGAACTCATTGTCAAGACACTGAGTGTATTTAAGACAGAGATATATATGTTCTTAATGAGTATGGGGATCAAGCAGGAGAATGGGGATGAGAAATGTATCAGCTATGATCGAATGGCAGAGAAAACTCAATGGGCCAAATGGTCTAATTTTGCTCTTATATCTTATGGCCTTATGGGATCTTTATGCTTCATGCCAACCCACTGTATGGCCGGGCTGTAAGGTTAACGCTCTACCTACCCCTTTCTCCGGACTCCCCCATCACAGGAAATAGTTCCTCTCCAAATACACTTTCAAACCATTCAATATCCTTAACAGGAGTTGGTAATGTATTTGTATAGATTCATGGATTTGTAATCCAACATGCCAACCTAGTGCCCTGGGAGACCATGTTCAACTCCTGAGATGGTGTAATTTTAGTTTGATTAATAAATCTGGAATTGAAAGCTAGTCTCAGGAATGGTGCCAAGGATCTATGTCGATTATCGTAGAAAGAATTTTGGCTCACCAACGTCTTCAGGGAAGGAAATCTGCCATCCTTATCTGGTCTGGCCAGGTATATAAACTGACATTTTCCCAGCCACCATCAGTTCTGAGGAAGGGTCACCGGACTCGAAACTTTAACTCTGTTTTCTCCTTCACAGATGCCGCCAGACCTGCTGAGCTTTTCCAGCAACTTTGTTTTTGTTCTTCAACAAGACTACTCGCTAATCTTCATTACTTCAGTAATATTCTTTGAGAAGAGTAAGAAACAAGACGAGCTAGAAATACCTGGTGGGTCAGTCAACATCTGTAAATAAAGTCAAGTAATTCCATATAATCTATGTCAAGTTGCTAAATGACAGGAACAAACAGGGACAGCTTTCCCTAGGGATATAAAGACAGAATTGCCCAACTTATTTTTTATTCATTTGTGGGATGTGGGCATCGCTGGCTGGCCAGCATTTAATGCCCATCTCTAGTTGTTCCTTGAAAAGGTGATGGTGAGCTGCCTTCTTGAACCGCTTCAGTCCTTGTGCTGTGGTAGATCCTAAATGCTCTTAGGGAGGGAATTCCATGATTTTGACCCAGTGACAGCGAAGGAACAGAGATATATTTCCGAGTCAGGATGGTGAGTGACTTGGAGGCGAATTTGAAGGTGGTGGTGTTCCCGTGTATCTGCTGCCTTTATTCTTCTAGATGAAAGTGGTCGTGGGTTTGGAAGGTGCTGTCTGAGGGTCTTTGGTGAATTTCTGCAGTGCATCTTGTAGATAGTACACACTGCTGCTACTGAGCTTCGATGGTGGAGGAAGTGGATGCTTGAGGGTGTAGTGCCGATCAAGCGAGTGCTGCTTTGTCCTGAAAGGCAGCGAGCTTTTTGAGTGTTGTTGGAGCTGCACCCATCCAGGCAAGTGGGGAGTATTCCATCACACTCCAGACTTATGTCTTGGGTATGTGGACAGGCTTTGAGGGGTCAGGAGGTGAGTTGCGAGCCTTAATATTCCCAGCCTCTGATGTACTCTTGTAGCGACTGTATTTATATGGTGAATCCAGTTGACTTTCTGGTTGATGATAACCCCCCCAGGATGTTGATAGTGGGGGATTCAGTGATGGTAACACCATTGAATGTCAAGGGGCGGTGGTTAGATTGTCTCTTATTGGTGATGGTCATAGCCTGGCATTTGTGTGGTGCGAATGTCACTTGCCACATGTCAGCCCAAGCCTGGATGTTGTCCAGATCTTGTTGCATTTGAACACGGACTGCTTCCATATCTGAGGAGTCGCGAATGGTGCTGAACATTGTGCAATCATCAGCGAACATCCCCACTTCTGACCTTATGATGGAGGGAAGGTCATTGATGAAGCAGCTGAAGATGGTTGGGCCTAGGACACTACCCTGAGGAACTCCTGCAGAGACGTCCTGGAGCTGAGGTGATTGATCTCCCACAACCATGACCATTTTCCTATGTGTCAGGTATGACTCAAACCACTGGAGAGTTTGTCCCCCGATACCCATTGATTCCAGTTTTGCTCGGGCTCCTTGATGCCACACTCAGTCAAATGCAGCCTTGATATCAAGGGCTGTAACTCTCAGCTCATCTCTGGAATTCAGCTCTTTTGTCCATGTTTGAACCAAGGCTGGAATGAGGTCAGGAGCTGAGTGGCCCTGACGGAACCTAAACTGGGCGTCACTGAGCAGGTTATTGCTGAGCAGGTGCTGCTTGATAGAACTGTTAGTGAGACCTTCCGTCACTTTACTGATGATCGAGAGGAGACTGAAGGGGCGGTAATTGGCTGGGTTGGATTTGTCCTGCTTTTTATGTATGGGACATACCTGGGCAATTTTCCACATTGTCTGGTAGATGTCATTGCTGTAATGGTACTGGAAGTGCTTGGCTAGGGGGGTGGCAAGTTCTGGAGCACAAGTCTTCAGTACTATTCCCGGAATGTTGTCAGGGCCCAGAGTCTTTGCAGTATCCAGTGCCTCCAACCATTTCTTGATATCACGTGGAGTGAATCAAATTGGCTGAAGACTGGTATCTGTCAAGCTGGGGACCACTGGAGGGGGCCAAGATGGATCATCCACTCGGCACTTCTGGCTGAAGATTGCTGCAAAAGCTTCAGCCTTATCTTTTGCACTGATGTGCTGGGCCCTTCCATCATTGAGGATGGGGATATTTGTGGAGACTCCTCCTCCAGTGAGTTGTTTAATCATCCACCACCATTCACGACTGGATGTAGCAGGACTGCAGAGCTTAGATCTGGTCCGTTGTTTGTGGGATCGCTTAGCTCTGTCTATCACTTGCTCCTTATGCTGTTTGGTGTGCAAGTAGTGCTGTTTGGTGGCTTCACCAGGTTGACACCTCTTCTTCAGGTATGCCTGGTGCTGCTCCTGGCATGCCCTCCTGCACTCTCCATTGAACCATGTGTGATGACAAGGTAGATATCAAGCTTTTTTTTTAAATAAGAGCACAAAGTAAAAGGGTAAGGAGGTACCGATAAACTTAAAATTTTCATCCTTGTTTCCAAATGCCTCCAAGACTTAGGCCTCCCAATCTCTGTAATCTCCCTCGGCCCTACAAGTCTCCAAGATCGTTGCACTCCTACAATCACAGTCTCATGAGCATCCCCAATTTCCATTGCTCTATTATTAGTGGCTATGTCTCCAGCTGTCTGGGGCTTGAGCTCTGGAATTGCCTCCCTGAATTTCGCTGCCTGTCTTTCCACAAAGACATTCCTTAAAACCTACTCTTTGACCAAGCACTTAGTCACCTATCCAAATGTCTCCTTAAGTGATTCAACGCATATTTTGCTTGATAATCACTCCAATGAAGAATTTGGGAAGTTTTACTATGCTACATTAAGATGCTATATAAGGCAAGTTGTTGTAGGGCATTGGTTACACTACAGTCAAAGTAAAGAGTCTGCAGTTCCAGGAACCTATTAAAAGGATATTGAAAATATAATGTATAATGGTGATTCAGCTAACATTGGGAAACGTTAGTGGTATGAAGTGATTTAAGTTTCTGATACAATTACCACAGAAATCTAAGAGTAGAATTCACACAAATATTTTTGATTCATAAAGGGCTGAGAATTCAGAAACATAATTACCTTCGGCTGAGGAGAACTGAAAATTCAACTTAAAATGGTCGCCAAGAGTGATCAGGGAGGGTGAGAAAAGAAGTTTCTTCACAGAAAACAGCGTGAGAAATGAAAACAAGGCAGTAGTTGAGGCACAGACTGTTGCATCTTCAAGGTAAAATTAACTAAATGCTGAAGTACTTGCAAATATTGGTCAATAAATACAGAGTGAACAGTGGGATTAATTTTAGGATGCTGCAGTAAACAGAGCTAGCAAAGACATGATGGGATAAACGAGGGATAGTAGGAACAGCCGATGCTGGAGAACCTGAGATAACAAGGTGTAGAGCTGGATGAACACAGCAGGCCAAGCAGCATCAGAGGAGCAGGAAAGCTGACGTTTCAGGTCTAGACCCTTCTTCAGAAAAAAG
>NC_063332.1:173700069-173715460 GCF_021869965.1 Rhincodon typus
TCTAGACCCGAAACGTCAGCTCTCCTGCTCCTCTGATGCTGCTTGGCCTGCTGCGTTCAGCCAGCTCTACACCTTGTTATGGGATAAATGATCTTCTTCAGAACTGTGAGCATTTGTAATTCTCAACCAGCAATGATGTAAAGTTGTAAATGTTGCAGCAAGCACTCTGCCAATTCACAGAATCACTACAGCGCAGAGAGAGGCCATTTGGCCCATCGCATCTGCACAAACCCTCCAAAGAGCATCCACCCAGAACCAAACCCCACCCATCCCCATCCCCATATTTCCCATGGCTAATCCACCCAGCCTGCACATTCCAAGACACTTTACCATAGCCAATCCAGCTAGCCTGCAGACTATGGGGCAATTTAGCATCACAAAGCCACCTAGTCTGCACATCTTTGGACTGTGAGAGGAAACCCACACAGGCACAGAGAGAAAATGCAAACTCCACACAGTCACCTGAGGGTGGAATTAACCTGGGTCTCTAGAGCTGTGAGGCAGCAGTGCTAACCACTGAGCCATTGCATAGGTCATCTTTGCTGCTACTTTTCATTTAAAGCACTAACTGCAGGAATTTAAAAATCTGTTTCATCTGAAAAGTAATTTCAGTCACTTCTGTGGAGTAGAAAACCACAATATTTCCTTAAATTCTCCCTTTTCAGCCGAGGCCTACACATTACAAATACAGTTTCTTACATTCTCAAAATGAAAAAGAAAACAAGAGCTGCACGTGCTCAATGGATGATTTAACTTGTATATATAAAGTCAAGTTAACTCTTTTGGGCAAATACAGTTATCAACACACAGAACATCCTATGTTGTGTATTGCCAGCATTTCTTGTTTTCATTTCCAATGTTAGCACATTTTCTTCTGTCATTTACAAAATATTTACTGTCCTAGAACTTGAATAAAACGTGTACCTGGCGCACTCCAGGAATGACAAACCACAAGGTAGTCATCCACACAAATTACAAACAAAATCATAAATTGCTGGAAAAACTGTTCTGAAAAAGTGTTGCTGGTCCAGAAACATTTTCTCCAAAGACGCTGCCAGACCTGCTGAGTTTCTCCAGGAATTTTTTATTTTGTTTCCGATTTCCAGCATCTGCAGTTCTTTAATATTTTTTGTTTACACAAATGACAAAGACCATATGTTTCCAAGGCAGCATATCAACACTGCAAAGATAATCCCATAATGAAACCAGCTGCCAAAGAAAATAGTCACAACACCCATCACAAGAATCAAATTCAGATTATTTTCATGCATAATCTTTCATTCTCAGGATTTTTTTCACTCAGAGGGTATGAGGATCTGGAATGCACTGCCTGGGAGGGTAGTTGAGGTGCGAAACTTCACAACTTTTAAAAAGTACTTGGATGAGCACTTGAAATGTCACAACATTCAAGGCTATGGGCTTAGTTCGGGAAGTATAACTAGTGTAGGTAGTAGTATGTTTTTGGTGGTAAAGATTTGATGGGCCAAAAGGCCTTCACTGTACTCTACAATTCTCTGATTTTATGACTGTGTGCATTTCTGGTCACCACACTATAGGAAGGATGTCACCTCACTAGAGAGATTCACCAGGATGTTGCCTAGGATGGAACACTTCAGTGATGAAGAGATACTGGATAAACTCAGGTTGTTTTCTTTGGAGCAGAGAAGGCTGGGGTGGGGAAGACAATGTTAGAAGGGACATATATACAGTCAATAGGAGTCAACTGTTCCGTTTGATAGAGGGGTCAATTACTGGGGGACATAGATTTAAGGTAATGGGAAGGATGTTCCAAGGAGAGTTAAGGGGAATCTATTTTTTTCACCCAGAGTCTATTACAATATATAAGAACAACTAAAATAAACACTTGAAATGCCCAGCATACAAGGCTATGGGGCAAGAACTGGGAATGGGATTACCGTAGACAGGTGCTTGATGGATGGCACTGACACGGTGAAGGACTTGTTTCCATGCTGTTATATTCATGACTACTATTTCAACAGGGAATGCCAAGTCTGGCCAGCACCACCCTCGGAATATAGTCATTAGTCTATGATGTGGGCACAACTAAAGTGGGAGGTTTACACACACCCTCCAAGTCCCATATTTCTGCAGAGCCTAACACAAACACACCAGTACACACTTTTCCAGTTTAGGAGCAATTTACTGCAAATGCTGCAATCTGTACTGAAAACAACAAATGCTGGAGGTCACATTGGGTCAGGCAGCATGTTTTTTCTCCGTGAATGCTGCCTGACCTGCTGTGATTTCCAGCATTTGTTGCTTTCACTTTTCCTGTTGCCAAGTGACAGTGAAGAGAGGGACAAAAGCAGACCACAGTAAACTGTGTCTGTACGGTTTGAGAGCTCACCTCCTTCCTTAGAGATGCAGTAGTACTTGTGACCGCACGCATTGTAGGAAGCTGGGCCCACGCTGGGTCCTGTGCTGCCCAGAGCCGTGGCGAAGATGGTCTCCCTTGGAGCTCGGTCATACATTTTTCCAGGGCCTGGGGGATCCGGGGGGTGAGGATGGGATCTCCCAGAGAGAGAGACACTATAGATCCCCTCAGATCAACACGGGTCGATCTTCCTATAAGCCGCTGCTGGGAGAGAGAACAATAACCAGTCTTAAAACTTGCTTCATTCAAAAAGTGATCGGCGGCATCCGACAGACAGATCAGACCAGAAGGTATTTTTCTGCACGATATTTTCCTTCTGCCTTGCTCCCGGGGTTTACCAGTTGGTGAGAAGTTGTAGGAATAAAGTTCTTTTCAACGGACTGTTTTCATCTTCACTTACCTTGACTTTGTGTATGTCAATGCGTGTATTTCAATTAATCTCTCGTTGTACCTAAGTATCACTGTGCCTATGTGTACACTAAATGTGTCTGTTTCTGTGTAGCTAAATGTGTCTTAATATGGAGTTAATTTCACTGCATCTCGAAGTGCGTGTGACTCTGTGTATCTAGTGTGTGTTCCAGTCTCTTTTTCCTAACTCTGTGACGAAGTGTGTGTTCAGTGTGTCTCTTTGTAACTACATCACAGTGTATCTAAGTGTTTCTCCATCTGTGTTTCTCTGTAACTGTGAGCGTCTATCTGAAAGTCTATCACTGTGTACCTCCGTGTGTCACTCTGAGTGTATTTCTGTGTGTGTCCCTGTGTGTGTCTGTGTATCTCTTAGCTGTTGTTACCAACCTACCCCCTCGTCTGTTTCTCATAATGAGATTGTGTATCCATTTCACTGTGTAGCTGCTGCCATGGAAACCGCCGCGTTTCCACGTGGTTTCCCCTCGCCCTCTCCCAGCTCTCTGCGACTAAACTGCTTGCTGCAGAGTCCACCCTGTAGTCTTCTGGGCTGTCAATGAAATCCCTTCTGACATTAGTAAACCGCCCGCTCTTTTAAAGGTTAAAGCCCAGGTTATTATCAGAGTCACGAAGAGAAATTTAAAATGTTACATTCCCCCACCACATTCCTCTATCAAATGCCGTCCAGCCCTTGAATTGAGCTTGTCTGTTGATCCACTCTATCCCTCGTTTAAAAAAAGTTTAAAGATTCCACAGAAACACTGGAATGAGAATCCACAGGAAGAATCATAGGAACATAATATTTAGGAGCGGGAGTAAGCCCTAAAGCTCTTCGAGACTACTCCCCATTCAGATTGTCCTCTGATCTACACTTTCCTGCCTGCTCCCCCTACTCCCACCACCCAGAACTCCCTTGTCTATCAAAAATCTAACTCAGCTTGAATAACTTTAAAACTCAACCTCCACTACCTGGCGGGAAAGAAAATGCCATGCTCAAAAGACTCTCAGAGAAAACAAATCTCCTCACGCCCATGTTTGTGGAGTTGTGCCCTCTGCTTTCAGCGTCCTGTTAATTTAATGAATGCAATTACTTTTTATTCTTTCACAGGGTGTGCTCATCCCTAATTGCCCCTTGAGAAGGTGGTGGTGAACTGTCTTATTGAACTGCTGCACACAGCGTGGTGCAGGTTTTCCCACAGTGGCATTGGGATGGGAGTTCCAGGATATTGACCCAGCCACAGTGGAGAAACAACCATAAAGATCAATGTTTCCTTATTGTCATTAGGTCAGAATCCTGGAATTTTGTTCCCAAAAACACTATTGGGTGCACTGATGCCACATGGATTTGGACCCAATCAATTACTTTCTGAAAAATATTTACTGTTGTCACAGAGGAAGCCTGGCAACCGTGTGTGCGCAGCATAATCCAACAAACAGCAATGAAACAAATGAACAGGTTGTCTGTCCTCATTGGCAGGGAAGGAATGAGTGCTGGGGGGTACCTTTAAATTGCCCCGAAGGGTGGCAAAGCGTGAGTTTAATTGCCCCATTGGGAAGATGGTATCTAAGCACAGTTGCAGCACTCCTTCCGATCTACAGTGAAGCATCAGCCTGGATCTTATAGAGTCATACAGTGAAGAAACAGACCCTTCGGCCTACTTCGTCCATGCTGAGCAAGTATCCTAACTGCTTTAGTCCCATTTGCCCTGTGTTTGCCCCATATCTCTTTAAATCTTTCCTATCTACGTACCTGTCCAAACGTCATTTAAATGTTGTAATTGTACCAGCCTATACTACTTCCTCTGGCAGCTCATTCCATACACGCACCACTTTCTGTGTGAAAAAATTGTTCCTTGGGTCCATTTTAAATCTTTCTCCTCTTACCTTAAACCTATGCCCTCTAGTTTTGGACTCCCCTACCCTTGGAAAAAGAGCTTGGCTATTCACCCTATCCATGCCCCTCATGATTTTATAAATCTTTATAAGGTCACTCCTCAGCCTCTGAAACTCCAGGAAAAGAGTCCCAGCCCTATCCAACCTCTCCCTATAGCTCAAATCCTCCGATCCCGGAAACATCCTTGTAAATTTTTTCTGTACCCTTTCTAGTTTCACAACATCCTTCCTATAGCAGAAATGTACACAGTACTCCAAAAGCGGCCTCACCAATGTCTTGTACAGCTACAACATGACATCACAACTCCCATAATCAATACTCTGGCCAATGAAGGCACTTAAATATTTGGCATTAGATGCAAGTTTCTGTATCAGAGTCAACAGGTAACCAGAGGCAATCTGGCACCTTCTATAGTCCCATTCCCACTCTAATCTATGACATTTTTAACTATCTTTTATTTCAGCTTCATTAAAAAATTAGATGCTCCTAAATTTATTACCTGTTACACTGTTTCAAGGCAAAGATATTTAGATGTTAAGCACTGTATCTAGAAATCTTGCTGTCTGGAGTCACTTACAAAGGGAAATTTAAATGATTATTTTTCTTGTCGCCTGAGCAATTCCGGTTGCTTTGTGATGTCATTGAATCATTGAATTACATGGAATGTACAGCACAGAAAGGCCATTCAGCCCAACTGCTTTATGCTCCATAGGAGCTTCCTCCCATCAATTCTCTTCTCACTCACTCAGTATATCTTTCTACACTTCTCCTTTTGAGACACATATATAACTTCTCTTTAGATGTGTCAGCATTATTCATCTCATGTGGAAGCTGAGTGGATAACATTTCTTTATTGAGGAAACTTTCTCTGAATTCATGATTTGATTTACCTTGAAGGTTGTAAAGGTGTCCAAGGTTTGGGAAATGTTTAATAGATCAATATCCATAAGTTGAATTGGGCAGCAAAAGATGTTCAGAGATTTTATTGTATACCTACAATTTAGTACAAACAGCAGTTTCCATCTTTCCCTATTGGACCTTTTCGCTGTCCAGAAGCCAATCGCCACTAGCAAATAAACCAGCTCATTTTTTTTGTTCAGGCAGGCTTGGACATATTACGACATACATCCATGATATGTGGAACTTGAACCCAGATCTTTAGACCCAGAGGTAGGGACACTACCACTACCACAAGAGCCCTTGAGAAACCAGCACTTAAGTACAAAGTCCATTGAACATCACCTCTCCCAACCAACTTGGGAGCTGTTCTAATGATCCTTAAAGGGATCTGCATTTCTAACACTGACGTGAAAATCACATTAAATCCAAAATCTGAAAAACTGTAAGTGTTGGGAACTGGAGAAACAGCAACAGTGAAGGGGGCAACAGATAATATTTAGAGTCCAGCATGACTCTTCTTCATAACCGAAGAAAACTGGGAATAAGGAGTCAAGAATGGAGGAAGGAGCAAGTGGAACACATCAAAAGGTCGGGGCAAGGTTAAAGGGTGACCAAGATTTGAGATCGAAAATGTTACAGGACAAAAGGCAGAGGGAGTGGTAATAGATTTAGATAACAGATAAAGCATTGATCTAGATTAAGTGTTAATAGCAGAATAAAGGTCAGCTCAAAGCAAAATAGAGATATAAAGTCATACAGCACGGAAACAGACCCTTCGGCCCAACTTGTTCGTGCCTACCAGGTTTCCTAAACTGAACTATTTGCCTACATTTGGCCCATATCCCTCTCAACCTTTCCCATCCATGTACCTGTCCAAATGTCTTTTAAACGTTGTAATTGTACTCATCTTCACCAATTCCTCAGGCAGCTTGTTCCATATATGCACCACCCTCTGCATGAAAAAATTGCCCCTCGGGTCGATTTTAAATCATTCCCCTGTCACCTTAAACCTACGCCCTCTAGTTTTGGACGCCCCTACCCTGAGGGAAAAGACCTTGGCTAACCACATTACCTATGCCTCTTATGATTTTATAAACCTCTATAAGGTCATCCCCTCAGCCTCCTATGCTCCAGGAAAAAAATGTCCCAGCTTTTCCTTATAACTCAAACCCTCCAGTCTCAGTAACATCCTTGTAAATGTTTTTGCACCCTTTCCAGTTTAATAATGTCTTTCCTACCAAAACAGTATAATATGATCCAGGGTGAGTGAACTGTATCAAAATGGAGGACAGAGTTGATGCTCCAAAGTTGTAGAATTCAATATTGAATCCTGGAGGCTGTAAAGTGCCAAAACAGAAAATGAGTTGGCTGTTTGTCCACTGAAACACTCCAGCTGGCCTAGAACAGAAATGCGAGTGTGAGAACAGAATGGCATATTGTGGTGGCGAGAGGAAGGTCAGGATCATACTTGCAGACTATGCAGAGGTGTTCAGCAAACTGATCAACCAATCTGTGTGTGCTCACCCCAGTGTAGAGGACCAAAAACAATATCTAAATATGAAGGAGGCCCTTTGGGCCTGAAACAGATCATTTGGTAAATTAGCACACTCACTGGGAGGTTGATTTTAATGACAACTTTGGTAACTTTTGAGATGAAATTAGTTGGGACTTAGGCAGTGTGGCCAAAGTTGAAAGGGAGAAAAGGGAAAAAATTGTTTACATTGCCAGACTGGTCAAAAACAAAACAGGACATTAATTTCATGTAAATTTTCATAAAATCCCTACAGTGTGGAAACAGGCCATTCAGCCCAACCAGTCCACACTACCCCTCCGAAGAGCATCCCACCCCAACTCATTCCTCTACCCCTGCATTTCCCCATGTCTAACCCACCTAACCTACACATCCCTGAACACCATGGGCAATTTAGCATGGCCTAACCTGCACACCTTTGGACTGTGGGAGGAAACCAGAGCACCTGGAGGAAACCCACGCAGACATGGGGAGAATGTGCAAACTCCACAACAGACAGTCACCCGAGGGTGGAATTGAACCTGGGTCCTTGGTGCTGTGAGGTAGCAGTGCTAACCACTGAGCCACTGTTTATGTTATGGTGGGTGCCACTACCTTCAACAGAGGTACAAGATTAAAGTATCTTCACCATCCCCTCAGGTGTCTGCAAAGTTCCCCATCTCAATTCAGAGGACATTGTTGAACACTGCACTCAAAGGAAGCTCACAGGGGAAACTATCACACTCCAAACCTGTTTCCCAGAAGCTTTGGCCTGGATATATGTACTTGGTATTGACCATTGTTTCATTGCTTCTAACACACAGAAGGAAAAGATTTGATAATCCACATCCAGATCCCTTTACTCAAGCTTGAAAATTAAAATAATGAGATGTTGGGTTTAATACTTTTTATTTATGTTGCACAATTCACTATATACGAGGACTGTTGGGTTACTAATAAAGACATGTCTTAGACAGCATTTCTTTTATTTACGAATGGAATGTGGACATTGCTGATCGAGCTTTATCTTGCATGGTGGCAAACCTCTAAAGATGTTATTGCAGCTGAGCTCATCTCAGATACTATTCCATCACAATCCAGACTGGTGCCTCACAGGTGCTGGAAAGTCTTTGGGGGCGGTGAGTCACTTGCTGCTGAATAACAACCTCTAAAAGGGTCTAGGCCCGAAACGTCAGCCTCTCTGCTCCTATGATGCTGCTTGGCCTGCTGTGTTCATCCAGCCCTGCACCTTGTTGTCTCGGATTCTCCAGCATCTGCAGTTCCTACTATCTCTAAATTATTCTTATGACTGTAGTATTGACATGGTTGGTCCAGTATAGTTCTGGTCAATAGGGAGTCTCTATATGCTGGTGATTAGGGATTCACAGATGATCATGCCATTTTACTTCAACGAAAGATACATAGACTCTCCTTTCCGGGACCATCATTGTCTAGCATTTACACAATGCATATACCCCTTGCCATTCATCAGCCGAATACAAACCAACTATGCAATGGCCATGAGATTAATGGTAAAGATCTACTTCTGGTTATCTTTAATTATGCATAATGGTTTTCTTGTGGTTTGTGACTTTCTTCAATAATCTATAACATTCAGCGAGTTCTCAGTTCATGTCCTGATTTTTGGCTCATTATTCATATTAGTCCATTCATATCTGTTCATGAGTTCTAATCTTGACCTGAAATTGCTCACAGTCCAGATTCTTAGTTTTATTTTATGCAAATGTATCTAATATTGAGAAATTTTTATTAGTTTATGGGATGCAGTTGTCACTGGCAAGGCAAGAATTCATTATCCATCATAAATGCCCTTTAGAAGTTAATTGTGAACTGCCTTATTAAATACTGTCTATTGCAAGATATTTCATAAAACTATTTCAATTATTAAGGTGTTCTCCACTGGATAACTGCTGTCTACACATATCAAATTCAAATATTCACCAAAGATGGTAATACTGTAGTAATTACTAAACTATAATTTCATCAGATCTAGATTTAGGTTATATTAAAACTAAACCAAGTGCACAGTTGTAATCCATAGACAGACAATTGAAGAACATCTGCACTGTTGGCATTTATATTTCTTATTCACAGATAGACCCAGGGTTTGCAAAATGGTCTGTTATTTTGATGCTGTTGTTTCCTCATTTGCAACAAAATCCTCAATCAGAAGAGCAAAGGATGTTGTTATCCACAACTTTAGATAGGCACAATTTAAATTTTAAAGGGCCCACAGAGGCAGACCTTCACCATTGCTCCTTCATAACTTTAGATATTATATTTGATCCTACAAAATCAATAGCCACTCCAATTGGCCATAACTAAGCCCATTGATTTTGCAATTTGAACCATGCAGGACTCTGCATATCATCCTGCCTTTTATTGGTGCCACTGTCATAATCAGCAGTTTAGGGAATATATTTTCCCTATTATTAATGATTTAAGAGAGCTGTTACATCAGCCAAGCAAAAAACATCTTTTTCTCTGCAGTCCAAATTAGGGTAAAGAACTCTCGATGCCAACAGGGAGCATGGGACATAGGAACAGGCCATTATATCTGTCACTGTTTTTTTTACATAAGACACCTGGTCTCACAGCACCGTCCTGTTCACTTTACATTCTGTTTATTTGAAACAACTGGTTCCCGAGAATATATTTCCTTGAATTATATAAGGATCTACAATCTGAAGTGTAAGATTGCTTTTGTGTAATCTAAATTGGCTGTAGTCCTGGAAACCAATGTTTCAATAAATACCATTGAGCAATGTATTCTTGCGTGAGGTGCATTGATCAGAGTCAATTTTCTCTTTCACTGCACAGCTGAGAATACTGTGAGGAGAACCACCCTCTCCTGGTAGATCCTATTTCAGTTGTAAGGAACGTTGAAGATGGAAATATAGCTATTGTTTAGTAAATTAAATTTTAACCATCATCAAATTCCTCTTTCAGCTATAGTAAATCCTGGCATAAGATCATAAGACATAGGGGCAGAAATAAGGCCATTCAGCCCATTGAATCTGCTCCACCATTCAATGAGATCACGGCCAATCTGATCATCTTCAACTCCACTTTCCTGCTTTTTCCCCAAAGCCCTAATTTCCCTTACTGATTAAAAATCTGCCTATCTCAGCCTTAATATATTTAATGACCCGACCCCAGCAGCCTTTTGTGGTAAAGAATTCCACAGACTCATTACCTTCTGAAAGAAGAAATGCTTCCTCATCTCTGTCTTAAATAGGTGATGCCCTTATTCTGAAATTATTCTGGTCCTAGACACTCCCACAAGGGGAAACAACTTCTTTGCATCTGCCAATTCCCCAAAGAATAGATTTCAATTAAGGTCACCTCTCATTCTTCTAAACTCCAGTGAGTACAAGCCCAAAGTACTCAATCTCTTCTCAAAAGACAGTCCTTCCAAACCCAGGACTGGCCTAGTGAACTTCTCTGGACTGCCTCCAAGGCCAGTATATTTTTCCTTAGGTAAGGGGCACAAAACTATTCACAATATTCTAGCTATTCTGACTAATGCCTTGTATAGTTTTAGCAAGACCTCCCTGTTTTTATACTCCACTCCCTTTGAAATTACGGCCAACATTCCATTGTCTAGATAGTTCAATTTCTTCATTGTCACTGGGTCAAAATTCTCAAGCTGCAAACCTAATACAATGTTTCACAATCCAACTAAAAATGGGGAATAAATGCAGCCTCATCAAGTAATGCATTTGTATTATACAGCACAGTAATACTAGATCTACTCCAATGTTTATGGGTCCCTTTCCACCTTTAACCATTAATTTCTCCTTCATGTACCTGTCTCCATTTAAATTCATTGCTCACATTGTGAAGAAATTAAACCATAAAAACATTTCCAATAATGCAACCTATAGAATAAATGGGAGGAAATTGTGTGCAATGACAGGAGAATAGATTTACTCTCATTGGTAAAAGAAGCAGTGAGGAGACAACGGGAACTTCTTTTTTAATGTTAGAATTGTGATTGGGAATGTTCTGCCTGAAAGAATCATAGAATCCCTACAGAGATAGTAGGAACTGCAGATGCTGGAGAATCTGAGATAACAAGGTGCAGAGCTGGACGAACACAGCAGGCCAAGCAGCATCATCGGAGCAGGAAGGCTGACGTTTCAGGCCTAGACCCTTCATCAGAAATGGGGGAGGGGAAGGGGGTTCTGAAATAAATAGGGAGAGGGGGGGAGGCGGATAGAAGATGGATAGAGGAGAAGATAGGAAACAGACAGGTCAAAGAGGCGGGGATGGAGCCAGTAAAGGTGAGTTTAGGTGGGGAGGTAGGGAGGAGATAGGTCAGTCCAGGGAGGACGGACAGGTCAAGGGGGCAGGATGAGGTTATTAGGTAGGAAATGGGGGTGCAGCTTGAGGTGGGAGGAGGGGATAGGTGGGAGGAAGAACAGGTTAGGGAGGCTGGGACGAGCTGGGCTGGTTTTGGGATGCGGTGGTGGGGGGGAGATTTTGAAGCTTGTGAAATCCACATTGATACCATTGGGCTGCAGGGTTCCCAAGCGGAATATGAGTTGCTGTTCCTGCAACCTTCGGGTGGCATCGTTGTGGCACTGCAGGAGGCCCAGGATGGACATGTCATCTGAGGAATGGGAGGGGGAGTTGAAATGCTTCGCAACTGGGAGGTGCGGTTGTTTATTGCAAACCAAGCGTAGGTGTTCTGCAAAGCGGTCCCCAAGCCTCCACTTGGTTTCCCCGATGTAGAGGAGGCCACAACGGGTACAGCGGATGCAGTATACCACATTAGCAGATGTGCAGGTGAACATCTGCTTGATGTGGAAAGTCTTCTTGGGGCCTGGGATGGGGGTGAGGGAGGAGGTGTGGGGGCAGGTGTAGCACTTCCTGCAGTTGCAGGGAAAAGTGCCGGGTGTGGTGGGGCTGGAGGGGAGTGTGGAGCGGAGAAGGGAGTCACGGAGAGAGTGGTCCCTCCAGAAAGCAGATAAGGATGGGGAGGGAAAAATGTCTTTGGTAGTGGGGTCGGATTACAGATGGCGGAAGTGTCGGAAGATGATGCATTGGATCTGGAGGTTGGTGGGGTGGTACGTGAGGACGAGGGGTATTCTTTTTTGGTTGTTATTGCGGGGACGGGGTGTGAGGGATGAGTTGTGGGAAATGCGGGAGACATGGTGGAGGGCATTCTCGACCACTGATGGGGGAAGTTGCGGTCCTTGAAAAACGAGGACTTCTGAGATGTATGGGAGTGGAATGCCTCATCCTGGGAGCAGATGCGGCGGAGGCGAAGGAATTGGGAATAGGGGATGGCATTTTTGCAGGAAGGTGGGTGGGAGGAGGAGTATTCTAGGTAGCTGTGGGAGTCGGTGGGCTTGAAATGGATATCGGTTTCTAGGTGGTTGCCCGAGATGGAGACAGAGAGGTCCAGGAAGGAGAGAGAGGTATTAGAGATGGTCTAGGTAAACTTAAGGTTGAGGTGGAAGGTGTTGGTGAAGTGGATGAACTGTTCGAGCTCCTCGTGGGAGCATGAGGCGGTGCCGATACAGTCATCAATGTAACGGAGGAAGAGGGGTTTAGGGCCAGTGTAGCTACGAAAGAGGGATTGTTCCACGTAACCTACAAAGAGGCAGGCATAGCTTGGGCCCATGTGGGTACCCATGGCCACCCCCTTTGTCTGTAGGAAGTGGGAGGAATTGAAAGAGAAGTTGTTGAGGGGGAGGACGAGTTCGGCTAAGCGGATGAGGGTGTCAGTGGAGGGGGACTGGTCAGGCCTGCAGGACAGGAAGAAGCGAAGGGCCTTGAGGCCACCTGTATGGGGAATGCAGGTGTATAGGGACTGGACGTCCATGGTAAAGATGGGGTGTTGGGGACCGGGGAATTGGAAGTTCTGGAGGAGGTGGAAGGCGTGGGTGGTGTCACGGACGTAGGTAGGGTGTTCCTGGACCAAGGGGGAGAAAATGGAGTCCAGATAGTTGGAGATAAGTTCAGTGGGGCAGGAGCAGGCGGAGACACTGGGTCGACCAGGGCATTCAGGTTTGTGGATTTTGGGAAGGAGATAGAAGCGGGCGGTGCGGGGTTGGGGAACGATGAGGTTGGAGGCCGTGGGTGGGAGGTCACCTGCGGTGATGAGGTTGTGGATGGTTTGGGAGATGATGGTTTGGTGCTCAGGGGTGGGGTCATGATCAAGGGGGCGGTAGGAGGAGGTGTTGGAGAGTTGGCGTCTGGCCTCGGCGATGTAGAGGTCAGTGCGCCATTCTACAACTGCGCCTCCGTTGTCCGCGGGTTTTATGGTGAGGTTGGGATTGGAGCGGAGGGCTGCACGTTCTGCGGGGGAGAGGTTGGAGTGGGTGAGAGGGTTGAGAGGTTGAGGCGATTGATGTCTCGACGGCAGTTGGAGATGAAGAGTCGAGGGAGGGTAGGAGGCCTTGGGGTGGGGTCCAGGAGGAGGGGGTGTGTTGGAGGCGAGAGAAGGGGTCAGTAGAGGGAGGGTTAGGTTCACGGTTAAAGAAGTAAGCGTGGAGGCGGAGGCAGCGGAAAAACTGCTCTATGTCCAAACGTGACCGGTATTCGTTGATGTGTGGGTGGAGGGGGACAAAGGTGAACGCTCGTCCGCAGTAAGGGGGAGGTCTGGGGGAATGGTGAAGACTCAAAATCTCCCCTCCCCCTACCGCATCCCAAAACCAGCCCAGCTCGTCCCCGCCTCCCTAACCTGTTCTTCCTCCCATCTATTCCCTCCTCCCACCTCAAGCCGCACCCCCATCTCCTACCTACTAACCTCATCCCGCCCCCTGTCCATCCTCCCTGGACTGACCTATCCCCTCCCTAGCTCCCCACCTACACTCACCTTTACTGGCTCCATCCCCGCCTCTTTGACCTGTCTGTTTCCTCTCCACCTATCTTCTCCTCTATGCATCTTCTATCCGCCTCCCCCTCTCTCCCTATTTATTTCAGAACCCCCTTCCCCTCCCCCATTTCTGATGAAGGGTCTCGGCCCGAAATGTCAGCCTTCCTGCTCCTATGATGCTGCTTGGCCTGCTATGTTCATCCAGCTCTACACCTTGTTATCTCTTCATCATAGAATCCCTACAGTTTGGAAAGATGCCATTCGACCCATCAAGTCTGAACCGACCTTGAAGAGCATCCCACCCAGACCCAGCCCCTTACTCTATCCCCGTAACCCTATATTTCTCATGGTTAACCCACCTAGCCTGCACATCCCTGGACACTATGGGCAATTTAACACGGCCAATCCACCCTAACCAGTACATCTTTGGACAGTGAGAGGAAACCGGAGCATCCGGAGGAAACCCACACAGAAACGGGTAGAATGTACAAACTCCAGACAGACAATCACCCGCGGCTGGAATCAAACATGGGTCCCTGGCGCTGTGGAACAGTAGTGCTAACCACTGAGCCACCATGCTGCTGTAAAGGGTGGTGCTAGCAGGCTCATTGAGAACTTTCAAAAGAAAGTGGATAAACAATTGAAAAGTAGGGGTAAGTACAGGGTTCTGGGCTAAGACAGGGAACTGGGAGTTCTTGGTGTTCTCTTTTAAATGGTTGGGCTAAATGACCTCTTTCCGGCCCGTACAAACCCTCAGCAAAAATTGAAGACACAGACATTCCAATAGCTCTGCTTGAAGCTATTAGATGTCTAAGCAGAGCAAATAAAAGGAAGAGCACATCCCTATGCCCAATTCTGAATCTATCAATTACAAATGGAATGGAAAATTATGAGCTCTCTTGTACTTTTCCATGCATGTTGCAGTCTGAACCCATTCATACAGACTGAATTCACTTGAATGACCAAGAATCTCTGTAAGAATAGAACTTGGTAAATATAACTTACAAATTAAGGGTCCTCCCATTTATAACTGAGAGAGTGTTGTGATTGTAATGAGGTCAGCCAGATGGACCTCATACAATATGATGGACCTCATACAATACGAGTTCCCTGATTGGGGCTGCTAATCTGGTCCAATCCGGGAGCCCTGGCTGACAGATATAAACAGGAGTGTCAGAGGTTCTGCTTACTCTGAGAGCTGGCTCTGAGGGAGCTGGATCAGTGTCAAGGGCTCTCCACATGTACATAAAGGGTGACTTGGTGATGGGATAACGGCCTCAGTGGACTTATTTCAATGAGAAATGTTTTCTCTCACAGGCTCAAGTGTCTTTGGAACTCCAGAGTGCAATATAGCAGGGGTTATTGAATACTTTTAAAGCAGAGGTAAATAGATTCTTGATGAATGAAGGAGTTGAAGGTGATTGGGGGGGGGGGGGG
>NC_063332.1:173715560-173731277 GCF_021869965.1 Rhincodon typus
GGGGTGGTGTAGGAATGTGAAGTGGGGGCCACAGTCAGATCAGCCATGATTTTACTGAATGGTGAAGCAGCCTCAAGGAGCAACAGCCAACTCCTGATTCATATCCTAACTGCCTGCTATTAGTGCTTGTTGGAAGGATGCACAAGCTGATCCTCAATTTGTTTGGCCATTTGACAAATGTACCTTCCTTAGCCATCAAGTCTTGGAGTGGGACTTGAAACTGGAGTTTCCAATTCAGAGGTGAGGATGCTGCTCACTGCGGCACAGCCTTCCACATAGGGTTGCCAACTCTAATTAGTTGTATTTTTTGGAACTGTGGCTCACAGCCTCCTCTGGACCCATGGCCACCAATGGTTAAGACAAAACATCCATTCTTACAAATTCCCACCACACTCTTGTGCCAACTGGAAAGCAAAAATCACCCGCTTGATTTGTTAACTGTCAAAAGTTTTCTTCTCATAATCTGCAATATTTTTCTCACTGATATCCAAAAGTATCCATGAAAATAATTGCTAAAAGAAGTTAGCATCCATGACTTTTCTCCAGGGTTGCTCGTAAAAGGCTTCAGGAGATTAATCTTTAATTTCGAGTCAATCTAATCCTGGAAGGCTGCAACACTTGTTTCTCTCCAATTGGGTGTGCCAGGCACTCTCAAGAAGAGAAAAATTTGTTCGAAATTTTTAGTGCTAAGAACATTGAGAGAATTTTTTTTTTTTGTTCATTCATTCACTCGTTCATGAACATCGCTGGCTGGGCCAGTATTTGTTGCCCATTTCTGATTATCTTGGAGAAGGTAGTGGTAAGCTGCCTTTTTGAACTACTGCAATCTTTGGGGTATAGAGGTGCCCACAGCGCTGTTAGAGAGGGGGTTCCAGGACTTTGACCCACCAAAGTGAAGGCACAGAGCTAAATATTTAAAGCAGAATGGTGCTTGGCTTGGAGGGGAAAGTTCAGGTGGTGGCATTCCATGTGCATCTCTGCCCTTGTCCTTCTTGGTTGTGGAGGTTATGGGTTTGAAAGGGGCTGTATGGCGATTCTTGGCGAGTTGCTGCAATGTATGTTATAAATGGTGCACACCGCTGCCACTGTGATGGAAGGTGTGAATGTTGAAGGGATTTCATTTCTAGCGTTATTAAGAGATGTACAGGTTGAAAATCCTTTTTAAAGAAATGGTGTTGATCTTTCAGAGAATTTTTAAAAATCCATTAGGGTACCTGTCACTTGTTTACGCCAACATGGGTGATAGCTGCTGTGAATAGGCAGAACTACACTAGAAAGGGAAAATAAACAAATGGGAGGTTTCTCACTTGGGATGATCATGTGTTGGAATAAAGTTCCTGGAAAAACAATACCACCATGCTCCATAAGCACAGAGAAAAACTAACCCAGATGGGTGGAAGAGGCAGATGAACAATCTCAGGCCAACAGAAGAGTCTAGGCCCGAAACATCAGCTTTCATAGAATCCCTACAGTGTGGAAACAGGACCTTCGGCCCAACCAGTCCACACCAACCCTCAGAGCATCCCACCCAGACCCATCCCCCTATTTTTCCTGCTCCTATGATGCTGCTTGGCCTGCTGTGTTCATCCAGCTCTACACCTTCTTATCTCAGATTCTCCAGCATCTGCAGTTCCTACTATCACTGTTTCCCACAACTAGTTTTGCTGCTTTGACAAATTTCTAATGACCATGTGGTGTAATGTGAAGAGCTGTTGGCAACTCCATCACTAGGTGAATGAACAAATCCATTGAAAACCCACACTATCATTAATAGGCACAGCAGTTAGGGAAGAGACAAATCTCCTGCACTCACCATATCAAGGACATGAAACAGCCCAGTTAGTACATGCTATGTTAGGATGTAATTACTTGTGGATTGAAATCATCACTTTAAGCAATACTTTTAGCAGTAAACTCACACCCAAAGTTTTGGCTGCATTAATTTGAATGTCAAACCAGCTAATGTTAGCCTTCAAAACAAACATAAATAGAAATTGCTGGAGAAACTCAGCAAGTCTGGCAGCATCTGTGGAGAGAGAACAGTTAATATTTTGAGTTCAGTGAGCCTTCTTTATAGCCCTCTCGTAAATGCTGTCAGATCTGCTGAGATTCTTCAGTAATTTCTGTTTTTGTTTGCTTCAGATCTCCAATACCACACTTCTTTATTCTATTTTAAAGTTCACCTTTGTTCTGTTCTCCATTCCAAGATTTTTTTAATTTTGATTTTTTTAAAAATTTCAGTTTCTAAGTCTTGGCTGAGATGCAATAATACATTCCACATGACTGAATACAAATGAAATCACTAGGGATGGGAGTACCACGACTAAATCTGTCAATCTGAAATAAATAATGCATTTATATAAAGCTCACTTCGATGTGATGCTCGTTACTGGACCTTAAACTAGACATCCACCTACATTAATGCAACATGATTCCTCTGACTTGCAAACAATCCTTCAGCGAGTTTAGAGTTCATTAGAATAAGGATTCAACATTATGACATGATCAATCCATGCTGGGACATGCATAGTAGGCTGCACGGAACAATTTTACTAAGATAAATCAAATAAACAATTAATATTCCCTAGGGTGTAAATGAGATTTAGAGAGGCCAGTTATAGTACAAAGTGGAAGCTGGACGAATGAACTTTCTAAACTGTGTAAGAATCATTGGAATTACTATAATTACTATGTATGATAATCGGAAACTACGTACAGGTATAATAATTATATCTAATTAATCACCATGTATAAATATTATTATGTACCATTGCCATGGTGATGATTGTAAGTCACTGTTCATACTCCGAGCCACCTGCACCCAAAACGCAAAATAATTTCCACTCAATGAACCCAGATGGACATAGTTGCTCTGGGAGGCTCCTTCATGGCACTAGTTCTTTATGATAACTCAGAGCACGAATTACTTTTCAAGCAGAGTTGAGAGAGAGGCCGGTCTTTGTCTCTCTATTCATCCTTGGAAAAGACAGCCTAAGGAAGCCAGAGAAACATGAGAACATAAGCAATAAGTGCAGAAGTAGGACACAGGCCCCCTGAGCCTGCTGCGCCATTCAACATGATTATTACTGTGATGACTATTGCAACTGCACTTTTCTGGACAATCACCATATCGCTTGACTCCTTTCACACCCAAACTTCTATCCATTTCTGTTTTAAATACACTCAAAACTAAATAGCCACAGCTCTCTGAGAATTCCAAATAATCAAAGTGAAGATATTTTGGCCTCAAGAATACCAACTCCTTTTTCTGAAAACTCTGCTACCTTGTTTTAGATACGTGAGACATTTTGGAAGTTGCTGTTTCAAAAACACCAACATTAATTTGGAGATAGTAGGAACTGCCGATGCTGGAGTTAGAGCTAACACAGTGTGGAGCTGGAGGAACACAGCAGGCCTGGCAGCATCAGAGGAGCAGGAAAGCTGACATTTCAGAAAAAGCGTCCCGACCCAAAACATCAGCTTTCCTTCTCCTCTGATTCTGCCTGGCCTGCTGTGTTTCTCCAGCTCCACATTGTGTTAACATTCATTTGGATTTGTTTGGTCTTTTCCCCAAATGTTTGAGTCCCTCTTCCAGTTTAAGTCCAAACTACAAAGCTAACTCAGCCTTATTTTAAACTTTACTGTTAAACAGAAATGGCCCCAGCAGTGACCCGGATTACACTACTGACGGTGATTATCACCCCCAGGGAATATTTCTATTCACAGATTACCTTCCCTGTTTTGGCCAGTTATCAGGTCCCTGAGGTTTGCCATAGGATTACGTGCTGTACCAAAATCTAAAAAATCCACAGAATTCCTGCTGTCAACAAAGTCTGTAGTTGCAGCTAATATGTTAGGCAAGGCCTCCATCTCATAAACCCATGCTGATACGTTCAATTGCTAGAAAGATCAGATTCAAGCCTGTTCTTCCATCCTCTTTCACAATTTCATCCAACCTCCCCAGAGCAAGGGGTTCCTGGATCATTCATAGTTGCTCTTTAAAGATTACTGCTCTCAGTTATGGTATCTAGGTGTCTGATTAACTCCCCCATCCCTGCTCTTTATCCCATAACCCTGCTTGTTTTTCCTTCTATGTATTTATCCAACTTTCTGTTTAGACCTTGATGGAAGGTTTTCGATGTTCACCTCGGGATGCAACATGGGCCATCTTATTTGGAGACACCCTTTGAACACAATAGTAGTTATTGTTGTAACAACATCTAGGCAAAATAGTATTCCAATTAATTCTTTTAAGTGTATGCTCCTTTATCTGAGCTGGAAATTTGTGGATAATTAGAGTCACCTAAAATGTAGTTTATATATATATTTCTTAGTAGTATACCAACCACAAAATGAAAACATATACATTTTTTCAAGAACATTATATAATTTTAACATCCCAATCAAGGCTTTGTCCCATAAAATCCTGGTGGTAATCAGGCCCTGACTAATAAAATTCTATTGCATTGAGCAGGAATACCTTACACAGGAAAGTCAGTAGTTTGGTAAACGCAATAAAGGAACATAGCAGCTTGGATGACCTCAGCTCATTCCAAAGAACTATAGAAAACAATCAAGAAATTTTGAACAGTGGTCTCTGTTGTAACAGAAGCATGGCAGTCAATTTGTACAGAGTAAGCTCCCACATACAGAGCAATGGAATAATGGTCGGATAATCTGTTTAAATGACACAAAAACAGAAATTGCAGGGAAAACTCAATAGGTCTGGCAGCATCTGTCGAGAGACAGCGGAGTGAACGTTTCAGGTCCAGTGACCCTTCTTCAGAATTGTTTTAAAAATGTTGGTTGAGAGATAAATTTAGCTAGGGCTTCAGGAAGATTCACCTAGCATCTCTTCAGAATAGTAACACGTGAACTTTAACCTCCTCCTGAGGGGGAAAATCCAATGATGCAGCTTTCTTTAAGCTCTCTATAGCTTAAAGGATGACCATAATGCAGAAAGTGAAGATGCCCAAGGAACAGCATTCCAATAAAGATTCAGAGTATTCTTAGGGAAAGCAGACATAAAGAAATGGAATATTTAAAAACATTATATTTAACAGTATAGGAAAGCAATCAACCAAACACCATTCAAAGACTTTAGACAAACAAAGAATAACACTTCAGGAAACAAACATGTCATAAACTTTATATGCCACAAAGCTGTTAGCAACAAGAATAAATATGTAAAGATAGTGCAGGATAATGAAATGTACTAAGTCATTAAATCAGAGAATTGTATTTGAATAGAGAATTTTATGACCTCAATGTGTTCCAAAGTTCTTTACAGCCAATTATTTTTGAGGCCTTTTGTCGTAATTTAGAAAACTCATGTCAACTGCAATGTGAAAAATTCTGATTGAGAATAAAATTTGGCTGGAACACCAGGGTGAATTCTCAAATAAACACAAAATGCTGCAGATGCTGGAAATCTGAAATAAAAACAGAGAATGCTGGAGAGACTCAGTGGGTCTAGCAGCATCTGTGGAGAGACAAACAGTTAACAATTATGTCCAGTTTAACTTTCGAAACTCATTCTTTGTTGTGAAAAAGTCCGTACTGGACTCAAAACGTTAACTCTGCTTCTCCCTTCACAGATGCTGCCATGCCTGCTGGGTTTTTTCAGCACTTTTTTATTTTTATACCAAGGTGAAGTCCCCTGTTTTTATTTGTAATAGTGGCAGGGGGTCCACTTGTGAGAACCTCAGTTTAACATCTTATCTAATAGATAGAATATCAAAAGTGCGACACTCCCTTTAGTGCTGGAGTGTCAGGCCAGAATTTTACACTGAAGTCACCGAAATGGGACTTCAACCAACAACCTTCTGACTTGGAGGCAAAAGAGTTGCCCACATAACCACTGCTGATGGAATGCACCAATGCCATCTAAAAGGACAGGTCCATTAGCAAAGTCTGTTAGTAAATCATTTATCTGTAAACTATTTATCCAGGGACCCAGGAAATGTTGTCGGGACCTGCGTTCAAATCCTGCCATGGCAGATGGTGGAATTTGAATTCTCTTAATCTGGAACAAAGTGCGTAATGATTGATTGTCAGGAAAAACCTATCTGGTTCACTAATGCCCTTTAGGGAAGGAAACTGCTGCTCTTACCTGCTGGCCTACATGTGACTCCAGACCCACAGCAACGCGGTTGTCTCTTAACTGCCCTCTGAGCAATAAAAGGAACACCCACATCTCATGAAAGAATTTTATAAAAGCTCACAGATAAAATAATAATGAGCAAAGCACTCAAAGTCCATAAATAAAACCCAGAACATAAGCTGTTCGTGGTTTCTGAAAAAGATAGATGCATGGGGGTAACATGCCTTTTAACTGAAGTGCCACTTTAAATCCACAAAGCATTTAACAGGAAAGCTGAATAAACTCATGAGGGAGACAGGAATAAAAGCATTTGCTGATGGTGTAGGATGAAATACTGCAGGAGCAGGCTTGAATGGAACATCAGTATTGGCATTGACCTATCGCCAAATTGCCTGTTTGTATATTGTAATTCTACATAATTCCTGCTGGACATTTACATTTTATTACTAAAGAAGAATGCAGGGGACTGGGACGCACGAACTGCATAATGGAATGAAGATATAATGCAGTTTCTTGGCAAGCCATGAGCAGAACATTGTGCAGCGAAGGGTTCAACGAACCTCCTTCACAACCAAGGAGTTCTGAATGTCATCTTCAAACTCGAGTACAGTTAAAAGATTGATGGGCTCCAGGCTTCAGCAGAAGCAGAATGTTAGCCTTTGTTTGACAGAATCATTAACATACATCAGTTTGGTTATCATCTTCCATTTCATCACATATGATGGATCACAATTACAATGTCCTTGTTCAATTTAAACTAATGTTCCAAATTTGTCTCTTTAAAAATTATAGTTATTGAGTCCCCTTTATTCTTGAGAATCTTCACCAAGCAATTGGATCGGAGCAGCAGAAATTTTTTCCCTTTACAGTGATAAAAATGTTATATAAACCTTTACCCGGATAGAATCATTGAATGTTTGCTGCACAGTAGGAAGCTGTTGGCCCATTAAGTCCATGCCAGCTCTCTCCAAGACCCATGCAGCAGTTCCCACTCTTCCTTAGCCCTGTAAATAGTTTTCTTCAGGTGATCACCCAATTCCCTTTTGAAGACTACAACTGAATCTGCTTCCAACAAACCCTCAGACAGTGCCATTCCGATCCTAACTACTTACTACATTAAAATGTTTTCCTCGTGTCGTCATTGGTTCTTTGGTCAACCACCTTTATGTGGTGTTTAGCAACAAGGAAGAGCTCATATTCTTTGCTGTCTCATTGTACATGGTGATTGCTTTGAATACAGCGAGATAAAACTTTTAGAGAATCTAGACGTTACATTCAGAACAACTTTCAGAACTGCTCAGAATCACAAAATTGTTAGTGTGCAGAGAGGCCACACAGCCCTTGTGTCTGCCCAGATCTCTGAGCATTTTAATTTAATGCCAATCTCTTGCCTTTTCCCTGTAACCCTCTATGTTGTTAAACGGAAACAATCATCCATTGCCCTCTTCAGCATCTCAATTGAACCTGCCTCCACCACACTGATGTAGTGCATTCCAGACTCAAACAGTTGGCAAAACAGCACTGAGGAAAACCATACATATGTGTTTTGTCTATAAATGAACTATAAAATGTAGTCAGTGCACTAGCACAAGTGTGCCTAGAGAAGATTCACCAATGTGCAGCAGCACAGAAGTACAATTTATTGCTTCAAAAATCAGTGGATAAGAGCATTTCTTCTGTTAAAACTGCTTTGCTGAGCAGTATGAACAGGCAGAAAAATCCATATGATAATTTGAGGCTCCAAAGGCAGTCTTGCCAAGTTCTTTTGAGTTGCAGCAGTATCTCTACAGAATAAATATTTTTGAAGGAAGTGCAGCAATTGGAGTTAGTGGCAACACCAGATTTGACATGTGTGCTTGCATTATCCAGTTCTTCTTCAATATCACCTCTCTTATTCCCTTTGGTTTGTCATGGTGTTTATCTGATATCCAGTGGAAGTAACATACAGTCGCAGTAGATGGGTGTTTCAAGGCTAACATGAATGACATTTTTCATAGCAACTTTTAATGGCATACGTAACATGCAAAAGGGCAAGAAAAAACTTGACACCGAGTTAAATAAGAAGGAGATATTACAGCAGCTAATAACCAATAGATAGCTTGGTTAATGCATTACATTATAAAAAATAGACATAGTTAAAGAGACTGAGAGGTCTGGGGAAAAGTTCCAGTGTTCATGTCTTTTGAAGTCTGTGTCCACCACATTAACAGCATAAGTCTCATCAATCCTCCTTGTTACCTCTTCAAAAAACTTCAGCAAGTAATTTAAACACAATTTGCTGTTTACAAATCTGTGTTGGCTTTCTTTAATTAGCCCATATTTTTCAAAGTGACTATAAATAAACTGACTATGAATTGCTATGAAATTCAACTGATTGGCCTATAATTTCTGGACTGATCACCAAAGGTTTAATATTATTTTAATATTTAATAATTCTCTGGTCCTCTGGCACAACACCCAAGTTTAAGGAATACCACAAAATTACAGCCAGTGTCTCTATAATTTCCACGCTTACTTCCATCAGTCTTCCTGGACCTATGTCATCTGGTCATAACGCCTTATCAACTTACAGATAGCCTATTTATTGGCTCCTCCTTATTGATTTTATTAGTGTCTTCAAATATCTGAACCACTTCTGCTTTCATCAAGACCTAGGCAATACCTTCTTACTTGGTAAATGACAATTTTAAAATTAAAAAAAACTTAGCCAGGAACAAGATCGTGTGCACAGAAGTGGCAAAGCTTGTTGCATAATTACTTACTTACAGCAGAGTTTTGAATATCCTCAAGGTGATGGAGAATGAAGCACAGGCCAGCATGATTGGAGGCAGTGTCGGGTTGTGTGATTAAATAAAGGTGGAAATGGTTCTCTTAGGGATGGTGCTTAGGGATGCGATCAGAAGCTCACTGAGGGATCAAATACGAAAGCAAGCTCCAGCCTCAGAAGGTCATTAGGGATAGGAATACAGTGTGTGCCTAAGGAAGAGAGTTTGCAGTGAGAATCAAACTTCCCAATATTTAATTAGAAGAAATTTCTGCTCATTGAGTACCAGATATCACAAAAGTGATAAGAGACAACAGTTAGAGGCAGCAGGGGAATCAAAGGGCTGTAGTGAGATAGCGCTGGGGGCCACCAGTTTACATGTATAAACTGATGCTGTATTTTCTGATGATATCTCCAAAAAGCAACGTTGAATACGGAATAGGACGGGACCAAGAAAATGAATGGCATCAGAAGTAACCACGTGAGAATGCTTGTGAAGCCATTGCAGGTAATATTCTAGCTACGAACAGACATGTAAAAATGGAACAAGGCTCACGTGGCCCCATACAGTTGGAAAACCTGAGTGGAGAATGGTGATCAACAATACCAATGTCGCAAAAGAGTAGAGACAAATGAGGTGAGATAATTTACCTTTTATGCAATCAAACAGGAAATCAATTGTGACTTTGATAGGAGCCTTTTCAATGCCATGGTAGGAGCCAAAAACTAATTGCAGGAATTCAATAATGAAGCTTCAGGAGAGATAGAGAAAGAAACAAATGGTATACTGATGAGCTGAAATGAAGAAGGGTTGGGGGGGACACTTGGGAGGGGTACAAAAGCCAACCAGGACCATTGGCATTGACAACATGTACCTGTATTGTATTGTCCTTGAACTAAGCTGTTCATTTGCACCAACTGTAGAAGCGATTGCCTCTCACAATTTGGACTTTACAACCACAACAGACAAGGCTCAATGACAGTTGTCCTTAAAGTTAAAAGATGATGGATCTTCAGGCTCATTAACAATGAATATGGAGATGGTTAAGTAGCCTCAATCTGGATGCAGAGTTGGAGAAAGTTGGGGCATTGGAACTCATGATGTCATAGAGTCATGGAGCTGTACAGCATGGAAACAGACCCTTCGGTCCAACTCGTCTATGCGACCAGATATCCTAAATTAATCTAGTCCCATTTACCAGCATTTGGCCCATATCCCTCTGAACCCTTCCTATTCATGTACCCATCCAGATGCCTATTAAATGCTGTAATTGTACCAGCCTCCAACACTTCCCCTGGCAGCTCATTCCATACATGCACCACCCTCTGTGTAAAAAAATTGCCCCTTAGATCCCTTTTATATCTTTCCCCTCTCAACTTAAAGCTATGCCCTATGGTTTTGGACTACCCTACCCAGGCTATTCACCCTATCCATGCCCCTCATGATTTTATAAACTTCTATAACGTCATCCCTCAGCCTCTGATGCTCCAGGGAAAATAGCCCCAGCCTATTCAGCCTCTCCCTATAGCTCAAACTCTCCAATCCCCACAACATTCTTGTAAACCTTTTCAGAACCCTTTCAAGTTTAACAATATCTTTCCTTTAGTAGGGAGATCAGAATTGAAAACAGTATCCAGAAGTGGCCTAACTGTACTGCCACAATATGTCATCCCAATTCCTATACTTAATGCACTGACCAATAAAGGTGAATGTACCAAACACCTTCTTCACTAACCTGCCTAACTACAACTCCATCTTCGAGGAACTATGAACCTGCACACCAGTGTCTCTGACTGAAAACAACAAATGCTGGAGATCACAGTGGGTCAGACAGCATCCATGGACAGAAAGAAAGCTAACTTTTTGGGTCTAGATGACCCTTCATCAGACTTGAAACATTAGCTTGCTCTCTCTCCATGGATGCTGTCTGACCTGCTGTGATCTCAAGCATTTGTTGCTTTCAGTACAGATTCCAGCAACTGCAGCAATTTGCTCTCCCAGGGTCTCTTTGTTTGGTAGCACTCCCCAGAACCCCACCATTAACTGTATAAGCGCTGCCCTGGTTTGCCTTACCAAAAAGCAAGACCTTGCATTTATCTAAATTAAACTCCATCTGCCACTCCTCGGCCCACTGATCCAGGTCGCCGCATGGACGGATACTGCTCCTTCATGTTCTTCACAAGCAGCAATGATACAGTGACATCAAACCTTCTTAAAATTAACAAAAAGGTCAGTGCTCTCCACAAAGTTCCTTCTTGTATGGATCCTTCCAGCTCTTTAGACTTGATGCCACACTGTTCAAAACAATACAGAAGCGACATGTACCTTGAACACAGTCCTTCATCTCCCAAGAGGGATGGGTGTCATCTTCACTGGAGTCAAGAACTGTAAAGTGGGATTAGAATATTTAGGTTGATGACTGATGACCAGGCCAACATGATGGTCTGAAGGACTTTTTACCAAGCTGTAAAAACTCTATGACCCTAAAGATTTAAACAAAAAAAGCAGGTTAATGCATACATCAACCATGATTTTTCTTGATAATAGAACAATGCAGAAGGGCCGAATATCCTTGTGCTGAAGTGTTACTGATGGACAATATCCATGATCAGCACCTCGGATAGCCAATCACAAGACGTCAGGTTTAGGCCAATCAGGGACATACAGGAAAGCGGAACGAGGTGTCGTCCAATGGGTGGGCGCAGGTTAGAGATGAGGGCGGTGATGAACGCCGGGGACGTCCAATCGGAAGGCGCACCCGGGGCAGAGGTCAGAACGCCGGTGTAGAGGCTCAGCCAATAGGCAACGGTCTGGGGGCGGGGCCGGTGAGCTCGTGCGCAGCCTCGGCAGCGGCTCCGGAGCGAAGGCAGAGAAAGACAAGACGGTTGTGGCGGCGGGAGCTGGAGCATCGAGGGCGAAAGACAGAGAAGGCACAGTACCACACCCTCCTTATCCACACACAGACACACACTTCTCCCGAATAACACGGCGAGGGCGAACCCAAAACGGAAAAAAGGGAACCCGGCCGGAGATTAATGTGACGGACCCTTCCCGGTGCCTCGCCATCTGACCCGGTGGAGCTGGTTCGAAGGCCCCGATCGTACTTGTGCCCCGCCGCTCGGTTATCTAACCGGACCCGGAACTCGGTGGCCCTCCCCCTGAGAAAGAGATAGAGGGGAGGGGGGGGTCGGCGAGAGACGACTACAACAAGCGTTTGAGGGATCGGCGACGCTATGGGTGAGTGTCGCGCCCGCGCTTGCGTGAGTGCGCTCTCTTCTTCCTCCCCCACCCCGCGCGCTCTGATTATAGCGGGGCTGGGAGGGAGAGCTGCGCATGTGTAAAGTCGGCTCCACCCGTGGGGTGTGGCGCGAGGTGTGTCTCGTGAGTGCGCATGCGTGAGCTGGCCGCCTGTCCAGCCCCAGCCAAAAGTCCGGGAGGCGCCCACGTGCCGCTCAGGGAAGCCATTGTAATCATTAAGATGATTTGCCGTGATATCCGTCAATGAAGGCGTTACCAGTTTTGGGAGGGCTCACCAGGCAAGGGATTGTGCGTAGAATGGTGGGACTCTAGGATGTACAGAGGATTTTTGGGCTTTGGTAAACATGTCCATAGATCCTTGAAGACGGAAGGACAACAGCGTTAAGAAAGCAAATCGGTGGACAAACTCAGCAGATCTGATAGTATCTGTGTTCAAGTTTGAGTCCAGTGACCCTCCTTTAGAATGGTTTTTGAAACCATTCAAATCATTTTATGTCTTTCCATTTCCATATGTGTAAATGTAATGTTTTCTTAATGTAACCAAACTAATTTGCACACATTTTGCAGAGTCCAGAGAATGTTTGTATGTAGAAAGGTGTGGGTTTTTTTTTGTCGTTCTCAGTTGTTTATAGGTACCCATAAGTTATTGAATATTTTTAAGACTAAGTTTATTGATTGACAAGGGAGTCCATGAATATCAAGAATAGAAGGTGCAGTCACTTTCTTATATGATTAGACATGGTTGTTTAACAGATCAATATCCATATGGCAAATTAGACAGGAAAGGTTTCACAAATTTGCAAGGGTTTTATTGTAAATCTGTAGTTTATTGCAAACTAGTTTCCACCTTTGCCTCTGCATACGTGCCCTGTCCAGAAGCCAATCCCCCACTGAGGAAGAATCCAGTTCGAAGATATTTTCTAATCAGCCTGTTCTGAGATGTTCTATCACAGCTCTGGAGCATGTACGACTTGAACCTAGGTCTCCTAGTCCAGAGATAGAGGTATTACCTCAGCGCCAGAAGAACCCACCAGCAAATCACCTGTTTGATAAATCCAGCAGTTAATCAGTTAAAAGCAGTGTCCATCAGGAGTGGAAAACCCAGCTTTTTTTAATAACCTGTTCAGAAATGTTATGAAGTAGGTGGATCTTGAACCCATAAAAACTGAAAGAACAGAGTTCTGAGGAAGGGTCACCGGAACTGAAACGTTATCTCTGATTTTTTCCTTCACAGACGCTGCCAGACCTGCTGAGCTTTTCCAGCAACTTCTGTTTTTGTTCCCGGATCTTGAACCCAGACTATCTGGCTCAAACAGCCCTAAAGAACCGATTCCTTTTTTTCTCTCCAGAAGTGCTCTTGCACACAACTGAACGGCTTTTTTTCTGCCACCAAATGACTCGTAATGTTCGTCTATTATCTGCCACTGCTAAATCACCCGTGTTTCCAATTATCAGTGTATGTGCAGAGCCTGACAGGGGCAATGCAATATAGAACCTAGCTCTCTTGATTTTTATTTGATTTTTTTTTATTTCCTAATCACTGCTGGAACAGGTGGGACTTGAACTTGGGCCACCTAGCTGAGAGATAAGAACACTATACAAGCCCTAAGAAAGGATTGTAGAGACAGGGAAGAGGAGTCAGGCAATCAGCCATTCTTTGATCGTTTGTGATTTTATTTTTAAATATATCCGGATCTAATGTTTTTACACGTCTCTGAAGCAGGTGGCTTTTGAACCCAGGACTCCTGGCATAGCAATAGGGACACTGCTGCTACACCACAAGAGCCCAAAACCAAATACAATTTTCAATCAGCATCCACACTCCAACTCCAGAGCTGTTCCAGATACCCCTTAAAGTGGCTTGCATTTCTAACACTGACTGGTCATGGTGTGATCTCCACCAATATTACTGTAATTTCCCATGATTGTTTCTTTCAGACAAATAATTCTTTTCCATGTCATTAGCAAATATTTATTTGACCAAATTAAGGTGGACATCATGAAGACAGTTAATCCGGTCACTATCTCATTGCTGTTTTTGGACTTTGTAGTGCAAAACCTTGACTGTATTTTGACTGGCCACTTTATTTAGTGGTCCAGTGTGCTTAGAACAAATTTGATATCATTATAGGTGGGATTTTAGATGGAAGTTTTATATGATGCAAGGTTAAGATTGCTGAGTAAAAGTTTCAACAAATTTGTACAATCTTATGAATTGTGTGCTTTGGTTGGATCATTAATTTAAATTGAGAGAAAAAATGAGAATGAGAAGAAATAAATTTAATTGTGCAATAAATTGTACGTTAACAATCAACAAAATTTGTTAAATTTACAAAATTCCTGAAACCAGCCATATGTATCCTTGCTCTTAATTATAGTCTAATTGCAAAATTTTATTTCAAAGCACAATTGTATACTATATAGTGAAAGAGAAATGTAGTGTTTTTGGAGTTTTCAGTTCTGTTGTGGAGAGCACATGTTTTTGTGTTTTGGCAGCGATTGAAAATACGGTAAGTAATTAAAGCTTTAAATCGAAAGTGGCCTGTTGGACAGTTTTGCATTGAACTGTGATAGTTCTCAAAGTCTGCTTCCCACCATTCAGATGGGCGTATAATATGCAATCAGTCGAATAATTTGTTCTAATGGGGTACACAAGCAGATTTCTATAATCAAACTGGAGAAATGTGTTATCTGTTGGTTTTTGTGTGAATTGGGTTTTTTGGCCTTGACTACTATTTTGTTCCACGTGGTGAATGGTGTTTTAGGGATTTACTGCAACAGAACAAGGTTACACAGTTACATAATGTTTGGATTCAAGTCGGTGCATTTCCACTGATGCTACCATTTGTAATATTTTTACAATACTACAAATTACCAAGGAAACCGCTAGCTGACTTGTTATTCAGTCCCCCACAGTTCACTATGAAGTTTGTGTGGTCGATAAGGACAATTGATTTTGTTTTGCTCAGCCAAGTTGTACAGCTTCAAATAGGGTTCACTTCTAAATTTTCTTTAAATTTGCATTTCAGGCATTCACTCTTGTATTAAAAAAATCAGTGCAAAGAGAAAAGAAATTGACCTTGCTATTCAGTTGTCTTGTAATGCGAGTTCTAGTTTCTGCACAATGAGGATTTGATAGATAGGACTTGCAGGTTTATAATGCCTCTTACAATCATAGGACATCTCAAATGCCTTACAGCCAGTGAAGCACTTTTTGATGTATAGTCACTGTAATGTAGGAAACACGACAACCATGTTGTCCCACAAATGACAACATATGGACTGGTAAGCATTTTTCTGTTCATTCATGAGATATAGGTCTTGCTGACTGGACTAGCACTTATTGCCCATTCCTACTTGCCCTTAAAGTAGTGTTGGGTTTCAGCTTTGAAATTCTGTAGTCCCTGAGCTATAAGTAGACCCACAATGCCATCATTGAATTCCAGAATTTTGAACCATCGACAGCCAAGGAATGGCAATACATTTACAAGTCAGGATGGTAGGTGGCTTGGAAGGAAATCATCTTCTGGTCATGTTCTCGTGTATCTGTTGCCCTTGTCCGTCAGATGGTAAAGGTAGTGAGCTTGGAAG
>NC_063332.1:173731777-173743791 GCF_021869965.1 Rhincodon typus
TGCTGCTTGGCCTGCTGTGTTCATCCAGCTCTGCACCTTGTTGTCTCGGATTCTCCAGCATCTGCAGTTCCTACTATCTCTGCTTTAGTGTGTCCTTTGTTTATACAATCTCTTTGCTGTGGGCTTCATTGATTCTAGCTGTGTGCAGACATTCAAAATAAATAATTTAATCAGCTCATCCATAAATAAAGCATTTGGTTCCAACTATAAGTGCCAGAATAAATGAGCATATTTATTTTTGACAACACAAGAATTGCGCATTAAAAAAAGGCTCATTTTGTTCAATATCCCATGAAATGTTTAGTTAGGGCTTTGTTTTATTATGATTTGCAGTGTCTCTGATGCCTAGCCATTGCCTGTCCATGTCACAGTACATAGGAGGGTTGACAATTATTGCTCTATTTTGCATACCATTGAAAAAGGCTTGCATTTATGCAGCACCTATAATGACTTTGGGACTTATCAAGACCCTTTATGTATTAGGCTGAGATGGGAGGGAGGGGCTAAACCTACACTGGTCCCACTATACCACAAATCATAAGCTGGGGGAGGTGATAGCTTAGTGGTATTAATGCTGTCCTCGTTAATGCAGGCACTTAGGTAATATTCTGGAGACAGATGTTCAAATCCTACCACAACAGATAGAAGAATTTAAATTCAATGAAAATCTGGAATTAAGAGTCCAGTGATGGCCATGAATCCATTGTTAATTGTTTGGGGGAAGCCCCATCTGGTTCACTGATGTCTTTTAGGGATGGAACCTGCCTTCCTTACTTGGTCTGGATTACATGTGACTCAACTGCCCTCTGGGATGACCAGTAGATGCTGGCCTACCCAGTTATACCTTCATGCCATGAATGAATTTTTAAAAATCCAATTCTCTTTATGGTCAGTTGAATGCTTTCCCTGTATTAGACCTAGAACAAAAAGATTAGTTAGATGGTTGTTTTTGACCAGCACAGACTCGATTGAATGAAGGGCATTTTTCTGTGTTGTAGACTTCTGTGACTGTATCCAAAAACAGGTCTCTTCCATAAACACAAAATTGTCAATTTATTATATTAGAAAATCCAATGCAGATGCAGAAAATGTTTACCCTTGCAAGTAACCTATATGACTTGCACTCAGATAAAGGGGGAAAAATTAAAATCTTACTGCAGAAATTCACTTAAAATAAAAAAAAAACCTTCTGGCCAATTCTAGTTATTTTTGAAGGCAAAAGGGATAATGTATAGAATGCTCTGAAGTATGTCAATCTGATATTCTTGCAGCTGTGATCAAGTCACTGATCAATCATGAATGTCTCTGGAATCTTGGCAGATGCAGCTTGCTCAGAAAATATGACATGGAGAAGTTCTTTCAGTCACTGCTCCAGAGAAACAATTAAGTTTCCCATTGAATTCACCAAGATGTGCTTCAAAAATAGGAAACACAAGCTTTGAGCTGCTAATCATATAGAAGGCTTTCCTCATCTGAAAATCTAAGCATAAACATTGCACCGACAAACATTGGTCAAACAGAACAGCCATAAAGTCCAATTGTAAAACAGTTGAGTATTTTTCCTGATGGGAGTCCAAGCAACAAAGGCCAGCAATTAACTGAAACTGTGTGGTTTTCAAGAAAGCTTTTTAAAAGTTCCATTGGATCTGTTCATTGACATTTGGAAAACAATCTTGGCATCTCCTAATCCTTCAAACTCAAGTCTACAGAATGTATAAATGTGAGTGACTTCATAACAATAAAGGACTTTGTAATGAAGGAAAAGTGGTAACCAATTTGAGTACAGTAAGGTCCCACAAACAGCAATGTGCTAATGTCCAGTTGTCTGTTTTAAGAAGATGCTTGATGGATAAACTTTAAGTAAGACACCAAGCAGAATTTTTTTTTCCAGCACATCAGCAATGAATGACAACTTAATCGAACATATGGCTTTCTTTCTTAATAGTCGGCTACATTTTCTCAGGAAGCATCATGCTGCTTTTTAATTGAATTGAATTCAATTTCTTTCTTTAAATATGTCTCTAAGATTTGTTGTAATTAATCTAAATGCAGTAGTGTTCAGTTGGTTTAGTTACTGAACGCAGGTCTATTTGCAAGCAAAATACCGCAAATTGTGGAATAAAAGCAGAAAGTGCTGGAGAAACTCAGCAGTGTTGGTGGAAAGAGAAACAGATTTAATCTGTTGAAGCCAACATGATTCTTTTTCAGAATGAGCAAACTGTGTGGTATTGAGTGCCACATTAGTTTGAAAAGTTAATCTGCAGACTAAGCAAATGTAAAATACTGCAGATGCTGGAAACCTGAAAGGAAAATGTTGTCAGGCATCTTCTACGGAGAGAGAGAAAGGTTCAGGCAAAAGGTCACCCACCTGAAAAATTGGGCTGGATATTTCAGGGGGTTGAACTGCTCGTGCTCCCAGCAAGCTATTAAGAAGGCAAATAGTAGTTGGCCTTCATTTTTAAGTTTGGAGGTCATGTTAAACAGGGACTTGGTGAGACCACACCTCGAGTATTGAAGCTGGCCACTGTGAAGATGGGAGCTCATTCTGACGAGAAACATTGTAGAGATCCCAAATCTTTGAAAGATGACCAGGTGCAAAAAATCAACATAGAAATCAGGGCGGCACAGTGGTTCAGTAGTTTGTACTGCTGGCTCACAGCACTAGGGACCTTGGCTCGATTACACCCCTGGGCGATTGACAATGTGGGGTTTGCATGTTCTCCCTGTGTCTGTGTGGGTTTCGTCTGGCTGCTCAGATTTCCTCCCACAATCCAAAGATGTGCAGGTTAGGGTGGATTGGCCATGCTAAATTGCCCGCAGTGTCCAGGGATGTGCAGGCTAAGTGGATTAGCCATGGGAAATGCAGGGTTACAGGGTTAGGTTGGGCCTGGTGGGATGCTCTTCAGAGCGTCCGTGTGATCTCGATGGGCCAAATGGCCTGCTTCCACACCGTAGGGATTCTATGAATCTCCTCCATTGGAAGTCCAACCATCCAGAAACTTTTACGTGAGTATTACATGACTAGGTACAAGATTTCAAATCAGGACATTCTTCTTTGGGAGGATAGGATTGTTGGATGGAATGAGCCCAAGGATCATAAATTTTGTCCTAATCATAAGGTACAGCAATATTAGGATTGCTGACTGGCCATAGCAGTCAATCTCTCTATCAGTGAGTTTAAAGCTTGCAGACATGAGATGAGGAAAACCTCCAGTGATGGAGAGCTTTGGGAACATAGGTTCAAAGTCATCTATTCTTCCAAGACATAATACACTCTTCACGCGTCATGTTCTCAGTTATTTAAATAATGCATCATCAAGTGTTATGTTTTGCAAGATATCTATCTACTTAGTATGTGAATGAATCAATATTGACTGCTTCCACAGTCTCCCTAGGGAACCTGCTCCATATATATTGACCAGTCCCTTGCAGAAATAATGCTCGCACAGATTAGTTTGAAATGTTATGCCCCTCTGAGCGCAGATTTTGTCCTTCAGTTCCACTGTTCTGCACAAGGTGAAATAGTTTAATGACAAAACCATGGGTAACAGGCATGAAGCCTCTTTCCCAAGAAAACAATTAGAAAAGTGTGGAGTGACTTATGTGCAGCTTGTGCTTTGGGAGGTACTGCATTGTTTAAAGAATTGTTATTATTCCGTGCTACCTTAGGTAGAGTCAGTGACACCCAGATCGCACTTTAATAAATCAAGACCATATTGTTGCTCATTACTGGTATCTCAATCCATTCATTTACTCTATTACATTAACACGCTCTGCACACATTTGGAACTGTCCCTCCATTTGTTTCCACAACTTGCATGAAAGTAAGATTCAGCGTTTGTGAATGACGCTAATAATTTGAGCCATGCTAACAGTGAAATAAGCTTCCAATGGTGCCAATTCTTTGCATAAAAAGGATTCGCAGAATACAAAACAGCTCATGAATAGATCGTTGGAGCATCATTCTTACACAATTTAAATGAGGACAAAGTAATTGCACTAATTTTGAAAACAGCAAACATAATTTTGTTATAGCTTTCAATTTCAGCCTATCAATGGAGTTAAGAAATTGCTGGTGGAGTTATAAACTCATTAAATGAAATTACTGTCACTCAAATTCGTTATCAGTGAAATCGCGCTTACGTGGAATGGATTTAATCATTACATTCCGACAAAGAGCGAGCTTAACAACAAAATATTAATCTTTTCTGTTTATTTTAATTGCTTTGGCTACCGTGTTCCCAATTATAATTCCATCTTCATTATCTTTGTTTTTGATTGTGTATTTTTGGATTGTTATCAGATTACAGGCTAAATTATGTCAATTCAAATTATCTCCCATTCCAAATTGGATCTGATGATGGAACATGTTGTAGGTGGTCACTCTCATATTACCACATAGAAGTGATTTATTCTTGTTATTTTCATGTTGAGCTCAGCTTGTCTGAAGTTAATTGTTTGGTAACCATAACACAGCCTAACTTTCGTTGCAAATACCACGCATGTATCAAAGGCTAATACTTTCTGCTGCAGTTAAACTGGTAGTATCTGGATTGTGGTGCAAAGTCTCTATGGGAATCACAACTCTTCCTTGCTCATAAGCAATGCAGCACAGACGAAAGCTACTGGGCCCATTGTGTCTGTGCCTCCCTAAGAGAGTTGATAGCCTAGTGCTATTATCGCTGGGCTGTTAATCTAGCGACCCAGATAATGTTCTGGGGACCTGGGTTTGAATCCTGCCACGGCAGATGGCAGAATTTGAATTCAATAAATATCTGGAGTTAAGAATCTAATCATGACCATGAATCTAATGGCCGATTGTTGGAAAAACCCATCTGGTTCACTAATGCCCTTTAGGGAAGGAAATAGCCATCCTTACCTGGTCTGGTCTACATGTGACTCCAGACCCACAGCAGTGTGATTAACTCTTAACTGCCCTCTGGGCAATTAGGGATGGGCAATAAATGCTGCCTGGTCAGCAACTCCCTCATCCCATGAATGAATAAAGAAAAAAATACCTCAGTATCAAACTGAGCTCACTTGGTAGCACTTAGACCTCAAATTCATAAAGTGCCAAATTTGAGTCCCAACTCAGGATCGCAGAAATCAACAATGACACTCTTAAAGGAGTGCTGCTCTGTAAAGAGTTGCTGCCTTTCAGATGCAATGTTAAACTGACGCTTGCCTGTCTTCCTGGGTGAATGTAAAATTTAGAGGGGACGCAATGGCCTCATGGTATTAATCTACAAACCCAAGTGATGTTCTGGGGACAAAAGCAGAAGTTGTTTGGAAAGCTCAGCAGGTCTGGCAGCATCTATGAAGAAAAAAATCAGAGTTAATGTTTCGGGTCCGGTGACTCTTCCTCAGAACACAGAGGCATGTCTGTTGGGTTTGAGTCTTTCAGTGACAGGTGGTGGTATTTCAATCCAATAAAAATCTGAAATTAAGAGTCTAACAATGACCTTGATTCTTGCTAATTATTGGGGAAAAACACATCTGTTTCGCTAATGTCCTTTAGGGAAAGAAGTGTGTTGAACCTATCTGGTCTGGTCTGCGTGTGACTCCAGACCCACAGCAATATGGTTGACTCTTAACTGCCCTCTGGGCAATTAGAGAGGGGCAATAAACATGTTCCTATCTCTGTCTGGCACTTACTCAATAACAAAATGTCTACATTCCTCTGTGATAGATAATTCTGACAGTTCACTGCCTCTGAGTGATGAAGTTCCTCCTCATCTCTGCTAATGGCCCAGCCAATGATACCCTCACTCTGCCACTATTTCAAATAAGAGCAGCAGGGGAGTTGTCTCTGGCTCATATTTATCCTGCCAACATCATCCCAGAAACAGATATCGGAAGACAAGTACATTTCTGCATGCAAACTGGAATTTCCCATAATGCAACAGTTGGCTCTGAAGCACTTTGGGAATATCTTGTAGTTTTAAAAGCACGTTGTAAATGAACTTCTTTCTTTGAAAAGCTTTTTTAGTTTGTCCTGTAGTTTCTTCACAAATTTGTGAGTTTTCCCTCATCTAAGTATCTGCCTAGTTTTCTTTTCTTGAATCTAATTAAAAGATCGTAGGAGCAGCAGCAGGCCATTCAGCCCTTCAAGCCTGACCATGGTTGATCATTGACCTCAATGCCATATTCCCAGGCTGTCCCTATTTTCCTTGATGTCATTAGCCGTGAGACTTCTATCAATCTTGGTCTGGAACTTACCCAATGACAAAATATCTTTATTCTTATGTGGTGGATAATTCATTACCCCTGAGTGAAGAAGTTGCTTCTAGTCTCAGTCTTAAATGAGTTGCCTTTGGTTCTGAGACAGTGCTCCCTATTCTGGACCCCACAGCAAGGGGAAACATCCTTTCTGCATCTACTCTGTCTATCTCTTTAAGAATTTTGTAAGTTCCTATGAGATCACCTTTCATGATTCTAAACTGCAGAGAGTACCGGCCTACTCAATTACTGCTTATAGGACAGTTCTGTCATCCCAGGAATCAGTCTAGTGAATGCTCCTGCACTCTCTCCACACAAGGTATATCCTCCCTCCGGCAAGGAGACCAGACTGAACACAATACTCGAGGTGCAGTCTCACCAGTATAATATACAATTGAACCAAGACTTGTTTTTTTGCTTCTGCACTCAAATGCTCTTGTGGTAATGGTTAACATATTGTTTGCCTTTTGAATTGCTTCCTGCATCTACATAGCTTTCGGTGACACATCAACAAGGACACTGATGGCTTTGTCCATTGACACTTTCCAATTTGTCAATGTTCAACGAATACTGCACAGGACTATTCTTCCTACCAAAGGTCAACAACACACTTATCCACATCTTATTCCTTATTCCGCTGTGATCTCCAGCGTTTATTGTTTTCAGTACAGATTCCAGCATCTGCAGTAATTTGTTCCTCCTGAAGCTTCTTTGCATCCTCCTCCCAACTCACATACCCACCTCGTTTTGTGTTGTCTGCAAACTCGAAAATATTGCAATTGATCTCTACATCCAAATCATCCTTATAAATCATGAAAACCTAAGGCCTAATTTCTGATCACTGTTCGCAACCTATCAAACTTAAAATTGCCCATTATTTCCTGCTCTGCTTTCTGCCTATCTCCCATCGCTTGGGGAACTGGAAGCTATTGAAATCCACTAGTTAATAACTTTATCCCTCCTGTAATATCACAAGGCAGAACAATAGCAATGTAAATATTTAGAGCAAATATTTACATTTTATATATATGCTTATCTTCCTATAGTATATGATGGCTTTGCCAGAAACTGTCCTCGGATTTTGATTTGGTTTTGATTTGATTTGATTTATTGTTGCCATAGGTACCTAAGTACAGTGAAAAGTTTTGTTTTGCATGCAGTACAGGTAGATCATACCATACAAGGATCGTAGGGTGACTGAACAGAGTGAGGAATGCAAAGTTATGGCGGCACAGTGTACAAAAGCAAGATCAACATTAGATTTGCAATTTTGGCAGAAATTTATTGTTTGCCAGTGTCTCTTTAGTCTTCTCTCACTCTGTCACCTTCACAGACTATTTACATTAGGCTTGGTTTGTTTACCAAAAGTAACATCAGCAGAATCTTCTGAAAGGAATCTTTTTGTTAGTTATCACGTGACTCTTGGCCTTCTCCTGATAAGACGAATTGAAAGAAAGAAAACTTTTATTTAAATTGCACCTTGCCAAGGTTCTGAAGGGGGTTAATGTTTGCGCTACATTGGCTGCACCTATTCTCCTGATGTCTCAGTCTGTGGATGAAGAACAGAAAGTTCTACTCTTCTTTTCCAAGGAAGCAGAGGTATCTGTACCAGCTGTCCAAGGACCTCCTAATTCTGCCTTACCAAATGTAGCTGTACTTCTTGCTATCATGCAACAAGCCTTCTTGTTATCTAAGAACAGTGCTGAAAAAGCTTCACAGAGACTAGTATCCCATCACCAAGTCACTGTTTATTTACAGGTGCATAGTACTTGACACTGATCTAGCTCCCTCAGAGCCAGCTCTCAGAGTGAACAGGATGTCTGACACTCCTGTTTCTATCTGTCAGCCAGGGCTCCCTGATTGGACCAGATTAGCAGCCCCAATCAGGGATCTCATATTCTATGAGGTCCATCTGGCTGACCTCATTCCAATCACTTCAAGTGCATCTTCTGTAGAAACTCTACAGTGATATATTCTTTATCACTAATCACTAAATAGACATAAAAGAAAGTAAGTGAAATGAAGGATTGATGGCAGAGAACTACCTCAACCGTCCTCACTTGGTACCGAGGTTAGAGATGGCAAATACCACAAAGTGCCAGCAGTGATCACCGAGGAAAATATCACCCCTTGCATCACTTCAGGATATCTCAAAGTGTGCCAAAGTGTTGTCATGTAAGAAACATGGCAACTGGTCTGTACTAAGCACGCTTCCACAAACAGCAGTTAGATAATGACCAGATCATCTGTTTAAATTCAGGAGAAGTGCTCCATGCTGTGGACAATGCAAACACTTAGCATTTCATATTGTTGTGTTTTTTATCAGAAATTTTGGCTTCATGCTCCATTCTTAAACAACCCATGGTGATCCTTAGAGAATGCGGCACTGCCTCTGGTGCCATTCGGTGGGCGAGATGTTAAAATGGAGACTGCTTGTTCTGAAGAAGAGTCATAATGAACTCAAAATGTTAACTCTGTGTTTCCCTCCACAGAGGCTGCCAGACCTGCTGAGTTTCTCCAGCAATCTCTGTTTTTGTTTCCGATTTCCAGCTTCTCCAGTTCTTTTGTGATGCTGTTGGGTGGTCACTGCCTTTTTGTTCAAAGAGCAGAACCCATCCGCTTGGCAAGCATTTCTCCTTTTCATGAACTATACCAATACCTAACCTCCTGGCCAGTCCTCTTGCTTGTTCTCCTTGTGGGATCTTGCTACGCTTGGAAAGGCTACTATGTATGCCCAGTAGGTTAGTCATAGACTTGTGCAGCACAGAAGGCGGCCTCTTGGGCCATTGAATATGCAGCAGCTCTATGGAAGAGGAATCCAGTTAGTTTCAATTCTTTTCTCTTTCCCCAGAGGACTTCAATATTTTGTTTAGGTGTATCCTTCGATTCGCTGCACTTCGAAGTGATTCATCATGTGTGACACACTTGAGGCACTAGTGAATGTTGCAATAAGGCCTTGCAAGGGCATGTTGCATTTATATCTAACATGCCACTTCTTTTACTGTTATTTTGCTAATTGTCCTGTGTGCCTGACCTTTGATGATGTCGGTGGACCATAATTGTGAAGGACCCTGGAGAATCAATCAGTTTGCATCTCCATGTTGGAGCTCCAAGGAAAACCTTTGTGCCTACTGACAAGAAAACATGCTTAAATTCTAATGATTAGTTTGGAGAGAGTCAGAAACGCTGTTGATAATTTTTGGATGGGAGTGTGCAATATCCTTGACAGCTATGAAATGGGAGTAAGGTAATCCTTACACATTGTGCTCCTATGGGAAACCATTGCCCGAACAAAAGCAATATGTACCATTTAACAAACTGCATTGTAGCTACTCGCCAAATCTTCTTAGCAGAGACTTCAAAACCCAGAGCTCCTACTGCCTGGAAAAGGGCTTAGCAACCTAAAGAACAAGACAAACAATTTTGAAAATTTAGTCAAAAATGCAATAAAATCCATACTGCTATTATTCCAAAGCCAAAAACAAAGAAAACAAGACAGAAACACCCCCTGCAAGTTCCCTTCCAAGCCACTACCATCCTGACTTGGAAATATATCGCTACATCTTCAGTGTTGCTGGGTCAAAATACCCTCCTGACAGCATTGTGGGTGCCCCTATGCCCATGGGGTGCAGCAGTTCAACAGGAAACTCATTACCACCCTCTCAGGCGTAATTAATGAGGTGCAAAAAGTGCTGACCTTGCCAGCGATGCCCATGACTCATGAACGCATGAAAGACATCACCACCGAGGATACAGCCTCTCCCACCCGCTGCTCTGTGACTTTCCAATCGTGGGGAGCTGTGCTCAAATCCCTAATGGAATATTCTTGCCCAGTCAGATGATGGGACCATTCCCCACACTTTACATAATAGACGAAGAGTAAGAATATGCCATCCTCTCAGCATTGACATCACCCCTGTGACACATTGACAGCAACTCCAAATCTGAATCGAGTGTGGTGGTTTTAAGTTTTAAATGTGTGAGATATGAGCATGGAATCTGGGCTGGTACTTTCGAGTGAGTGTTGTAATATCAGAGGTGCCATCCTTCAGTTGAGATGTTCAACCGAGTCCCGGTCTGCTCCTCAGGTGGAGGTATGAGATTCTGTGACTCTATTCAAAACAAAAACAGAGAAACATTATTTATTCCTTTATTAACATCACTTAAAAAAAATTTACCCATTATCACAAATGGCTGAAATGAAAACCAGAAATTGCTTGAGAACCTCAGCAGATCTGACAGCAGAAACGCCACTTGCAAGTTCCTGTCCAAGCCACTCGCCATCCTGACTTGGAGAGAAAGCAGAGTTCACATGATGGGTCCAGTGACCCTTCTTCAGAAGGGTCTGCAGTTCTGAAGAAAGGTCACTGGACCCAAACTGTTAACACTGATTTCTCACCACAGATGCTGCCAGACCTGCTGAGGTTCTCTAGCAATTTCTGTTTTTGTTTCTGCAGTTCTGTGTTTTATCAGAAATAGCTTGTTGTGGGTGCTTGCTGTGCACAAATTGGCTGTTGTACTCCCTGCATTCAGGGGTTGTTTAGCTCAGTTGGCTTGATGGCTGGTTTGTGATAGCGAATAATAATGTGGATTCAATTCCTGCAGTGACTGAGATTACTAAGAAGATCACAATTTCTCAGTCTTGCCTCATGCCTGAGACGTAGTGACCCTCAGATCAAGTACACTGCCACTTATCTCTTTCTAATGTGGGAGTATGGCAACTTTGTTATTACCTTCCTACATTCTAACAATAAATGCTTCACTGGCCAGGAGGAAAGATACTTCAAAATTCAATTTCCTTTCTGCTTCATTACTGCAACATTTGGCTACATCCACCTGTTACGGGATGGAGCAGGAGGCATTCTGTCTCATTCTCTTTTTTGTTTCAGAGAAAACCCTGGAAGTGATTTCTAAAGAAATGCAAAATAGCAGAAAGCCAGTGTCACCTGTCTCAAACCCTCTCTCGTTCACTTTGAAAAAGGACGTTGAATGTATTCTGGCCAAGTGCTCACTGACTCCCCTCACCTTAAAGAGAGTAAAGTCAAAAGTCACACGATTGTCTTCACTTCACCTGATGAAGGAGCAGTGCTTTGAAGGCTTGTGATTTCCAATAAACCTGTTGGATTATAACCTAGTGTCGTGTAACTTCTGACTTTCTCCACCCCAGTCCAACACCAGCACCTCCACATTATAGAGAGCACATAGAGGTGTAATTAAAGAGAGACAATTTGTCTAAAACAAATCAGATTGACTCATGTCTTTCATAAACAAGGTTTCAATAAACAAAGCTTAACAGTGTTATAAAAACCGAAAGAACTGCGGATGCTGTAAATCAGGAACAAAAACAAAGTTGCTGGAAAAGCTCGGCAGGTCTGGCAGCATCTGTGAAGGAAAAAACAGCATTAAAGTTTCAGATCCAGTGACCTTTCCTTAGAACCAGACCCGAAATGTTAACTCTGTTTTCTCCTTCACAGATGCTGCCAGACCTGCTGGGCTTTTCCAGCAACTTTGTTTTTGTTCCTTAACAGTGTTATACTTAAAATAATGATAATATTATTATTTGAATAACCAACACACACTGCTCTGACCGTGAGTATTGCTTCTGAAGAAATCAGTTCTGAGTCATTGTAAAAATTTGGGACCCATCTTGTTTTTTATATATTCTTACCCCCCCTAGTTGGAGAAGGTGGGGGTGAGCTGCCTTTTGAATCCGTGTGGGTAGACACAAAATGCTGTTAGGGAGGTATTTTTGGGATTTTGACCCAGTGACCCTGAAGGAACAGCAATATAATTCC
>NC_063332.1:173744291-173791878 GCF_021869965.1 Rhincodon typus
AATGTTCAAAGGAGGGGCAAGTTTTTTTTAAAAACACGAGGAGTGGTAGGAGTCTGGAATGCACTGCCATGGGTGGTAGTGGAGGCAGATATGATAGGGACATTTAAGGGACTTTTAGATAAGCACATGAATGTACAAGGAATGGAGGGATATGGACTAAGGGCAGGCAGAAGGGATTAGTTTATTTTGCCGTCATGTTTGGCACAACATCATGGGCCGAAGGGTTGTTCCTGTGCTATGCAGTTCTACGTTCGGAAGGTGATTATAGATGCGACATTGCCTCAGCTATGACAGTGGGGACTGGGGATTGGGGGGAGTGGGGGTGGGGGTTGGGTGGGTGGGTGGTGAGCAGAGGAGGAGCAGGGTTGAACCATGCAAGGTCTAACATCAACACAGTTGTAATGTCAATAAAGGAGAGCATTTCAAAAAAGAAGATCCTTCCTTAGACAGCATCATTTTTTGGAGCAGAAACAATTCATTCATTTCTAGTTAGAGGCTGTAATTAGGCACAGCAAATTCACACATGCACTTACGTCACAACTGTCGACAAATTTAAATTAGGGAAACAAATCAAGGATGTAGTTAAAATGGAGTGAATTAAATCTAATTAATCTTGGTACATAACCATACTTCACTTGAATATTACACCTGACCAACCCTTTCAATATATGATTAGAAAAATTGATTGTTCAGTCCCTAATTACACAGATAATTGAGTGTTAGGCTGTCATATTATAAAACCATGATATAGGAGATTCATCCTGATCATCGACGTATCACATTAATACAGGCAGAGCTGTACAGCATGGAAACAGACCCTTTGGTCTAACATGCTGCCCAGATATTCTAGATAAATCTAGTCCTGTTTGCCAGCATTTGGCCCATATACCTTTAAACCCCTCCAGATGCCATTTAAATGTTGTAATTGTGCCAACCCCTACCACTTCCTCTGGCAGCTCATTCCATACACTCACCACCCTCTGTGAAAAAGTTGCCTTTAAGCCACCTTTAAATCTTTCCCTTCTCACCTTAAACCTATGCCCTCTAGTTTTGGACTACCCTACCCTGGGGGGAAAGACCTTGGCTATTTACCCTATCCATGCCCCTCATGATATTATGAACTTTAATAAGGTCACCCCTCAGCCTCCGATACTCCAGGAAAAATAGCCCCAGCCTATTCAGCCTCTCCTTATAGCTCAAATCCTCTAACCCCAGCAACATCCTTGTAAATCTTTTCTGAACCCTTTCAGGTTTCACAACATTCTTCCTACAGCAGGGAGACCAGAACTGAATGCAGTATTCCAGAAGTCACCTAACCAATGTCCTGTATAGCCTCAACATGACCTTTCAACTCCTATACTCAATGCACCTGACCAATAAAAGGCAAGCATACCAAAACACCTTCTTCACTACCTTTATTCTACCAGCTACTCCACTTTCAAGAAACTATGAACCTGTACTCCTGTACTCCAAGGCCTCTTTGTTCAGCTACACTCCCCAGGACCTTACCATTAAGTGTATAAGTTCTGCCCTGACTTGCCTTTCCAAAATGGGGCACCTCACATTTTTCTAAATTAAATTCCATCTGCCACTCCTTGGTCCACTGATAAAGATCCTATTGTACTTAGATAACCTTCCTGGCTGTCCACTTACAAACACTAATTTTGGTGCCATCTGCAAACTTACTAACCATACCTTCTACGCTCACATCCAAATCTTTTTATATAAATGACAAAAAGCAGTAGACCCAGCACTGACCCTTGTGGCACAATGCTGGTCACAGGCTTCCAGTTTGAAAAGCAACCCTCCAACACTACTCTGTATCCTGTTGAGCCAGTTCTGTTTCCAAAGGCTTGTTCTCCTTGTATCCCACGTGATCTAACCTGGCTAACCAGTCTACCATGCGAAACCATGTCTTCCTGCAGTCCATATAGATTATGTCCACCACTCTGCCTTCTTCAATCCCCTTCGTTACTTCAAAAAAAAACTCAGTCAAGTTAGTTAGTCACGATTTCCCACACACAAAGCCATGTTGACTATCCCTAATCAGTCTTTGCCTTTCCAAATACATGTAAATCCTGTCCCTCAAGATCTCCTCCAAATACCTGCCCACCATCGATGTCAGGCTCACTGGTCTATAGTTCCATGGCTTTTCCTTACCGCCTTTCTTAAACAGTGGCACATTAGCCAACCTCCAGTCTTCCAACACCTCATCTGTGGCTATCAACAAGACAAATATCTCAGCAGGAAGCCCAGCAATCACTTCCCTAGCTTCCCACAAAGTTCTAGGGTACACCTGATCAGGTCCTGGGGATTTATCCACCTTTAAGCGTTTTAAAACATCTAGCACCTTCTCTGTAATATGTACATTTTTCAAGATGTCACTATTTATTTTTCCCAAGTTCTCTGGCTTTCATCTCCTCCTTCACAGTAAACACTGATGCAAAATACTCATGTAGTATCTCCCCCATCGCCTGCAGTTCCACACATAGGCGGCTTTGCTGATCTTTAAGGGGCCCTATTCTCTCCCTAGTTACCCTTTTATCCTTCATGTGCTTGTAGGATTCCTTTGGATTCTCCTTAACTCTATTTGCCAAAGCAATCTCATATCCCCTTTTTGCCCTCCTGATTTCCCTCTAAGTATACTTCTAATGCCTTTATACTCTAAGGATTCACTTGATCCCTGCTACCTATACCTGACATGCTTTTTTTTCTTGACCAAAACCTCAATTTCTCTAGTCATCCAGCACTCCCTATATCTACCAGCCTTATCCTTCACCCTAACAGGTATATACGGTCTCTGGACTCTATCTCATTTCTGAAGGCTTCCCACTTTCCAGCTGTCTCTTTACCTGCAAATATCCACCCCCAATCAGCTTTCGAAAGTTCTTGACTAATACCGTCAAAATTGGCCCTCCAACTTAGAACTTTAACCTGGTCTATCCTTTTCTATCACTATTTTAAAACTAATTGAATTCTAATCAATGGCCCCAAAGTGCTCCCTCCAATGACACCTCAGTTACCTGCCCTGCCTTATTTCCCAAGCATTAAGTTTTGCTCCTTCTCTGGTAGGTACATCCATATATTGAATCAGAAAATTTGCTTGTACACACAAATTTTAAAACCATATTTTCATATTCCTTGAGGTATAACAGGATGAATTAAAGGATTTGGAAGGTTTGTAACAACTTGACTGGTCATGCATGCAGTCAAAATCACCACCCATTGTCAAATATGCCACTCTATTCCTGAAACTAGTGGTTAGATTGGAGTATGATTGCACAAGTACCAATAACCCTGTAGCACCTTTTGACATTTGATGTGCATTAACAGGCAGAAACGACATGTAGGCAGCAATGAAGACTCTTCTCCTTGCAAGTGCAAGAATAAGGATTCTACCTGCACAGATCACACCAACAGCTATGAAACAGGTTAAGCACCAAGTATGAAATTTACTTAATTTAATAAAAACAAGTTATTTCATTTGTTTTCAAGTGTCCTCTGCAGACCCTCAATTAGACAAGTCAAAAATCTCATCTCCCCGAGAATAGGACAGATACTTATTAATTTACATTCCCTTCTTACAAGATTTCTCCACTCTAGACATTTTTCAACATCTACTCAGCAGAGATGAGCTTGCCTTTAAAAGCACTGAACTATCATGCAGACTTAAAACTGAGCAATCAAGATTTCCTGAAAAAAGTTCACTTAAATATTTTACACAACTACAATACCTTGTGCATCAATTAACATGCGTAATGTTCCAAGTAGTTTGAACTGAACGGGTGGCATCTCCGACTTGAGAAATTTCAGGACTTGCTCTGCAACTCCTGCCGATAGCATCTTAGCTTTATTTAATACTGGGGAAAATAAGGAATTCAAGTGAATGATTTTCATGTGTTACCTGGTCAGGACAGAAAATAGGTAGTAACAGTGGAAAATAAAAAAAGGACTCGACCACAGTAATATATTTTTAACTCTGGTTACACAGCTGTCATGATACACTCACCACACTTGATGTTATTTTAAGCAGAAAGGCCCAATGCATTAATTTCACTTCAGTTTGAACGTTTTTCTCCTCCAATGCACAACTTTCCCACCCCTAAAAATTCCTGCCAAATTAGTGATAGATTAACAAAACTGTTTCTCTAGCACTTTCATTAACCTAAAAGCTTGGTTTTCGGCAGGACATTCTTTCCACAGTTGATCAGTCAAGTCAGTCAAATCATACAATTCATATTGAGGGAGATTTTGGGCCTATGAGCTAGAAAGACATTAATGTTTATTGATTTCGACAGCGCACTGAGGTTACAAGTAAACAATACACACCCATTTACCCGCATGACGAAAAGGTCCATTGGGAGCATACTAAAACAAGTCTCTCATGACAATTCGCAATGTTGGGTCTCAACAACCCAGAACCTGAATCCCTATTCCAAGTCATAACTCAAGAATCCTCTAATGCAGTACTGCAAGATTTTGATGTGTAGCCTTTATCAGCAAAAAGCAGAGCTTGCTGAAATTGTAGCAGTTTAATCAACTTTCAAACTTATTGCACACCCACCAATTCAGAGAGCTCATCTTATGTCTGACAACCTAGACTATTTGAGTTTCAAATTTAGTTCTAGACATCATCTGCTTAGGTTTTGGAACCAGTAAAAGAATTTACTGCAATTAAATACATTGAAAATGTAAAGCAGAGAGTTAAATGGGCCAAATGTAGCATCATTAGAATTATTATCTATTTCCTTCCAGGAAGGAATGACATTGGTCCAGTTTCATTGTTCATTGGATCTCCATGTCCAGTTCACAAAAAAAGTTCATGACCCAGAGGCTTTCATTAGCTCTGCAGGCAAGTGGAGCAAGGGGAAGAGATGGGGTAGAATCAACTTAGAACATTAATGAATCCTCAACAAAACAGAGCAAAATCGCAACATATTTGGATTCAACATCCTCTTTACATAGATTTTACCCGCACGAAATTCTTTACTGGTTCCAAAACCTAAATAGATAACATCAAGAATTAACAGGGCAGCACCACTGCCTCACAGAGGGTTCGATTCCAGACTTAGTGACTTTGTCTGTGTAGATTTTGCATGTTCTCCCCATGTCTCTGTGGGTTTCCTCCAGGTGCTCGGGTTTTCTCCCACAGTCCAAAGATATGCAGGCAAGGGAAACGTGAGGTATGGAGATAGGATAGGATGGGGGTCTGGATCTGGGTAGGATGTTCTGAGGTGCAGACTTAAATGGGCCAAATGGCCACTTTCCGCACTGTGGGGATTCTACAATAACGTTGAAACTCAAAAAAGGTCGTCAGACATAACGTAAGCTATCTAGATTTGGGAGGGTGCAATACATTGACAGTTGATTAAATTACTATAATAAATTCAGTAACTTCTGCTTCTGAATATTAAAGGCTAAATATCAAAATCTTGTTTGGTTGAGTCCTAGTAGAATGAAACTGATTAAAATTGAGCTGCTGCTTATTTGTTGCACACTTATTTAACAAAAAAAAATCAAATCTACATAATAAGCTTGCCTCGCAATCAGTTTCCTATGAGTGAATTATTTTTAACAAGCAGGTAACAATTTCAAAGTTAATTCCATTATTATGGTAGTTGACTCCCACCCCAAAAAGGAATGGATGAAGTCCTTCTTGTCCCCCTAATCCATTTGTAAATATTTTACTTAAGTTTAACTTGTTCATTGTCAGAACAACACCGTTAATTGACACCAGTAGCTAGGTAAGGTGGGCAATAAAAGTAAGCTGTAGACTTGCTCGCTGAGCTGGTGTGTTTGATTGCAGACGTTCTGTCACCCTGCTAGGCAACATCGTCAGTGCGCCTCCGGTGAAGCATTGACATTCTGTCCCGCTTGTTATTTATATGCTACAGTTTGCTGGGGTGGTTGGCATTATTTCCGGCTGTTTTTCAGTGGTTTGTATATTGGGTCCAGTTCGTGTCCTTCTTCATCTGTGTGTATTGAGACCAGTGAGAATTGGTCGGGTCTCTTGGTGTCTCGTCTCTCGGACAAAGGAGGATACGAATTCGACTGGGACAACATATCCATAATAGCACAAGCCAAACAGAGACATGCCAGGGAATTCATGCAGGCCTGGCATTCCAACCGGAACGCCATCAACAAATACACCGAACTGGACCCGAAATACCAACCACTGAGAAACAGAACCGGAAGTGATACCAACCACCCCAGCAAATCGAAGCATATAAATAACAAGCGGGACAGAACATCAGTGCTTCACTGGAGGCACACTGGCGATGTTTCCTCACCCTGCTAGGTAAGATCTGCAATCAAACACACTGGCTTGGCGAGCAAGTCTACAATCTCATCCACAACCCAGCTACAAATCTTCTCAAAAACTTTAAACAAAAGCAAGCATTCACCGAGGACAAGAATTTATGCAGTTAGGACTTGAATTCGGAGGATGTCAACAAACCAAGTGGGGAGGTATAGGAACCCAAAGGTTTGGAAGGAGCGGTAAAAACAAGTAGAGTATAGAGTTGAAAAGTTATAGAGGAGGTATAGTAACAAGGACAGGGAAGGCAAGCCTTTTGCTTGGACACAATTCCAGGAGACCTTCACATTAAGCATTGCTAAAAGTTTGTACTGCAGTGAATGGAAGTCAGAAGCAGTGGTTTGTAAGAGTTTGAATTATTTCAAGCTTCTCAGAATAATAATGAATGATTAGGTGGATTTGGTCATTACAATTGTGCTATCTATTTCATGTACAATGACAGATTCATTCCAGTGCAGGAGGTCATTCAGCCATCATGTTTTGAATATCTCCAAGACTAGGTGAATAACAGGCTGATTACTACTGAAAAGGCTGTTAGAACACCTGGGTTCATTTTGAGCTCACTTAAGCAAAGGCATTAGCAAAACCAGAGGACAGTCAAGATTCATCTTGTTTAGAACAAGAAAGATACTGAAGTATTAAAGCATAGCATGTTCTTTACTTGCACCATATCACACAATGAAGTTACACTGATGGAACAAAGTGAACCCAAATCTCACTACTGATCTGTATACTCGGTGCTCGCTTAAAAAGCTTAAGGATTTAAAACAAGCCCTCCCTCACTTGGTCCACCCTTGAAGAAATAGAAAAACCCAAATGTACCTATCAAAAGAAATAGGAAGCATGTAAAATCACATTAAGCCTCTTGTAAGTATAGAATATTAACAATATCCAATACAATGTCACCTTAAAACAAATTATGAAGTGGCACTGATCTTTAAGAGATGACAGCTGACATGGATGTACTCACGGAAATGATTAGTTAATTTCAAGCTAAAACTAGAAATAGGATCTATTTGCAAGTATTTTGTTTCTATAGAAGGATAAGAGAATGAGTCTAATATTTCAAACTTACTAAAAAAATATTGTATTCCATTTACAAGAATTTTAAATTAATTATCTAGAAGGGGTGCTTATTACATTACCCAATAAACAAAACAAAAGCATTTTTACACATTTTCCTGTTTAGACTTCAACAATACGAAAAGCTTACCAGGAATTGCCAGATTGCGAAGAGCACTAAGTGCAGCATGTTGTACTGTCACATTCCCCTCTTCTACATGCCTATCCAGTAAGTCTAAAAGCTTCTGCACAATTCCAATTTCAACCATGTGGATACAGTTTCCATCTGGGAGTGGATGGAATAAAAATATCATCTGCATTAAAGATGTACTGAACCAGCTTCAGGGCCAGATAGTTTACAGGGCTAAAAAAAATTGTGTTAAGAAATAGGATACACAATAACAGTTGTATTTTTTGCAATGATCATGAAGCACAAACCATATTTTCCACTAACTGATGCATGTGACACCATTAATGTATGGTTCCAGGCCAGTGACAGAACCTACTTCCAAACCTGAAAAATGACATTCAGACCATTCTAGAGGGAATAAAGGAAACAACTTATTAAAAAGGCAATTAGTTGACTATATCAGTGTTGCTTATTTTGGTTTTCAATGTTTTTTGTTGTTTGAGAGACCCACATCAGAAAGACTTTTGGGGTCTGCTAATTAGTATTAGTGTTTTTTTCAGGCCATCATTAAAAAATAGATTCATGAATGGCATTTTCTTAGTGATGAGCAAAAATCAAAAGGCTTAGAAAATTGTTTTTCTTTGTACTTTCTTCCCGCAGAAAATAATAATCAGTGATCTCAGTTGAAGTGATGTTCTGTTTCTGGTAATAAACACAGTTGGATATTTTAATTTTGCTACAGCCAGCTGAAAAATGAATGCTGTTGGACAAGGGGAAATGAGAAAGCCAGTGTCAAATTCTATAGTGATTTAGAACTTTCTTGGATAATTATGAATTCACAATGTTGCAGTGATATGCTGTTCAGGGAATTTTGTCCCTTAATCCAGAGAAGCACTGAGGTAGGTTAACTTTTTTTCTTAATCTCCATTTGTATAGTACAATTAATATAGAAAACATCCCAGGTGCTCCACAGAGGAGGAAGAAATACATTAATAAACAGATTCACTCTATAGTTATATGGCATGTTGTAAGGCAATCAATGTGATTGTAAGCTATGTTGTAAAGAAAGGCAGAGGAGGGGTTGTAGAACGTTGTGGCTGCACTATTAACTCTGAAAACAATGCATTGTAAAGACCACAATTAGAAGGTCAAACAAAATTAGAGCAAGTTGCAGAAAGATGAAAGGGAGAACTGAAACCATGGACAACAATTTTGGATTCAATACATTGAGAGAAACAAAACTAACGTGGGGACTATTAAGGACAGGAGAGCTAGGTTAGTGAAAACAAACAGAAATTGCTGGAAAAGCTCAGGTCTGACAGTATCAGAAATCACAGTTAACGTTTCTGGACAAGTGACCCTTCCGATTTCTCTCCACAGATGCTGCCAGACCTGCTCAGTTTTGAGCAATTTCTGTTTTTGTTTCTGATTTACAGAATCTGCAGTTCTTTCGGTTTTTAATCTAGGTTAGTGGAATTTACTGTAGGTCAGGTATTGAAATTGCAGCATTTTCTCAACCATATTTTGCTAATCAGTTAAGAGCATCAATGATTCATCTTTATAAAAGAAAATTCAGCTATGCTGGAAATAACAAAAAATTGCTGGAAAAGCTCAGCAGGTCTGGCAGCATTTGTGGAGACGGAAGAGTTAATATTGAGTTCAATATGACTCTTCCTTAGAACACCTTTGTTATTTGTAGAATATTATCCATTAGTGGAAATGAGTTTTGATTATCAGGGACTTAATTGACTTTAACCCTAAGAAACAGATTTTTCAACCTAAAGCAAGCTCTTCATACCACCAGGGTTTAACAAATATCTGTCAAATCTGCATTTAATTTCAACAGTAGCTACTGTGCTGAGAACATGAAAGGCTAATCTCATTAGTGGCAACTCTCCATGTACTGCTTTATTCAGCATTATCGAGTAGTGGTCTGATGATAGCAAGGCCGTGGTTATTCTCACCACCATTCATTCTGAATTGACTCGGTCTATGCTGTTATGCGGCACGACAAGTAGACAACAATACAAACCTGTCACTGACAGTGATGAGTAGTTTCAAATAATCTCTCTTCCACTAGCTTCAGAGATTTTTGTCTTTTGTTTGTGATAGTACAGATAGCAGCAATTATTAGATCAAGGATTTGAAGGGAAAATGAAGATAATTTGAAGCCCTTAATGAATAGAACTGAGTGGACAAATATCAGTTCATCAAACAATCTATTGTTCTAAGTGTTTAAGACAAGCTTCCAGCTATCTGCTCACCAGTCAATTCACAGTATGGCTGTCTCTTCAGTGAAGCAGCTGCTATTCTAGTTTTATAATGAGAAGCAACCATTACACAGAAGAGGACTGATCCAGTCAAAATGCAATTAATAATTTTTTTTATGGATTAGTATCTGTAATTCAGGATTTTCTTTCCCATTAGGTATATTCAAAGACTTTATGCATCAAACGCTACCCATCTTAGCTAATTTTAATAAACAATCTTCGACTTTAAAGTTTATTTTGTAATTTCAATTTTGGTTTGAAATTGTACTGAATTTACAGCACAGAAATAAGCTATTATGGCCAGGCTTGTTTTGGGCTCCAACCAAGTTCTGCTCACGTTACTTCCTCTGACCGTTTAAACATCATATTCTAGTTGTTTTTTCCCCTCCCTCAATTACAATGTTAATTTCTTATTAGATTTATTGATGACAATCTTACACTTATGACCTCAGTTTTGGACTCAAACAGAAATATCTCTACATTATGGAAAGCACAAAGGATAATTACTAGATCTATTAGATCTTCCTCTCCTTTTCATGGAGGAAAGAAAATCTGTTCAGATCTTCTCTGGTAACTATAATCTTTCAGTTCACTGCTACAATGAGCAAATAAGTACTTTTTTCTAAATAAGGTTGACTGCAAGGTTGTTAAAAAGTCACAATCTATCAAAATGAAAATGGCTGAAGATAACAGCTGCTAACAGCCACAACTGGGGAAAATATGAATAGTTTGCCTCTAGTTAGGTATATTTATATAACAGCACAGATTTAAAAGGGGGACGATGCATTTAGATAACTGGACTAATGCAGTCAATTCAGCTGTTAAGATAGGATGGAGCATGATGGACTACGGGGCCAGTTTTAAACAAAATCCACAGGTCATTAAAGCACTGACTAACTGGGTACTCAGCACAATATCAATAGATAGCTGTTCCGCATGACAACAGTAGAGGTTTTATAAGGACACATCTCTGAAAATGCATCAACAATAGTGTTAGTGTGACTCAGCATTAGTATTTTCACCTCAGAGCCAGGAGATTCACGTTATACCTCCAATTTTGGTGTATCCAAATCCTGGAGTGCAGTAGACTGCGAAGGAGGTTACCTTAGAGTACAACAGGATCTTCATCAAATGGGCCGAGGAGTGGCAGATGGAGTTTAATTTAGGCAAATGAAGTGCTGCATTTTGGAAAGGCAAATCAGGGGAGGACTTATACAACTTAATGGTAAGGTCCTGGGGAGTGTTATCGAACAATAAGACCTCGGAGAGCAGGTTCATTGTTCCTTGAAAGTGGAGTCATAGGTAGATAGGATAGTGAAGGTGGCATTTGATATGCTTGTCTTTATTGGACACTGCCATGAGCATAGGAGTTGGGAGGTCATATTGTGGCTCTACAAGACATGGGTTAGGCCACTATTGGAATACTGCATGCAATTCTGGGCTCCCTGCTTTGGGAGGATGTTGTGAAACTTGAAACAGAAAAGATTCACAAGGATGTTGCCAGGGTTAGAGGGCTTGAGCTACAGGGAGAGGCTGAATAGACTGGGGCTACTTTCCCTGGAGCTTCAGAGGCTGAGGGGTGACCTTACAGAGGTTTATAAAATCACGAGGGGCATAGATAGGGTAAATAGACAACGTCTTTTACCTGGGGTAGGGGAGTCCAAAACTAGAGGGCAAAGGTTTAATTGAGAAGGGAAAAATTTAAAAGGGACCTAAGGGGCAACTTTTTCACAGAGGGTGGTGTGTGTATGGAATGAGCTGCCAAAGGAAGTGGAAGAGGCTGGTACAAATACAACATTTAAAAGGCATCTGGATGGGTATATGAATAGGAAGGGTCTATAGGGATATGGGTCAAATGCTGGAAAATGGAACTAGATTTACTTAGGATATCTGGTCATCATGGATGAGTTGAACTGAAGGGCCTATTTCTGTGCTCTATACCTCCGATTCCACAAGTTGAGCACATAATCTATACTGAATGCTAAAGATTGCATGGTGCTATTCAAAAACAAAATCGCCCTGCCAACATTTATCCTTCAATTAACATTATTGAATAAAAACTAATCCATTGGTTATTTATCTTGATGCTGTTTGTGGAAAAATTGAGCACAAATTAGTCACACATTTGCCTACACATCAAAAATAACTCATTAGCTGTAAGAGGCTTTGGGACCCAGAGAACATGAAAGACATCACAGAACAGCAAGATTTTTTCCTTCAGTACAGAGGAAGGAAAAGAAAGATGAACACTGACGTTTATTAATAAAGTTGAGTATAGTAAGTTGGAAAAAAAAAAATCACTGAAACTAACTTTTTTTTTTAAAAAACAGGAAGCTCACCATTTCGTGCGAAGTTTGCAACGGCCAGTGCTCCAGCAAGTTGTAGTTGATGGTTATTTGAAGGAAGCCATGACAGCACCTTTTGAAAGACACTGCCTTTCCCTGCATCAAACAGCTTCTGCATAGATTCATCTGCATGACAGGAAAAACCTCTAGATAAGAGCAAGTAACTTTCAACAGCTGTTATAATTCTGGACTAATGTTAATCTTTTGCGGTTCCAAATTTTTATTGATGGGGAAAGGAAAGTGGTAAAGTGGGGAGTGGAAGCTACTTATTTTTGAACATCATGGCAAACTGTATCTTAACTCCATTTACACATTTTCACTCCACATCCCTTAATATCCTTACCCACCAAAAATTTCTTGATCTCAGCCTTGCAATTTTCAGTTGACGTAGTCTCAAAAGCGTTTTGAGGGAGATTTCTAAGAACCTTTGACGTACAAAGGAGTTTCCCAATGACTCCCACCAACCAAAGATTTACGAGAATGATTGGAATTATCATTCAACTTTTATTGCTTTAAAAAAAAAAGTATCTCTGCATTTCTGAATTTCAAACAGTGGCTTTCAGAGAGACAAAATAAAAAAGGTACAGGTAAAGTTGCCATAGTCTTACCAGACCACAGGACTGCTCTCTCATTAGAGAGCAGAGACTGGTGGTGCTTTAAATGGAGGATCATCATGTCTCAGGCGAGGGGAGAAGTTGAGGAGGAGAAGAATTTCTCACAGTAACCTCAGCTAATGCAGGAATTGAACCCATACTGTTGGGGCATTGCAAACCAGCAGTCCAGCCAACCAACTCCCTATAGGTAAAGCATTGTGTGGGAAACATGGGCAGCAAGTTATAGTTGCCCACCGTGCATTGAAGAACCACAGGCCAGGTTTTGTGCAAGTTGTGGGGAGAAGTTATGGACCCAGAAGGCAGAGGATTTAAACATAGAACAGTACAGCACAGGGACAGGCCCTTTGGTCCACCACGTTTGTGCTATCATGGTGTTATTCTAAACTAATCCCACCTGCCAGCACATGGTCCATATCCCTATATTCTCTGCCCGCTCATATGTTGTCTAAATGCTTTTTAAACATTGGTGTTGTATCTACTTCTACCACCTCCCTGGCAGCACGTTCCAGGCATGTACCACTCTCTGTGTAAAATGACTTTCCTCGCACATTTTTTAAACATCCCTCTTCTCTACCAATCCTGCACCGCCCCCACCCCCCCCCCAAAAGAAAACAGCTCACCTTAAACCTTTGCCCCTTAGAATTTAACATTTCCACCCTGGGGAAAAAAAGACTGATTATCCACCCTATCTGTGCCCCTTAATTTTGTACACTTTGATTAGGTCAATCCTCAGGCTCTGATGCTCTATCAAAAACAATCCAAGTTTATCCAACCTCTCCTTACAGCTAATACACTAACCCAGGCAACATCCTGGTAAACCTCTACTGCACCCTCTTTAAAGCATCCACAACCTTTCCGCACTGTAGCGACCAGAACTGTGCACAGTACTCCAGTGGAGCCTGACTAAAGTCTGATACAGTTGCAACACGACTTGTCAATGTTCTACTGCCTTGTTTCCTTAATTCAAAGTCTTATCTGATAGATTTGGCTGCTTTGTGGACAGAGAAGGCTGAAACCTAGATGCAACCTTTTAAGGAAGCTATAATTATTCCCCACCATTCTATCCTTCCATTAAGCACATCAATAATTCATTTGTTGATTTTAAAAAGTTACATTTTGATTCTTACATCCAACTCCCACAATCTAGTTCTAGAGAGGATGATCAAACTATAAACTTAACAACTGGGTAGTAATTGCCCAGCCAATATTCCATTGATTGAGCCTAATAGCTTGGTATGTGTATTCATTAGAATGTTGACTTGAATTTCAGCTACAGCATAAAGTTTTAAGTTGAACTACACAAATGATCATTCAGGTCATTACTTGCCCATTTTGTTTTTTTACAGTCATACTCAAACAAATGGTGCATCTTATCAAGGTATAAATGCCTGATCAGTATTTTGACGCACCGTGCAGCAATTAAATAAATTCTACATTCCATCAAATTATAGACTAAATAAATATCTTCTTTTCCCCCTTTATTCTTTCATGGAAAAGTGGACGCTACTGGCAAAGTCAGCATTTATTGCCCAATGCCAACTGTGCGAGTCAAAGGGCAGTTGAGAATCAACCACGTTGAGAGAGTCTGGAGTGACATATAGGCAGGATCAGTTGAGGATGGCAGATTTCCTTTTCCTAAAAAGGACGTTAGTGAACCAGATGGCTTTTTATGACAACTCACAATGGTTTCATGGTTATCATTAGACTAGTTTTTAATTCCACATTTCCTTAACTAATTAAATTTTGCCATCTACCAGGAAGAATTCAAATGCAAGAGCATTAGCTAGGGGCTCTGCATTACAAATCTAGTGAATATACCACTGCCTCTGGAATAGTGTCACTGTGCGACATTTTTTTTCATGGGGAAATGAAAGTGATAAAGGAGAGTGGAGGCATTTCTTTTTGAATATAGGATTCATTTTTACAAGCAAACAATCTACCTTAAAGATCAGAATTTTTATTATTTAATCATACCTCAGTCTTTCTAATGCAATAATTGATGCAAAACACACCATACAGACAGTCCCAGGGTTAGGTGGGTTAATTTCCAGATAAGTATCTTCGAGACAAACAATACAAATAATTTACAGTATGTTTTTCAGTTTACAAGTGAAATTATCTTCTGCTCTGCCCCTCACAACCCACCTCCCAGCAACAGAAATACCAAAATCCAGATTACTTAACAGAAGTAGCTTAGGAGACATTAATAAGTTGCATTTAAAAAAACTGAAAAACAACTCACCACCCAAAAGCAGCAGCACCATGAGATCAGAAGCTGTTTTAAGCTCAGAGATATCATCTTCTTTATTACTGTCCACAGTCTCTTGGACAAGCTCCAAGAGACAGTCTACTAATCCTGCATCAACCAATTGTAGTTTGATGACATCTGAACCCAAAACAGAGAGAAGCATGTTAGTTTATAGCCCAGGACAGCAGTGATTTCAAATCTCATCTGATAGTTTCTAACCCCTTTTCGTGTTTGGGCCAGAAAGCGATCTTAGCTAAAAGGTTCATATCGTGGCCTGTTTCTAAACAGGATGGAATACCGTTTACTTTTAACTTAAAAATAAAGCTTTATTTCAATGCGGTAATGATTGACCTTTAAAGTTCATTCACAGCATCAAAGCATGTCCTAGTAGCAATGGAAACAATGATACCCCACTGGCAAAGTCAGCATTTATTGCCCATCCCCAACTGTTCGATTCAAAGGGCAGTTGAGAGTCAACCACGCTGTCTGGGTCTGGAGTGACGTACAAGCAGGATCAGAAATAGCCACCATTAACCTGTGTCTTTAGGATTCCGTTTATCCACTTACTGGGGCAATACCACCCACTGCCAGCACAGCCTTAACAAGGCATATGAGGCCTTATTGCAAATTCCCAGAAGAATCCCTAAGAGTTTCAGCACCTGCAAAACAGGAAAACGAATAGCTGAATTTCTTTAACTCAGAGTTTTAAGAAAGGGAAAGGAGGGCATTAGAACATTAAAGCTGAAATAAGTAAGGTATGAGAACTTTATTTCAATCAAAATAGCTATTACTGAAGTTGGTGGATCACTAAAAATTGCTTCCATTTCACTATATACATTTTTGGGTGCATGTTTTGGGTCCAAGAACGGACAAGGGCTGCAAATAGATTAATGTAGTTGGTAGAGTACAGGAACCCTTCAGTGTCTATGTACCAAAATGTTAGTGAAAAGGAATTCTTTCATGATCTTCATTTTGCTTTCAACAACAGCAATTTTACTGAGATGAAGTTCCAGCTGTACCTTCTTGTATGTTACTTCAACTCTAATCCTTCACCTGCCTTCACTTTCATTTAAAACACTTGTCAAACAAATCTCTTCAGCTATTTATTTTCTACTTTCTTCTCGATGATTCGACATGGGGCATTTTTACTTAAAATTGATAAAACATAGCTGTAGCAAGTTGTGCAATATTTCATTGATAACAGTGTAAGAAAAAGACATGCAGGTGGTGCTTTTCTTTTAATAAAAATGCTCAAGTATTTCTTAGCAATAAAATACCTTCCAATGTTAGGTAATGTGCCACAGTTCATTTTCCTTTTTCCAAAAGAAAATCAGATTTACTGCAATTGCAGTGTTGCCAATGAGAACTATTTCACAGATCACAACAGAACGATATAAAGTAGGTCATTTTAACCCACCCAATATAATCTATTCAGAGTAATACTTTAGTTCCCCTCTTTCCTTCCTCCATCTGATCTTATACTTGGAACCATAAATTCTGGTATCAGTGCTAAATCTCATTTGCCAAGTTTTAAAAATCCATTTTTAATTTCATTCAATGCTTTGCAATTCTATTAACTAAGATTACATCTCCCATATAAGCCAAAAAGCCGAAACTACTTCAGTTGCTTCCTTCTAAAGTGGAACTTTGCCAATAATCAGCTTTGTTGTGACTCAGTGCTACCTCTAGCCCTTAAATGTCTTTGTCTATTGACAAATCAGATTATGGCGTACTTTAAAGGACAGCCTAATTTATATCACTGACAGATTTTGGGTTGGCACTCAGTTTAGGGAGGGCTTCTTGTTCACTTCTCCCTCCAGCTATTACTAGGGAAGGCATTATGACATTATTCGGGAAATGTGTTTTGTTCTCATCACCTGTTTCAAGTTTACCTACATCCTTTACAGTTATAACCTTATCGTCTCAAGGTTGTAAGTTTGAGGCCTAATCTAGGACTTGACACTGCATTATTTGAACGGTTGCTTTTCAGATTAGACAAGACAACTTTTTTGCTTGATGTGGTCATTCAGCAAGGGCTATCTTGGCCAATCTTGCAATCTTCACCACCGAAAACATTAACTTTATTATTTAACTCCTCGCTCTTACAGGGCATTCCTCTGTCTGAAATGGTTACAAAATATCGTCACCCAACAATAATTGTATGTGGACTGGTTATTCACTACAAGAAAAGGATGACATATGGGCTGAGAGATATCATGTATAAGCAGTGATGCCTCTCTTCTGGGACTATAAAATGAAGCTGAGAGGGGTTAGGTCTGTATGTATAAAAATTTTCTAAGTCATTTTTTATCTTTTTTAAAAAAAGGGAGAAGTCATCTAGACTCTAATTTTCATTAGCAAAGACAGCAAGTCCTATGTTCTTGAAACTTAGATTAGCTTGTTTCTACAAGAAACAGACTTTGCATCCATTTCTTCATAACCAAAAAAAACCAAAAAAACTATCAGCCTACACCTCTGATAGCAATCCAAAAATCAACAAATTACGATGGGCAGCTACAACGGACACATTTTTCGATATTGGCCCTGAAGAACTGCTTTTGTTCATTCAGAGGCCTGGATACAATTGTACATTAAATTCTCCTAAGTAGCCAGCACATCTGTCAACTGTACTGCAGATTTAACAGTCTTTCATAAAACTGTCAATCATTCAAGCAAAATTTAAGTAATCTTTTCTTGTTTCAGATTTGCATAAGCAAGTTAATTACCCTCAAGGTTTCCCATATTTATAACATACCTTAAACATTTAAGCTTTCAGTAAATTACATAACTTTAGGCATAACTGCAGCCATTTCACACGGCAAATCTCAAACAGCGATCACATAAATCATTAATAGGTGTATTTTTGCAGGCACAGTCAACTGCATTTGTCATTTACTATGCAATTTGCTGTAAATTGCAATGACGGAACAGAGCAAGTGAAACCTTCAGCATACATCTTCATTGGAAAGGGTGAAGAAAAGACTCAAGAGTCATACAGCATGGAAACAGATCCTTCAGTCTAACCAGTCCACGTCGACCAAACTAAACTAGTCCCACCTGCCTATGCTTGGCCCATATCCCTCCAAACATTTCTTATTCATGTACTTATCCAAATGAGTTTTAAACTGTTGTAACTGTACCCACATGCACCACTTCCGGTGGAAGTTCATTCCATACACGAACTCTGTAAAATCGTTATCCCTCATGTCTTTTTAAAAAATCTTTCTCCTCTCATCTTAAAAATATGCCCCCAGTCTTGAAATCCCCCACCCTGGGGAAAAGACATCTGCCATTCACCTTATCTATAACTGATTTTATAAACCTCTATAAACTTCACTGCACAACCTATGCTACAGTGGGGAAAAAAAAAAGTCCCAGCCTATCCAGCCTCTACTTATAACTCAAACCCTCCCCCCATTCCCAACAACATCTGGGTAAACGTCTTCTGAACCCTCTCCAGTTTAATAATATCCTTTCTACAACAGGGCAACCAGAACTGCACACGTTACTATAGAAGAAGCCTCACCAACATCCTATACAACCTCAACATGATATCCCAACTCGTATACTCAAAGGTCTGAGCAACGAAGGCAAGCGTGCTAAATGCCTTCTTAATCACCCTGTGTACATGTGACGCAAACTTCAACAAATTATGTACCTGAACCTCTAGGTTTCTGCTCTGCAACACTATCCAAGGCCCTATTTTAATTGCACAAGTCCTGCCCTTGTTTGTTTTACCAAAATGCAATACCTCACAATAATCCAAATTAAATTCCATCTGCCAGTCCTCAGCCCATTGACTCAATTGATCAAGATCTCCTGGTCATCTTAGATAACCTTCTTCACTGTCGACCAAACCACAAATTTTGGTGTCACCCGCAAACTTACTAACCAGGCCTTTTATATTCCCATCTAAATCATTTTTATATAACAACTGAAAGCAGACTCATTATCAATCACTATGGAACATTGCTGGTCACAGGCCTCCAGTCTGAAAAACAACCCTCCTCCATCACTGTCTCCTGCCATTAGGTCTATTTTGTATCCAATTGGCAAGCTCACCCTGAATCCCATGTAATCTAAGTTTACTAGTTAGTCTAGCATGTGAACCTTGTCAAAAGCTTTACTAAAGTAAACAACATTACCGCTCTGCCCTCAATCTTTTTGGTTATTTCCATTTTATTTACAAGGTTGTTAAACTGATGCCACCAGAACTTGAGGGTTTGAGCTATAAAGAGAAGCTGCAAGTAGGACTAGTTTACTTCAGGAAACCTGGTCAGCATGGATGAGTTGGACCAAAGGGTCTGTTTCTGAGCTGTATGACTCTATTTGGGTTGCAAATGTAGCTTGCCATAAACTGCCCTTCACACTTCCATCTCTTCATGTTTGATCTTCCTGGTTGTTCCAACAAAGATTAAAAGCAAGCTTTGGGAATGGCCACATTTTGCTCCATGCTCTAATACTCCCTGGTCTAACAAGGACCTCAATAAATTTAGACTGCAACTGTACTGTATATCGTTACCTCTCTGTAGCAAGGTCTCAAGATGCAAAAATTGTACAGGTTATTTGGCTCATTGTACCTTTCTGGCTCTTTGAAATAGCTATCCCTTTCATCCCACTGACCTGCTCTTTTTTCAATAGTCCAGCAAATCCGAACATCTCACACTTTGTCATTCAACAGCATCAATGAATCCCACTACTGACATCCCATTTGATTGACACCATGTCCACTAATCAAAACATTAATTCCTACCAGCACCAACGCAATGGTAGCAGTATTCATTAAAAGATCACTACAGAAACTCACCAAGTCTTACTCATCAGCACCTACCACTTAGAAAGACCAGGGTTGCAGATACACAGGAACACCACTACCTCAAAGTTCTCCAAACTGTACACCATACAGACCAAGAACCACAGCACCATTCCTTCAATATTGGTGGCTCTAAATCCTGAAACTCCCATGCTGACAGAATTGTGCGCACTTGCAGCGATGCAAGGAGACAACTCACCACCACCTGCTCATTAGCAGTTTGGATTGGGAGGCAAATGCCAGCTTTGTTGCCGATATGCACATCTCATGGAAGAATTAAAAATCTTATGTCATCTTCATGCACAACTTCATGGATTACACATTTACACTAGTTCTTGGTCAAACAATAGCTTGACATTAAACCTTTTATTATTCCAAATCATGCCAATGCAGATACCATCACCTTGAGTTTACAATCCAGCTTAAAACAAGTGGATCAGAGTGAATCGCGCTGTACAGGTGAGAAGGAGCAAGTGACAGCTGTGAGCAGTCCCCCTCAGAGGAGTGCAGACATAGGCACGTTCAGGTGGGCAATGAAGCACAGCCTCCAGAGTTGTACACAAGACATGTATTCATGGGATGAGCAGCATGAAATGTGTGCACACATGTCAGTGCTTTGAGGTGGTGCAAATTCATGGGCACACAAAATGGAGGAGTACATTAAGTAAATGTGCTCTGCCACTTAGGGTTTTGGGCACAAAAATCCCTCTATTGAGATCTTAAAACCTCTTGGACAATCAAATGGGGCATCACTTAACAGTGGAAGCATGAGCACTGCATTGACAGGCACAAAATAGATGACACATTCTGAAGCATTGACTGATCAGCAGCACTAACTGTGCTGATATAATGCCAGTGGTTGTTTCCCCCCCAGTCATTTGTGCTATCCTGAGGCTGTTTCAAATGATGGAATCATGTAATAGGAGGCAATCATTAACCACCATAGCAATGAATGAGGAACATTACATGCAGGTACACCTTATGACAAAGGCTGCCTGAACCAATGCAACAATCTTTCGGGGAAGCCCAAAAGGGCTATTCTATTAGGAAGAGGACTGCAAGATACATCTTAGTCTCATGCCAAACGAGCAAAAATGTTGTCTCCAACTCATCCTCAGCCAGGAAGCAGCTCTAACGATGGTTGAAAGCACAGGCCACCACTTTTGGTAGCTGCACTTGTGGTTCACTTGGGTGACAGTCTGTATTGTGGATAAAGGAGACAGGACGTGAGATTAGCTGCAACCAGATGTGCACCTTTTAAAAAAAAATGATATCAAGGCAGAACAGACAAGAAAATGGGGATCAAGGTCAAACTCTGAGGTCAAGTGTGGTTGTGGAGATTAGTGTTGTCTACCTTGCAACATTGGAAGTATCCAGGGTTGTACTGCTCCTGGAATAACTTGATCATAAGATTTGCATTAGGGAATGCCTTAGACAGCAAGAAGCCAATATGTTAGCATTAACAGCACTGCATTAATACCTCTCCAGCTACAAAAAGGTGGCTGTCAAATGCATAAAACTGGATGGTAAATGCGCGATGCATAAATGATTTCACGAATTTAACACTCACCATGTTCTGCCAGTGGAGCCAAAACTTCAAAAATCATTTCTTTCTTCTCATGTTCTGTTTGTTTTTTGAACAGTTTTACAAGTTCATCTGCGATCTTAGTTGATGCGAACTGCTCTTTGCTAGACTCTTAAAATTTACAAACATATTAAAGAGGCAATTAAAAAAATGGACAAAGAAAAAGGGGTAGAACATCCTTTAAGATAGTGTTTCAATTGTATTAGTTTTGTAGTGATCTTTTGACCTGCAGTTATCACGAAAAGTAAACATGTCCAAACACTTATAAATTACATGCTATTGTTTGAATGCTAAACTTTTGAGGGCACCACTAATTCATGTTTCTAAGCAACTGTGCAAGAGCTACATTAGTGGATCACTTCAACTAATTGGCACAACTTAAGAAAAAATTTAAAAAATTTAAGATTCCTTCAGAATTTCTTCTAAAATGATAAAAGGAAAACTAAGCAAGCCACAGGAAGGGCATTTTGGAAAACTGAACAAGATTAAACGCAAATACTTTGCAACAAAGTATAGGTTTATGGCAGTCACAATCCTTCTGTATCTCGAGATTTATCCTAGCTTACCGATCTCTGCTAGGTTACCAAATGCAACCAAGCACATTTCTGTCAGGGCTGTATGCTCTGAATGTATTCCCAATAACTGAACCAAAGTAGGAATGACTCCCATATTTATCAGCTGGGCCTGCAAGGCATCTGTAAAATAAAACAAAAATCGGTATAAAGTTAATATTTAATTCTCAGGCTAAAATACACAGAGCTATCTCTTGACATTATAAACAGAAAGGAAACAAGACTGTACAACATATACTGTCTGAAAGTAATGTATTGAAAGGAGAGAAATTATGTTGCTTGGAATGATTAAAGAGGTGATGAATCAGAGCAATTATACCATACTGAATTTATCAGACCTAACATATTGGACAGATTGTAAATGTATATACACAAGAAAACAAATTACACAAGCTCGGAAGTGTTAGACTAGTATCTAATAAATGAAAAGTTGATGTATTCAAACTGAAGGTAAACCTACAAATAACAGATACAACAACCCATTTCACTATATTCCTTTCTGGAAGAGCTATTGAAACTGACCCTCAACTGTTGAGGACATTTTCAAAGGATCACAATTTCTTCTTAAAAATCACAAACGTGAACAGCAACAAAGTACTGTATATTAAAAGGGAATTTTCTTTTCATAAACAGATAGCTTGTAACAAAAAAAAAAAAAAAAAAAAGAGGCTTCGGTCCCGACCTGAAACATCAACTTTCCTACTCCTCTGATGCTGCCTGGCCTGCTGTGTTCCTCCAACTCCACATTGTGTTATCAGCTTATAACAAAAAGTATTTTCAAAATCTAAACCTCCTGCCACACTTTCACTGGATCAAAGAGCTGTCTATTTTTGAATTGTTTTCTCAGAATTCAAAGATACATCGATCTAACTTACTGTTACTCCAGAGTACAATCCATACTCAGCTCCTCCCTTCCACTTCAGAAATTTGAAATTTCTCAAATCTGCAAAGTATAATCAAATTCAATAGCCCAGTGTACAGAGGTACCACTCAGTATTGTGCAAAGCTATACAGACTAGGTTTCACGTTCTCTCTCAATTGTAGAGTTAGCTGCAGTATGAAAATCAAGAAACTAAAACTATTCAGCGCTTCTGTAACTGGGGCTACAGGGGAAGTAGACAGTCTAATTCTTAAGAGTCGCCAGCTAGCAACATCCTTTTAGAAAGGTGGTGATGCAAGCAGGCAAGCTTAAACAGGCAGGTTTAAGCTTTGATGTCCCAAATAGCTACAAGTCATGGTCAAGTCTCTGTTTCTTTTTTGAAAAAATATCACTTGGATAAGGTCTGTCATTGTTTGCAAATGCTGAATTGTGTCCTAACAAGAATTATTAATGAAAGAAGACAAACACAGGGCGCAATTTTCCAATCTTGTTCCAAGCCCTATCACAGGATGTTACACGTACACAGCACTTTATCGTGCTATTGGCCTTAGAAACAAAACAATAATATAATTGCATTTTAAATGGAAGATGTAACACATCACAGCATTACCGTAGCTACTTGACTGGATATAGCATTTTATGATTTGTCAGCCAGGCTGTGTAATGTGGTATGCTTGTTATTTTGCCAATTAACTGCCACATCCAAACCACTTAGGCAAGACTAATTTAATACAGGTTATGAAAACAGCTTCAAGTCATTGTGAAATAAATCTCACTTTGTATTAGAGAGAGAACAGGCATGTACAATAGTACAAATAAACTGTTAGAAGTCTCATTTTCCTTCAAGAATTTAAATTTCCACCTATTCAGACTGTAGGAGATCAGTAATCATTTGATCACTCATCACAACTCTTTTACAAACAGATTTTATGCTGTGACATCCACCGTGATACCTGTTGTCACACTCAGCATTGTAACAAAAAAAAAAAAAGAGGCTTCTCAGTCCTTTTTTGCATGAATTTACTGTTCAGAAGCAACTTGACGTATCAACTCCACTATATAATAGGAGAGTCCCAAAGAATGCTAGATAGGTTAACTTGATTTTCAAGCTAGCCATCTTTTATACTTACACAGGTCAAAATGAACAGGTCCTCAGGCCAAAATCAGTGCAACTATTAGTATCAAAGGAAGTAACAGGGGTAATAAGCTACCATTTATTCTAGTTACTTCACGTTCTACTGCATTGATACATTGTGGAAAACAGGTTATGCAACTAAATTAAAAACACAAGATATAAACTTGTTATTTGTATTGAGGTCTTTAACCTGGAACCCATACCAATGCTATTACTAAAAACTCAAGCTTTCAATTCATTTAGTTACTTTAAAGTCAATGTTTTTGATTTGCTGCTTGCAAATGTGTCAAACAAAATAATAATAAATGCCTCAATAAACGAGTACACAGGAAGACAGCTGGCTACGCTCTTGAACGATGAAAATGCTACCTCCATTTGTTAGGTGCAGAGGTTTTGTGCAAATATTAAAAGTAATGGTGAGCTACAGTACTGATTTGTTAGGCACAATTTTTTTTTTCAAAAGAGCTTTGAAAAATCTTGTTTCATTAATTCTGCAATAGCAGTAAATGCCACTGGTTAATTGCTTCAGAGGTTGAAAATGGATGTACTGTTCGTAACAGGCAAACAAATATTAGCATGGAATCTTTCTAGCATTTTAACTAATGTGTTCACCTATTTTAAACAGTTAATGTTTTTTACTTGAATAGTGAATAAAGAAATTTCATATACACACATTCAACATTTGATTCCAAATCAGGAAAAGACCACAAGTCAGTTTTTTAAGCTTCAGAATTCAACAGATGAATAGAACAGAACAGGCATCTAGATGAAATAATGCATGTAGAGCCAATTAAAGAATACACTGCTTGAACATACATGCATTTTCAGAGATATTTCTGCAAGTACTTTGCAAACTTCATAGTCTGTGACTGCAAACTTCTATGAAAGGCTCCCAAATATGTACGAGTTTTATCCTATCTCCAACCAGGCAGTGTAAAAATGGTAGGATGCTGTTGCTTGTGAATTAATACTATTGATAATGAGCTGAGGTTGATAACTACAATGTAACAGCAGCTAAGGCTAAGGAGAGGTTGACAGGTCAAGTCTGATTACCAGGCCAAGATCTGCAACGAACAACTCATTAAAGATAATCCCTAAATGATGTCTATTTCTAGTTTGCATTCCTGCCGTGGATTACGCAAAATTCTAGAAACAAGCAAAAAGCATATTTCTGGAGTAGGTTGAATTATTAGGAAAACAGGATCATTATAATTGGTATCTAAGAACCAACTGACTACATTTGAAAATAACTGAATTAGAATGTTAATGTTCATGTTTTGATGCCTTACAGTTTAATTCACAATATGATATTAACAAGTAAAAGTGTTTAAGATGGTCTTAAAAATTTCAAAATGAATTTCTCATATCAAAACAGAAGACTGTATCAGACACAGATCCTCAAGATCACAGAAATATAAATCTTTCAGCTGACATAGAACCAGTCACATATGCAATTATGTAATTGAAAATATTTTTAAAAATTAACAGAATAAACTCACCAATTAGCAAGCAGTATTTCTAAATTCATTTATGGGATGCAAGCAGTACTGAAAAAAATTGACTTCAAGAAATTTACCATCACATTCTCAAACTACTGCAGCTGGTATATCAAGGTGCTATTTGGAAGGCAGTTGAGAGCCCAGGTCTTCAGTACTATTGCCAGAATGTTGCCTTCAGCCATTTCTCCATATTGTAAAGTGGAAGAATTGGAGTGGTGGAAAGCCAGTATGAGATGTTGGGGACCTCAGGAGGAAGCCAAGAATAACAACCTTGGCACTTCTAGCTGAAGATGCTTGCAAATGCTTCAACATTCTTTTCTGCACTGAGCTGACAGCCTCCCAAATCATAATGGAAATGGATATTTATGGAGCCTCCTCGTCCAGCATGGTGGTTGTGCCACATAATCCAGTAGAGATATTCTCATGTCTGAAGTCAGGATTTCATCCCACAAGATCTGTGCAGTGGTCACTGCTGCCATGCAAGTCCCTACTGCTGAGTACATTTTCAAAGTGGGTACTGGTTTGCTAGTTGAGGAAGGGTTGTAAGTGGCAAACAGATTATCATTTTCTTGCTTATGATTGACCATGCCTCCTTATGGAATTCAGAGTCAATGTTGAGGTCTACCAACTATATACTATTGTTGTCTCACCTCTGGTTGGGACAGGACATATCTAGGATGGCAATGGAGGAGCTTCCCAAAACTATTTTAGGACAGGAAGCCAGCCATTTCTACCTACATTTTCCCTGACTTTGATGTCTTATTCTCTAAGAGTAGCTGGAAATTTTAAAGCAGTTACTCAGTTACAAACCTTCATTAGTAACAACACTTGGTTTCTTAAAAACAAAGTGCAGCATTATTTACAGCACTAGAACTTTTAGATAATACCATAAGCCCATAAGAAACAGCTACAAGAGTAGGCTGTTTGGCCCCTTCAGCCTGCTCTGCCATTCAATAGGATCATGGCTGAGCCGACATTCCTCATGCCCACTTTCCTACCCTTTCACTGTAATCTTCAATTCCCCTGAGGATTAAGACTCTATTTCAGCCTTAAATATACACAAGGTCTCTGCCCCCACAGCTCCCTTTGGCAAAGAGTTCCAAAAGTTCTCAATCCTCAGAAGAAACTTGTCCTCATCTTGGTCTCTTAAATTGACATCTCTTTATTCTGACTATGCCCAGAGGTCCTAGACTGCCATGAGGGGAACATCTCTCAGAATTCACCTTGTCAAGCCTCTTAAGAATCCTACATTTCTATGAGACCACCTCTCATTCTTCTAAACTCAGTACATAAAGTCCTAACCTGTCCAGCCTTTGATCATAAGACAATCCCTCCATACCAGGGATCAGCCTAGTAAACTTTCTGAATTGCCTCTAATGAAATAATATCTGTCCTTAAATAAAGGGGACCAAAACTGCTCACTAGTATCCCAAATGTGGTCTCACCAACATCTTCTACAGTTGCAATAGGCTTCCCTATTCTCATGCTCCAAATCTCCTTGAAATAAAATCCACTAAAATATCCACTTTTGCTTTGTAAAAGGATCACTAATTCCTAGTGAGTTGATAGAACATTCGATGTACAGATGGATGTGTTTTAAGAAAAATATTACCCCCTCCTCTCAGAGTTCATTCTGCCAGAATCCTTGCGTGATCATTCCAACAAGGATTCTTGTGATCTGCTCCTGGGAATCAACATTCCTCCTCGACTTTGCTGGGGGAGAAAAATGCCAGAATTCTTAAATGTTGCTCAATTGCCTTGTCTACAAGCATAAATCTGACTATCCTTGAGGATAAGTAGCCCAGAATCAACAAAAGTACATGCTCCTCTTGTACTCTGTGCTGTAAACAGGGGAAAAAGTTGCAACAAATCTACAATCTTGTTTAAAGCATAATTTTGTACTTCTGTCTAACACGCTGCCTATAGTTCAAGTTGAATAGCTGACATCTTTCAAACTCACCTTTCATTATCTTGACAAATTGTCTCAGTCACTTTTTCTAATGATTAAAGTCACACTAGTCGTTCCACTGGTCGCAAAGTCTGTAATAACCATGGGAATTTCTCTGAACTCAATGGGTTTGTGACAGTTTTAGGGTAACTAAATTTGTAAGCCATGTACAGAAATTACTTCATCGCTAGTCTATGCAATGTCACTACAAATTGTTTTGTTTCATCCCAGAACCCCATCTGCATTGAGAATGTTTCACACTGACCATAAGTTATCTTAGTGGCACTGAAGTCAATTACCCTGGAAACATTTTCCCACAACAGGAAGCAAAGCCAACTTTTCTTCTATCATAATTGACAATTTCGCTGCACACTTCTTTATTGATAGATTCACTAGTCAGTTCTAAGTTTAAAAATAATCTAGAAAAAAGGGAAGTTTAAGTATAGCTGTTGGGACTTTGATATAAATGTTAGGGCCCAATCCATTAATTGGTTACCTAACTCCAAGTACAATACATTATTTGCGAATTGAAATCTTTCACAACACATCCACAATAACTGGACCTATCAATGCAACCGGCATAATCAAGTTATTACAAGAAATTTATATTCACTTATTTGCATTAGTCAAGGTGCATCTAAAGCTGACCAAAGTACAGCCAACCACTAAAAATGTTTACTAATTTTGATCATGTTAGGAAAGTGAAAATTCTAACCACAGCTGCTGTACTAACCTATGAACATGAAATAAGCCTCACCTGTCACTTTCTAATTGAGATGAAATGTTAGAAGGAAAATAGTGCTAAATTACATTATCTTATGCACACAGATGCAATTCTGTAAGTCACAGTCTAATCAATTAAAAACTTTTACATATCATCTGATCATATTTTGCTTCTTAAGGATCTAAGGAGTAAAAAGCTTATATGCTGTAATCGAACCAACTACCATTTTAGATGAAGTCATCAAAACTCTCAAATACGGCTGAGATTATTTTGATAAATGTTTAGGTTATACAGCAGTCACCAATCAGAACTAGAAGTGTTTTCAATTACAATGCTCTGAACTAGTATCACTGACACTACAAGATGAAGCAGACAGCAAGAGAGATTAACCGTCTTGACACTGTGCAGAAAACCTCTTGACTGTTCCAAAATTGTATAATTGCATGGGATACTAGATTAATTATATATTGTTTGGAATCCATAAGTCAGAATCTTTCCCCTCCTCTTTTCCTTCTACAAGATGGGGTTATTTTATGCAAACAGATGCAATTTAAAAAAGGTAAAAACTGTTTTTCCTTGGCCAATATAAACCACATTTTGGGATAAATTTTTTTAATGCCAGTCAAGGATCTTATTGTTGTGATAAGAAGCAAAGATTATAAAAATAAAAGGTGAAAAAGGTAGGGAAATAAAGGACAAGACAAAACATTCATGTCAAAGGTCAATGGTTTTATACTGAATATTTTTTTATATAACGATTGAGTTACACTAACTATTGAATGTAAATGTTTGCTTTAAAGATGTCAAGTACGTATGCAAATTATAAACAGTTTTCTTTTTAGTTTACCATTATCATTGCTATAGTTCAACAGGAAGCCACAAAAGACAGTCAAGAGCTTCTGATTGGCCGCATCAATATTACTGCATAGTGTCTGTAAGTGGTCAACTACTATCTGTGCGCCACCAGATAGGTCAACTGCATTCCTGCCCTCATCTGCAAAACAAAAAATTAAATTAAAAAATCTACAACATAAATATAAATTCAAATAAGACATTCTGGAAACAAAGTAAAATGCTTTAAAATAAGCTAAGCAATATTCATAATGAATATTCATAATATTCATATGTTTTCATAAAACAAAGTAGGGGGTTGCATTCTAGAAAAATGCATAAAAATATTCAAATAGAATAAAATAAATAAATACAATTTTGAAACCAATGTTTGACAATACATGAATGAAGGAATTATCTAAAAAGAAATTGATTTCACTGGGTCCCTGAAACATAACCATCTCATTGCTGAACACTTCAAGGAAGTTTTCATGATTGAATTGACCATTAAGAATCAAGACAAAGACCTTAACATTTTTACCTCTTCCACTGATGCTCACCTCTAAGGTAAGAGGAAAGAAAAAGTGGAGTAATACAGGTCTTTTTAAAGTGAGATGCTGTACTATCTTGTGCAGATGCATTATCTCTGAATTGTACAAACCAATTTCCTTTAGTTCACAGATCAACATCCAAATTTAAATAGTTAAGATATCACAACATGGTGGTGGCAAGAACTTTGAAAACTCGTGTGAACATATGGGGAAAAAATATAAATGTGGTCCTTACTGTATCTTGGTCCGATCACTATCAATAATGTTGCCTTGCCCTTTCACAGTTCAATCTGTGTTTTACACGACACAATATGATGTATAATGGCAATTAAGGAGGAGGTTCTCACAAGTAACCATTTAAAATGAAACTATTCGTGTTTTGGATTTTTAAAAAAAAGTTAGACTCCTTGACAATCAAAACTCCAACATTTATGGGGAACAGATAAGAAAGTGAAGTCGAATTCACAAATCAGATGGTGCAGTAGGCTTGAGAGGCTGAATGGTCTACTCCTGCACCTACTCGTGTTGCTTCACAGAAACTGTGACAGTGGCTCTTTGGGAAGATGCTGTACCAGAAATGTTATTCACTAAAAATGAAAGCTTCAGGGTGTACTAATGAATACTTCACTCAACACCTGGATCAAAATTTACCTATAGCTCAGGTTTGTGATGTACTTTAAACACTTGGCTCAAATTAAATTTTGATGCGCTGTTCAATGTGTTTTCCTATTTGTTATAATCCCAGCTGATGTTATTACTGGATAAGTCAGATCCCAGACAAAAATTTGGCTTGATAAGTCATACTGTTAAATGGTTTTGGTTATAACAAAGTGGTCTCTGGCTGAAATATATGGATACAACACAAATAAATCACCATCGACAAAAGAACTGAATTCCAGAAGTGAGGTGAGAGCAACAGGCGAGAGTCATCAAAGTGCCCTAGCAAAACTGGAATCACTGGGTATCAGGGGCAAAATCCTTACTGGTTGGAGTCATACCTGGCACAGAGGAAGATGGCAATGGTTGTTGGAGGTCAGTCTTCTCAGCTCTAGGGCATCTCTGAAGGAGTTCCTCAGGGTAGTGTCCTAGGAACATCCATCTTCTGCTGCTTCATTAATGATCTTCCTTCCATCATATGGTTGGAAGTTGGGATGGAAGTTCACCAATGATTGCACATTGTTCAGTACAAGTCGCAAATCCTCAGATACTGAAACAGTCCATGTTCAAATGCAACATGGTCTGGACAATATCCAGGCTTGAGCTGACAAGCGGCTAGTAACATTCACACCACCCAAATGCCAGGCAATGACCAAGTCCAATGAGATTATCTAATCAAAAGTCCATGACATTCTGTGGTGTTACCATCACTCAATCCCCCACTATCAACACCCTAGGCATCACCATTGACCAGAAACTCATCTGGACATGTCACATAAACAGTGGCTACAAGAGCAGGTCAGAGCCTTGAAGTATTGTGGCAAGTAACTTACCTCCTCACTCCCCAAAGCACGTCCACCATCTACAGGGCACAAGTCAGGACTGTGATGAAATACTCCCCATTTACTTGGATGGGTGCAACTCCAACACTCAAAAAGCTTGACACCATCCAGGACAAAGCACCACATGCACAAGCATCCACTCCCTCCACCACTGATGTTCAGTAGCAGCATTGTATACCATCTACAAGATGCACTGCAGAAATTCCCTAAAGCTCCTCAGACAGCATCTTCCAAACCCATGACCACATCCGTCTAAAAGGACAAGGGCAGCAGATGTATGGGAATTCCACCATCTGCAAGTTCCCCTCCAGGCTACTCACCATCATGACTTTGTAACATATTGTCGTTTCTTCACTGCCACTGGCCAACATCTTGGAATCCCTCCCCAAGGGCATTGTGGGTCAACCCACAGCATGTTGAGTGCAGCAGCTCAAGAAGGCAGTTCATCACCTTCTCAGAACCACTAGGGACAGGCAATAAAATGCTCACCAGCCAGCAATGTGCACACCAAGAGTGAACAGAAAGAAAAAAAACGGAGATATGCTGATATGCCTCAATCAAAAATTGCCTTCCAACAGGTATGACAGAAGTGTGGGATATGAGTGAGTAGCCATTTACCAAAATGTTTGGAAATTGGTTTCCTCTAAACTTGTGCCACTAAGAACTGACAAGATTAACAGAAGAGTTCTGTATATTCAATGTAAGATGCTTGCACACTGCAAATAACAGTGTCAAAGAAACAGCATTCCAATTTAGTTGATGGGCTGGGGACAAACTAAAGCTATAATCTTTCAGTGCAAATTAAATTGATACAAAAGGTCTTCATTTAGTGTAGCCGGTCACAGCAAGCAGCATGGGGACTTAGCCCACTTAATTGCAAGAGAGGCTCCCCATGTTCCCTTTGGAGCAAACCTTTCCAATTAAGTTTGAATGTAAAAGGTGCCAACAATATGATTCCAGGCCACCAGAGCAATGCCAATGAGGCTGATTAATAATTTAACTGACACCTATATGCTTTGTATAATTTGCAACTCAGGAATTAAATGGGATCCAGTCTCCAACAACCTGTTCCCTCCACCCCACCTCACCCCCCCAACTAAAAAAAAGCAGAGTACCACATCCCAACCATTCGACAATACCCATTCCACCATCACGCAACTTCAGTCTCAGTTCCCATGATGCTGCTGGAACTCTGGTGGCTGCACTGCCAACAAGTACCACCGTTATGACTAGGATTGGGGCATGGTGCTGGGCTGTCAGGTTCTGACAGGTTTGCAGTTCTTGGGGGAAAGGCCTGTTGCTGCTGGTGAGTTCAATTACAATGAAGGCTTGACAGTGGCTACTTAAGTATCGATCAGGCCGCTCACACGGAATTCATGGGGAGTCCCTACTGATTCTCTGACTGCTAGGCAAGACCTCCATCAGCCCAACAGAATACTAGTCCATTTAGTAGAAAGATGTGTAGTCCTAAATTCAGTAAGAGCAGAGTACAAGATTATGTATTTACTTGTGAAAAGACAATTTTTCCTACCTTAATTTAACCTTCCAGAATAACAATGCTGCAGACAATTATTTCTTGAATTGTTCTAGGGTTTACATTTCTAAAATTCTACCAGGAAGTCCATTCCAAGTGAAAAAAGTCAAAGTCAGTCAGTCAAGATACAAACCCAAAATTGACCTTTCATGCTGTCCCTGCATTGTTAATCTAGCAGCACAAATCCAGTTTTTCAATAATTCACTATTTCACATCAATTCTCAGATGCTTGGAGCTCAAGGATTCAAAAAGTGAGAACAACTGAACTGATGAGGAATTGCATTAGACATCCCACAAGGGAAATATTCAAAGCAAAGATGATCACACTTCTAAACCACACAAATGAAACCTGAGGAATAGGTCACTAAGACAATCAAAAGATAGTCTCTAAGGAATGCTCATGAAAGGTTGAACAACTGTATTAGCCCCTGTGTGTACATCAGCATGATTTGATCAGTACATTACTTGTCAGACTGTCTGGCTCTGAATGGTCAGTGGGCAATCAAGAACCAGAGGTCACAGTATGACCTTGGAATCAAGGATACTTCCAGCAGTAACGTTTAGAAGTCAGGCCACCAGAAAACAGACTGAAATTGTAGCAAGTGCCACATTCTCAGACAGGGATGAGATAATATTCTCTTCCTCTTGGTCTAATCAATAATATCAGTTAATCTTGCTCAGATACAAGCAGCAACTGCTGCAGTGACTCAAGTTGCGATCAGCATGACAAATAAGAGGAACTGATGGTTTTAAAGCCTTTTAAATATGGCTCTGCCATTGAAAAATAAACTAGTCCTCCCCGTGCATGTTCAGGGAATGCAACTATGTCCCAAAGATTCAAAAGTAGAAGGGCATCCTTCCTTGAACAGTGGAGTAAATAAAAAAATGATGACACTTTGGAGATGATAAACCCTCTCCGATTCTGCTATTATCCTCAAAAAGGATGCCTACAACTCAAGATACCCGAAATGTTGAGCCTGCAAAGTTCTCAAAGACAATGGAGATGGTTGCAGAGTCTAAATGGAAATGCCCAAGCAAATTTGTTGGCTGCCATTTCAGCTTTAACAAATATCTGAATTACTGACTGGCCGTCTGTACAATTGCGAAGGCCTAGCTGTACATTTGTCAGAGGACAGAAGACTTCCTTCAGAATTTAAATATAGCAATAAATTTTTAAGTCATAAAAATCAGGTACTAATGGTCTGCAGAGGAAAATAAGCAGATATATCATGCAATAAATCATAATTCCCAAGTTGAACTAAGGGAAACTTAAGTCCAACAGCTTGTAAGACATAACATTGCAGAGAATATTCAACAACACTGGGATGTCATCCATCTTAAACTTTACTTGTAATACACAGGATATTGACTTCGAAACACCAGTGCATGGGGATACAGAAAACAAAAAAAAAAGTACTCCACTTACAAGCTAGCTTGTCATGAATGCTTAAAAAGGGATAAATGTAATGGTGTTGGATTGATGTTTGAACTAAATTTTTTTTAAGATGCTGATGTATTTTTCCATCAAGGTATTTTCTGATTGTTTTTCTTCTCATAATTTAGTCACTTCCTTAGGCTATTCGCATAAAGCACATTATTCTATATTCTATATTTAACATGTCTTTTCACGTGTGAATAGTGCTGAACACAATTTTCCTTTCTTCCATACAAATCAATGTCAATATCTGCACTGGCATTTATTTAGCACATATTCCAAGCATTTTTGAATGGTTGGTAGGAAAGAATAATACTTTAAGCATGAAAAAAAGCTAGAATAAACAGGTTAAAACAGAACATTTCACAAAATTTATACAATTAAGCTACTTATCTATACAATTAAAGTATTATTTCATATAATGTTCTAATATTTTTGGAATTTGCAAAGTTTATTGGACCTGCACACATGATGAATATTAATTAATACAAATGATTGGATGGGAATAAATGAAACCATACATCAACCAGTCATGCCTTAGAATAGTGAACAATCAAAACATTTCTCAATACAGACTTGTGGACCAGGAAGTTAGATACATTCTCAATGTCATATGTATTAAAGGTTACTATAAAGGAATTTAAGTGCCATTACTTAAGGATGTTTAAACTCTGTTCTTTAGCAGCTGTAGAAAATTCACATCAAGTATAAAGAACATGAACGTTGTCAATACCATAACATTCTTGCCAATATTTTCACAATTCTCTTGACAGACAGGCTGAGCTTTCGTTTACTTAACTATCATTTGTGGTTTAATTCATCATATTATATTGAGGAACATTCACCAATTATAATTTTGTCTATATACCAAAAAGTGGACCTAAACTCTGTACCATGAAGTGCAATGGTAAGGAAATCACAGCTGAAGGTAAATCTCACAACACATTAGGGATAAGGAAGAGGGGTAGGTAGGAAATGGTCAATCAATAAAACCAACAATACTTCTCATCAATGCTACAGGTATCATATACTGATTATGTTAACCATGAATCAACAGTAGCAAAACAGAGGCAGCAAATTATTGTCCCCGTATCAGCAATTCAGTACAGAAACAAAAAATGTGACTGGTAATTTTGTTTCTCAGAAGGCTCGGATAACACTCAGAATTATAATACACCAGTCCTAGAACATAATAAATTCAGACTGCTCGTGGCAGGAGTCTTAGAATCAGATTTTTTTTTTTTGAACAACATTGAAGTTGTCAAAACTTAGTTTTAATCATACCTAAAGCTAATGCGCATATTAATTTTACAAGGTCTCAAAACCTCTTGGTACCTCCTGACACATTCATGCATGTACTCAAACATCATTTCTAGTTAAAATAGTGAGGAATAATGACCGAATGATTTGTATATTTCATCTTGGCAGTAGAGTATTAGTACCATTAGCTGTCTGTTAGTAAACAGATGTTAATAATCTTAAATATGGACGCGAGTACCACAGCATTGCAACAGTATTTTAATTCTGGACTTACGGCTATCATAGCAAATGTTCCCGAGGGCACGTCCTGTTTGAAGGAGCACTTCCTGATCTCTGTTGTTCAACAGCTGAACCAAAGGTGGAATCAATGCTGTGTCCACACATGAGTTTCGCATGAATTCTGTAGACAGTATAGATAGCAACTCAACATGTGTGTAAAATAAGTGATTTGCACCACAGCACAAAGTTTGTAAGTGAAAATTTTGATGAGGAATTCACTTCTATGTTTCACGTTGATGCTTATATGGAAAGGAGAGTGTATAATATTTCCATATCTTATAAATACAACTATTGAGTAGTGTAATATTTTTGGCTTCAACTGAAACTGTGAAGCACGTTTCAACAATTTTGTTGAAAGCACAAAAAAATTGTGTTGCTATTTCAAACACAAAAAAGGAGTACACATGTAACAGTCCAGTCCTCATTTAAGAGCAATTTCACATTTATTTGGAATTATGGATAAACTGACTTGCTACCATTTTATTTAAACAAAACAAATTGCTGTATGAGCAATCCAAAAGCAACCATTTTTCTGCAAGTAATTTACAAAACGGCTTCATTAAAATGGAAGCTACTGACAGATAAGAGACAATTACGAGAAGCCAAAATGTCAGTGCACAATCCTGTTAAAAATTTAATTTAAAAATTTCTCACTTTTCTCCAATTACATTGATAATAGGTAGCATTTTTTGCCCGCCCGCCCCAAAACAAAAACACCAGGCAGTTTGGTCCTAATGCAACTCTTACCAGATACTGAGTAGTGTAAACTTCTGCAAATTACCAACAAAATTTCAATGCTTTCCTCAAGAGGACTCAATTAGAACAGCACCCTCAACACTACCACTTATTTCTATATTAAACATACTACATAAATATATGTTAATAGTCACAAAACAGAAACTCATTGTAAACAACAATGCTGTGAGCAAAGACAACAAAAAAAACTTTGAAGAAATTACACAATGTTGGAACAGAACCAGACATACACAAAGATTTTAGGGATTGTGTTAGAATACAGCTAATGATGGTACTGGTTAGGAGCACAGGAGAGATGCAACTAAGACCACTGGTGAAAAAGAGCTTGTGTATGAATAAAGGCTAGGATGAGATGAACGACATAGAATGAAGGGTAATCAATATGGTCACTGTAACCTAGAATCAAAACTGAATTGATGATGTCAGATTGGTAGGGAAGCAATGAAAGCAAGAACAGCAGGTAGACAGAATAGGATGAAGGAAATTGGAGTTCATGCAGGGTGGTAGGTTGTTAATGCAAATGTTGAGATATGTTGACTGACCTGTAACTTCCTGGTTTATCCCTTCCTCCTTTTTAAAAAATAATTGGACAGAGTTAGCTATCTACCTGTCTCCAGCACCTTACTGTGGCCAGAGATTGGAAAATCACTTCCATGGCCAGAATATCAACTCTCTCAACTGCCTGTGACACATCTCATCCATGCATGCAGATTTATCCACTTAAGGTTGCTAAATCTCCTTTTTTTCCCTAATATGTCATAGTCCTCCACCCTGATGCCTACATCTGTGCTGTCCTTTCCCATGTAAAACAACAAATTGTCATCTACGCACATTTGCTGACTATCTTCCTGTCACATTCTTCCCCCAATAAAATTATTATTAAATTGAGCACATAACAAGAATATGCCTACACAAACTGTGTCACTGAAGTTATACCTTTGCTATTCAACAAAGCTTTGCATTTCCAATTTATTTCTGAACACATAGGGCAGAAGTAGTTTTACTCTCCACATTCTGTACTTATTTGATCTATAAATTTCAAAAGTTCTACTCTTTAAACAAGAGAAAGAAATTGATGTAAAATATTAATAAAATGCATGATTTAAAGTTTGAATTGAACAACACCTGCATATATTCATCTATTTATCTTCTGTGGTCCAACCCAGATAACTAACTTGAAGATTGCACTGAACCTTGTTGGTATAATGTAAGACAAGATCAAATAATTTTTCTAATTAAGGACTTAGAAATAAAATTGGTCATTATCAGATTGCAGATTTATTATTTTCTTACTCTGAAACCAATCAACATAATATTCATTGCAAGATTTTAAAGTTTATATAATTGTAAATAGATGGATTGAAAAAAAAATTCAAAAAACACAAAATATACTGACAGATGAGGTGCAAAACTGAAGATGTTCCAGCAGAGAAAGTTCTTGTTGAAAACCTCACCATTTTTGGCTATTTCTGCTATGATGTTTGCTACTTTTGCTGCGCAGGAACAATGTGGAGACAACAAACGAGGGAAAACTTGAAGGATTCCACTCTCTTGGACCTTTAAGCTAGTTTCCGCATCTGCAACAAACATAGCAATAACTAATTAAAACAGGTACAAGCAATGAGATCTTAGCCTTGCCAAGCAACAATAAGATGGTCCAGATATGTATTTGGTGTGGGTGAAGCTTCTGACCTGTTCAGATTCGAATTTATAAACTACACATAGGCCATGCCAGTTTATTTCCAAGTCAGCTATACATATTCTGAAAGAGTGTATAATACACAACATCCACCATCAATTGTATCAACAAACTGAACTCACTGAGTGTCTTTAATAAATGTTTCCCAAGGTGTGTCAGTGGTATGAGGAAGTGAGATGCAAACCAAAGGAGATGTTAAGATAGGTGGTCAAAAAACTCAAATCTAAATGCATCTAAAGAGAAATCATGGCAAAGGAGATGGTGCTGAGGTTTAGGTAAAGCTTTAGACATCAGGGTTTAGGCAAATAAAGTCAAATACCTGTGAAAGCACAGAGATTAGTATTGCTGCCTCACAGTGCCAGGGACTCTGGTTCGATTCCAGCCTTGGGCAACTGTCTTCATGGGGTTTGTATGTTCTTCCCATGAGACGCTCTGGTTTCCTCTTACAGTCCAAAGATGTGCCATGCTAAATTGCCCTATAGTTTTCAGGGATGTGTAGGCTAGATTGATTGGCCATGATTAATGCAGGATTATGGGGACAGGGTGGGGAGTGGGTCTGCATGGGATGTTCGGAGGTTTGGTGCAGCCTCAATGGGCCAAATGGCCTCTATTGCACTGTAGTGATTCTATGATTCAAGAGAGATGAAAAGCGATGGATAAACTTGCACAATTGAATAAAAGTAGCAGAAAATTCGCTCAGAAGGTGGAGGATGTAACACTTTCCAGGACAGCTTCACAATAATTATGTCTGGAGATTAACAGGAATGTAGGAGTTTTATCAACAGATAGGTTGAGGAAGTAAAAATGTTACAGATGAAACAGGAAAGGGCTTTTGAAAAGGTGGCCAGCAGAGAAGACGACTCAGTAATAACAAGTGAAAGTACAGATGAGTCATAGAGAGTTACATGGACAGCATAGAGATGAGGATGAGAAAGGAGCCAAAGATGGATTGTTTGGGGACTTTGGAAGCTACAGCACAGAATTGGGAAACTCCACTGGTGAAAATGCCCTGGCTACAGCTGAATAGCTCAAAGTGAAACAAAGTGAAGGGATTGCAGAGCTGTCTAACAGAAGAGGTGGAAAAGAGCAAGGGAGCACTCAGACTGTCTGTATTGTCTCTTGGTCTCTTTGGGTCAGGAAATAGGTCAACTTCAAATGAAGGGTGGTTCTTTAACCTTAATTAGTATTCATCTGCTTTCTTTTTTATACAAAAGATCAACATTGACTTAACAGTAGGATCATTCTTTGGGGAAAATGACAGCGTCCATTATTAAGAAAGAAATAGCAAGACAATCAAACAGGATCTTTCGTGAAAGAAAATCTGTTTGATAAATTTGCTCCAGATTTTTGACGATATAACAAGCAGAATTGAAGGGGAGCCAGTAGATGCAATGTATTTGGATTTCCAGAAGACATTCAATAATATGCCACATAAAAGGTTACTGAACAAGATAGGAGCTCACCATATTAAGGGTAATGTATTAGCATGGATTTTTCTTCAGTAAATAGCAATAACTTCATTCGATTTTAAATGTGACACTGTTAATGAAGCTATAAAACATCTCTCTGAAAATGAACTAGACATGACTGTTGCAAAAAGTTAATGCATTCATTGTTAAAGCTACATGGTACAAATCCCTCAGAAATCAAGTTAGGATTTGTTGCTAACAGTCTTGGTTGATGACCATATTAACTTAGTAATGGTTTAAATTGAAGCCGGAATCTGCAAATGATCAACAGATTCGCCATCCACAGAAAAACTTACAACATATCACCCTTCAATGACTTCACATAGAAACTTATTAAATCCAAATTCCATAACTATGTGTGATTTGCTTGGTTTTCTTTGTTCTTTAATCCTCCAGCTATATCCTGAAAAAGAAAATCATTTTAAAATTGTTCTTTGAGTCTCATTCCAGCATTGTTCCAGTCATAGTCCAACTTGAGGTGGGTAAAGATGACTAAATCTACAGCCAGAAATGGAGTAAACACCATCTTTCAGAGGTAAACGTATTTTGGTACATCACGATAATTAAATGATGACAATAAAAACCTATTTTCTTCCAAATTCTTTGAATTTTCAGCCCAATTGGTGTATCAGAGTGGATGTTATTTCAAACATCTGGAAAAACAAGCCAGCTTCCAAGATACATTTTGGAAGGTGCCCTACAGGCAACAATTTTGCCTATTAATCGGAAGGTTTTGGATCAGTTCCCTAGTGCAATTCAATTCAAAGCAACAATTTAAAGTGTTCTGTGCAATATCATGCCATGTCCATTCCTCAGTAACATAACATTGGTGATTGGTATGTTAAAATCCTTAATATAAAATGCACTCATACCCAACATTAGGAAGTAATCAGGAAATCGATCAAGACCTAGAGACATTCTTTGATCTTTAGTTTTATAAGTGTGGCTTGCAGTATTGGAGGCAGGATGGACCATAGTAAAGGACTATTCACACCTGACAACCTTGAAAGAATTAAAATATCGCTCCCAACCAAATTTTAAAATTTGTTGAGTACTGGGCTGAAAAAAGAGAAAAGAAAGGCAATGTTAGTATTTAAGATCCTTATTTGGGGCAAGGGTAAGGATCAAGAGAAGGAAACAATTCCAGTTAGAACAAAATCTGTTTTTGGGAGCTACTGATTAGGAAATTCAAGTTGTTCCAAGAAGCTCTAGAGCACTTCTTTTTTGACAGTAAAGAATTCAAAAGATTCTGTTTAAACAAGGACGTCAAGCAGTTAGAAACATATACACAAATGTAAAGTTTAATAGGATTCAAATGATTGAAATCTCCTGCATCAGTCAGTTTGAATCAGTGAAATGAGTGCACCTTTAAAAGGACACATTCCTGATTCTAAAAACCAGAAAAAGAGGAATTCACTGCCCTAGCCACTGGAATCTACTGTTAACTTGTAGCTTAAATCTGCATCAAAAGTAATTTCAGTTAGACATTTTTAAATAAAAACTGAAGAGGGCTTTTGTATATTTTTAGAAGGAATTAAACACTTCTAAACTAAGAATATGTTTAATACTCATACAGTCAAATAGAGATCATAATTAAAGCTAATGGTAAAGATTTAGGTGAAATAAATTTGCAGTTTGTTGTCTTTTGCACTTACTTTTTAAAACAGATTTAGATTTTAGTATGCTGGCTTATTTCATGCAGACCTTATGCTTTCTCTCAATGAGAGGAGGAAAAGGGTTGGAAAAAGCAAACTAGCTAGTTTTTCTCACTGGCAGAATTTGACAGGTTAGACTGGATTATGAAAAGCCAGATAAGAATTCAGATTGCTTCTCTTGTCTCTGAATTTGTAATAAATTGGCACAGATGCAAGCCTTATATAACTTGCATTAAGATTGCAACTCAAAACCTCAGAGGGTCATTCTGGATGAGAGAACTCTGATCAAAGCAATTGCTTTGAAATGACTAAATAGTCTGTGCCCATACTGTAGAGGTTTCTACAAATGCAAAAATTTAGTTTAATCCACAATGATGCCCCATAATCTGAAACATCTCTAATGTTTCGCCACTTGTCCGAGCCTCTAAGGCAGGATATCTAGATACAGATTTCCAGGCGCTGACTGCCCAACAGTATTTCCTAAACTTTTTTCAACTGTGACACCATTTCAAGGCTGGACGAAGAACGCAGCAAATGTAGTTAGTTGGGTGGCAACATGACCGCAGAATTTCAGAACCCACGTAGGTTTGCAAGCTAACTCTTTGGGAAGTCCTGGCTTAGTATGTTGCTGGTGTGTGGCCATTCTTAAGTGAGTCTAGAAGTCAAATTTAAATTGACTATCTACCTTTGGATACAAGGACCTTAATTTATTAAATCAAAAAGTTTAGTATTTATTACCCAAAGTTATTTGTCTGTGGAGGTCATTGCAAACTGCCTTCTTGAACCACTACAGTAAGTTGTAGGACCCACAACATCCTATTAGGAAGGACAACTCAAGACTCATCAAAAATACATTGAGTAAAGATTCCTATGAGAGGGCCAAACCAACTGACTAACCAAGAAAATTAAGGAGAGTATCAAGTTGAAAAGAAAAAGCATATAAGGAGGTCAAAAAAAAAATCAATGATAGCCCTGAAGACTTGGATAAATTCAGAATCTAGCAAAAGGAGGACAAAAAAGATGATAAAGAAGGAAGTAAACTACAAGGGCAAACTAGCAAAGAAAACTGATGTTAAGAACTTCTTTAAATATACATAAAAAGGGAGAGAGGGAGAGTTCAAAGTGAACACAGGCCCATTAGAAAGGGAATCTGGGGACGCAGCTTTGGGGAAACAAAGAAAGGCAGAGTAATTAAACAGATATTTTACATCAGTCTTTACAGTGGAAGATACATTGAACATTTTATTAATACTAAAGAATTGGGGGAAGAATCAAGTATCATCACTAGAGAAGCTGTATCAGACAAACTAATGGGGCTTAAGGCAATTAAGTCCCCTGGCCCTAATGGCTTGCAACCTAGGACCTAAATGAGGTAGCTACAGAGATGGTGGATGCATTGGCTTTAAATCTCCAAAAATTGTTGGATTCCAGAGAAGTACCAGGGGACTGGAAAACTGATGTGACACACCTACTCAAAAAAGGGAAGCAAAGGGTAGCTATAGGCCGATTACAGTGATTGTTAAAGTATTGGAATTAATTAAGGATGCATTTGCAGAACATTTGGAAAATCAATCTAATCTAAGTAGACTTGGCACAGCTTCACTGCAGAGTGAAGGGCCGCATCGTGGCTCACTGGTTAGCACTGCTGCGTCACAGTGCCAGGGACCCAGGTTCAATTCCACCCTCCAACGACTGCCTTTGTGGGGTTTGCATATTCTCCCCGTGTCTGCGTGGGTTTCCGTTGGGTGATCTGGTTTCACCCCCCCAAGCAGTCCAAAGACGTGCAAGTTAGGTGGATTGGCCACACTATATTGTTCTTGGGAGTCCAGGGACGTGCAGGCTAGGTAGATTAGCCATGCTCTTCAAGGGTTGGTTTGGACTTGCTGGGCCGAATGGTCTGCTTCACTGTAGGGATTCTATGATTGTGAAAGGAAAATTATGCCTAGCTAAATTACTAAAGTTTTTTGAGGAAGTCTCAACCAGCGTGCATATAGGGGAACCAGTAGAGCTGTTGTATTTGGACTTCCAGAAGGAATCTGATACGGTACCTCAAAATGTTAAGTCATAAGTTACAGCCCAAGTTACTGGAGGTAGTATATCAGCATGGACAGAGAATTGGTTACAGGTAGTAGGGATTTGTTTTCATTTTGGCAACCAGTGACCAGTCAAGTTCCACAGAAATGAGTGCTGACAGCACAACTGTTTAGAATAGGTATACATGTATGTTAATAACTTGGATGAAGGAAGTGAACGTACTGCAGCTAAATTTGCCGACAATTCTGAAATTGGTGGAAAGGCAGATTGCAATACGGATATAAACAATTTACAAAAAGATATTGATAGGTTAAGCAGGCAAAATGTTGGCAAATGGAGCATCACATGGGAAAATGTGAAGTTCTTCAGTTTGCAAGAGGGGATAAAAGAACAATTAGTATTTAATGGAGAAAAACTACATAAAGCTGCAACACAAAAGGGACTTGACAGAACTTGTGTATAAAACAGAAAACTAGCACACAGGTACAACAAGTAATCAGGATGGCTTAATGGAATGTTGGCCCTTATTTACTACAACTGTACATGGTGCTGGCGAGACCACATCTGGAATACCGAGTGTAGTTTTGGTCCCCTTATTTAAGGGAAAGATAAATATCTTTGGAACTCCTTCCAATGGAGAGCTGCGGGGGCAGAGTTGCTATATGTGTTTAAGGCTGAGATAGATAAGATTCTTGATCAGTAAAGGAATCAAGGGTTATGGGGAAAGGTCAGAAAGTGGACATGAGGAATGTTGGATCAGCCATTATTCTACTGAATAGCATATCAGGCTTGAGGGGCCAGATAGCCTACTCCTGTTTCTATTTCTTATGGTCTTGGTCAAGTCTACCTACTCAGAATTTCTGACATGTATCAATGCATTGTGAACCAATCTAGGAATGGTGACAAGAGGGGCCATAGAAACTCCACTGTCATTCTTACTTTAGATTGAATTTGTAATTTTCTGGTTTGAATAGCTCAGTTCCAATATCCAGTTTAGATTTCCAATTAATCATCAGGCAACCTAAAATGGAATTCAGGCGATTTTATCAATGAAGAAACAAACATGCATTTAGTGAAAGAACTCAAACACCAGGATATAAACATACAAAATAAGTAGGCCATTCAGCCCATTAAGTCCATCCACCATTCAACAAGATCATAGCTGATCTGTTTGTGTTTGTAATTCCACATTCGCATCTACTCCCAGTCAACCAACCATTGATTCCCTTACCTTAGAAGAATCTTTATCTTTGCCTTAGAGGATGGCAGAACTGGGGTCATTGCATATTTTTAAAAACAGTGTTCCAAAGTCATAGCAGTCAGAAAAGATTTCTCACATCCTAAAATGGCAACCTCTAATTTTAAAACAGTGCACCCTGGCTCTGGACTCACGCAAAGGAAAGCACATTCTTCCCATGTCCACCTTAAGATCATATAATACTTCAATCAAGTCACCTCTTACTCTTGTAAACCCCAGTGGAAACAAGCCCAGACTGTCCACGGTTTCCTCATTAGACATTCCACTCATTATACACTGTTTCCAGGTATAGATCGAGTAAATCCACATGAACTGCCTCCAATGCACTTCTATCCTTCCTTAAAAAAGACCAAGAAATCAGTGAGGATGAGAAAATTAAACTCGGGGAATCAGTGACAAAGGCTAAGTAGAACGACTTCTTATTTAATAAATGTCTAGAGGTTTGATATCTTTTTTGGCTCCAAACTAAGTTATTCCAATACTTATCTAGTTGAGCATTCCACACTTAAGCTTCAGTCCACTCAAAGCTGTCCACAGTCATATCCTACACCACTCCCCTGGTGTATATAACCAGAATGCCAAAACAGAGGCTGGGCTGATAGTATGTCTAAATGTGGACCTGAATCTTTCACCAGAAAGAGTGCAATCTTCCAGGAAAGAAATTTTCGATAACACATGCCAAAAAGTTCAAAGGTGTATTAATATTGTTCAATAAGAATTCTGGTACAATGTGGCTTAGAATAATTCAATTACCAAACCTTTTGATTGGGGTACACAAAGGGATATTACAGCAATCATTTTGTAAAGTGAAAAGTTATAATTAGAAAAAAAAGCAGGACAAGGGATGAGTGATTAGTACAAGCAAGCAGACATTAGGCACAAGTGAGCAAATACTTGAGCAAAGTAGTAGGTTTCAAGTGTTATTGAGAAACAGGTGAAGAGTGGATGCCATAGTGGTATCAGGCTTTAACAGCTCAAGGCATGGCTTCCATAGATAGAAAAAAAATATTTGTTGACAGATGTAAAAGGTCAAAATAAGGGAGAGACAAAGCCACAAAGGCATTTGAAAACTGACAAGAAAATTTTAGGACCAAGTCAGAGCTGAAAGTTTCTGCCAAGGTAAGCACCTCATCGAGAAAGTGGACCATTGGAGGGCACCGAATGGGTCATTTGCAGGCTCAAGGGGGAGGCAATATTATTGCTGAACGGTTAATCCAGAGCCCAGGTAACGTACTGGGGACCTGGGTTTGAATCCCACCATGGCAGACTTTAGGAAACTGCTGTCCTTATCTGGTCTGGCCAACATGTGACTCCAGGCCCATAGCAATGTGGTTGACTCTTAACTGCCCTCTGGACAATTAGATATGGGCAATAAATGCTGGCCCAGCCAGCGTCACCCTCATCCTATGAATGAATTTTTTTTAAAAATGGAATAGGAAGACAAGACTTTGAATTAGATTCTCAGCACAAATAAGGGGCAATAGATAGGCATTTGGAGAACAGCAGAGTGAACAATGTCAAAGGCCTCACGTGAAGCTTCTGACCAGAAAGGGCTCAGGAATCACCAATGCATATCTATTTCTTTACTTCAACTACAGCACTTGTACCATAACCCAACTGAAATAAATAACTATAACAACACCCAGAACTGAAGCTGGAGCTTCTTACTCTGCAAGAGAACTGTACATTGATATAAATCAGTGGCATCCTTGCTAGTGTATTCCATCCAAGGGTTTTAAATTTTTCAGTTGCTCTCAGCCAATAAATTACCTACATCACAGATGCAGTAGAGAACATATGATTAAGACAATTATTAACAAAACTGGAAAGTCTTTGCAACTGACAGAAGTGATATTTTAGAACACATTCTCAAAAGTTACAGGGACAGTGTTGCAAATCCTAGGCAATAAAATGACAAGTATTCAAAGCACTAATTCCATTTTTTGTTGTTTTTTTCAAAAAAGAAAAGCACTTATACACAATGCACTCTGCATTGCAATTACTGGAACTAAAAAATGCCATTAGTGCAGATCATTTCACACATGTATAAAATAACTCATATTGGAACTGTAGTTTTCAAGCACAAGGGGCAAAAATAACAGTAGCATGCATTATTAATTGTTCAGCTATTCAGTCTAGAGCGCATTTCAATTTATATTTCCAGATGATCATTTGCTGTACAGCAGCACACTGCTCCATGTGGCTTGTCATTGGGAGTTAACATACACTTTATTGTACCACTTAAAAGATGTTGTTGCTTTAAAATTGAACTACACAATGAAAGCTTTTTGCATAATGGTCATTAAGAGACAGTACAGCAATCACAAACCAAGTTTAATTGAATTTAAAGTGCTACATTATAAAGCTGCTCCCAGCAAGTATTTGTTAAAACTACGCCTATATTTTCAATTTTTACCCATTATTTAAGCTACAAACATGTAATTAAGCAATACACAAGGCAAAACAGCTCATTGCATCAGGGAAGAAGTGTCTCATCTTTCTTGCTTTTGTGAAATTTTAGTTGTTTATTCCAATGGTGAGTGACATTTGCTTACTTCAGGCAGGTTATGATTTCAATGTGCTGGGTCACTAATACTGTATACTCTGGCTTGGAAAGTTAAAATTTATTAATCTCTTTTCTTGGCAAATTTTATACTGAAGGTGAGCAACATTCAACATATCACTAAGGTCAGTACTGAAAACTCCTTGGTCAAACACAGCTTTGATAGGACAGTGTAAATATCCCAAATAAAGCCTGCTTCATTCTCATATCTGGTCTGAGAAGAAAAAAAACACTAGTCAAATTGATGGGTCATACAGAGCTCAAATAAAATTTGGAGCATTAACAAAGAAAAGAAATAGAAATTCCATCCCAACAGTTTGAATTGAAAACTAAATGCAATGCTCTAATCCAATGCTAGCAATCTCTTTATTTGTCTTACTCCAAATTCTTCTCTCTACCATTGCTTTATTTGACAAAAAAAACTAACCACAGTACAATTCCATTATACTAGCAGTTAAAAGCAACCTGCAACCTCAGAATACTTCACAAACAATTACTTCTTGAATTAAGTGGCACTTGCAAAGGGATAACCTGCTCACTGAATTCATTACAGCCTTGGTTGAAAAATGGCTAGAAGAAATGAATTCCAGAAGTGAGGACAGAGTAATTGTACTTGACATCAA
>NC_063332.1:173791978-173812131 GCF_021869965.1 Rhincodon typus
GGTGTGGGGGGAGACACAGAGGCAGAAAGACAGTGACTAGAAACCAAACTGAACCAGCCGACTAAATACTATGGCTGCAAGAACAATTCAGAGGCTAGGAATTCTGCATTTAAATACCTCACCTCCTGTCATCACAATGCCTAACAACCATCTAGAAGGCACCAGTACTTACATGGATAAGTGCAGCTCCAACACCACCAGAAGCTTGACAATATCCAAGCCTGGTTGATTGGCACAACACCCTTGACATTCAGCACGCACATTTACAAGAGGCACTACAATAACTCACCAAAACTCTTGACAGCACCTTCCAAACCCGCAACCTCTATCACCTAGGAGGGCATCAGATGCATGAGAACAGCACCAACTGCAAGTTCCCCTTCAAATCAAACATGCACCTGATTTCTTCCTTCAGTGTTACTGTGCCAAAATCCTGAACTCCCTCCCTCCATAGAGGACTAAGATTGTTCAAGAAGGCACTCATTCTCTCCAGGGCAATTAGGGATGTCAATAAATATTGGCCGAGTCACTGATTCTCACACCCCATGAACAAATAATACAAAAAGTGATAATACTTTTTAAGTACTAACTTTTTATGACATCAAACGGGAAGATGAAAATAAGAACATAAGAACATAAGGAAGTCATCTCCCACTCCAGCTGCCAGCACTCAATCGGATCTCCAAACACTTACATAAAAAATTTGGTTCAATTACGCCACTTTCAGTTGAGCCAATATGCAAGTAAGCCCCACTCTAGAGACTTAGTATACAAGTTGGCTGGCATTCCATTGCAGTGCTGATATTTTGTTGATGGCATCATCTCAATGCCAAACATTTTTTTCAACTCTCAATGTTACAACAGGGCGCTATTCTCTTAATCAGATCATTACCCATTCTCTACTTAAATTCATCAAAAATGTGCTGTTACAAGAAAGCCCATCCATTGAGATTAAAAATATCTAAAAATAAATTGATAAAAATGTATTTCCACCTGCCCTCTTGGTAATGTCAAGACTACAAGTGTCAAATAGCTATCAATTACAGCTTGGGGAGCAAGCAAACCAGGCCTCTAGCCACTTGTCCTAATTATGACCAGTCTTTGAAAAACCCAAATATCCCAAAAACGATTAATTCTTCACCTTCATTCTGCACGTTACCACCACAGTGTGGCAGATATCAGTTGTACAGGCCAAGAGCCTTGAAGCATATTCCACTGCTTCATAGTATTTACTTTATGTGCAAATCTCCAACAGTCTGTACAATCATTTTCATTTATCCCAGAACTAAAATCTTTAGGCATGTTATTAAACCAGTTTTGAAAATGCTAATTTTGTACTTTTAAAACTCAAGGTATACTGTGGGCTTTGAAATCAATATTCAAAATTGCAGCAGTCAACTTGTTTCTTGTGGTGCTGCATGGCCCAATTTGCAAGTCTCAACAAATTCAGAAATAAGATCAAAGCAACTACGTCATTTGTAATTCATCAGCAGCTTTGAAATTCATTAGCAAGTCTGCAGTTTACACCATACATTATCTGCCTGAGAAGGCTAGGCATTTAATTCACAATCGTAAAATAAAATACTTTTGAATTTTACAAGGGGAACTATATATTGTACAAATATTATTATAATGCTGCTTGGGCAGGATACATTAGGAACAAATTCTATGAAAAAGCATGACTTTAAACAGATTTTTTAAAAAAATCAAGACAGTAAAAATAACCTCAAAGCTCTACAAGGAATAAAGGATTGGGTTGGAGTTCACAGGAATGATTAAAAGATACAAAAAAAATTAAAACACTGACTGATAAAAGGAAAAACAAAAATCAATCTGGGAAAAAAAACAGCTGTAGATATCAAAATGAAAAGTGAAGAAATTATTTTAACAATTCAGCAGCAAGGATACAATCTGAACCTTTTTCCACATTCATGGGATGAGGGCATCGCTGGCTAGGCAGCATTTATTACCCACCCAGAGGGCAGCTAAGAGTCAACCACATTGCTGCGGGTCTGGCATCACGTGTAGGCCAGACCTGGTAAGGATGGCAGTTTCCTTCCCTAAAGGACATTAGTGAACGGTATGGGTTTTTCCTGACAATCGACAATGGATTCATGGTCATCTTTGACGACTTAATTCCAGCTAGTGAGACAAAAAAAACTAATTTAAACAGAAGAAAACAAAAAAGTACTATTCCAAATGATAATTTTCTCCAAGTATCTACGTGGGAAGGCAGAAACAACACAACACTCCTGAAAAGACAACCTGACAATCTCATGGTAAAGTTTTGAGGGGGAAAATAGTTAAGAAAAAAAACAGGGCTATGGGAAAACAGTAGGGTACCGAGTCAAATTGGACAGTCTTTTAAAATGCACTAAATAGATTCCTGCCAAGCTACAACATTCCATGATAAAGGAGCTGTTAGACCTAAATTAACTAAAAAGAGTCTCAAGTTAAATAGACCACCGGCAAAGGACATCAGAAAGAGCTGCAAGGAATCCAGAATCATTAAGGGGTATGCAGACACTGCAAAGATATTGGGGTGCTGCCAGCAGATGGGACACATGCTAACATGATGTCTGATTTATTACTGCTTTCAATGCAAACTATATAGGTATTAGTTTTAGTTACATTTTGTAACTTATTTTAAGCTGTTTCAAGGTGTAAATCTAGATTACTTACACAAAATTAAAATTTGATGCAGAGAAAAAAAACTACCCTAACAAATTTCTTTGATTAAATGATGTGATATCCTAAGAATACTGTGGAAATTGCTATGACACAGCATCTAAATTTGGAGAAGGCATTTGGCAAAGCACTACACAAAAAGGGTATTAAACAAAAGTTATGCATATCAAGGATGAAATCCCAGCATGAATATTAGCTCAAAGTTTAGAAAACAAGTACCTATAACTGGAGTTGTATTAACTGTACAAAAAGGAAAAAAAACTAGATTGGAATGCTCAGAGATAGTAAGAACTGCCAATGCTGGAGTCAGAGATAACAGTGTGGATCTGGAGGAACTCAGCAGGCCAGGCAGCATCAGTGGAATAGGAAAGCTGACGTTTCAGGTCGCGACCCTTCAGAAATGGGGGACGGGTAAGGGGCTCTGAAATAAATAGAGAGGGGAGGGGTTGTTTGTGATATACATAAATGATCTGGAGGAAGGTATAGATGGTCTGATTAGCAAGTTTGCAGATGACACTAAGATTGGTGGATTAGCAGATAGTGAAGGGGACTGTCGGAGAATGCAGCAGAATATAGATAGATTGCAGAGTTGGGCGGAGAAATGGCAGATGGAGTTCAATCCAGGCAAATGCGAGGTGATGCATTTTGGAAGGTCCAAATCAAGAGCGAACTATGTGGTAAATGGAAAAGCCGTGGGGAAAACTGATGCACAGAGAGATCTGGGTGCTCAGGTCCATTGTACCCTGAAGGTGGCAACGCAGGTCGATAGAGTGGTCAAGAAGGCATACGGCATGCTTTCATTCATCGGACGGGCTATTGAGTACAAGAGTTGACAGGTTATGTTGCAGTTTTATAGGACTTTTGTTCGACCACATTTGGAACACTGCGTACAGTTCTGGTCACCACATTACCAAAAGGATGTGGATGCTTTGGAGAGGGTGCAGAGGAGTTCACCAGGATGTTGCCTGGTGTGGAGGGCGCTAGCTATGAAGAGAGGTTGAGTAGATTAGGATTATTTACATTAGAAAGACGGAAGTTGAAGGGGGACCTGATTGAGGTCAACAAAATCATGAGAGGTATAGACAGGGTGGATAGCAAGAAGCTTCCCCCCGCCAAGAGTGGAGGACTCAATTACTAGGGGTCACGATTTCAAGGTGAGAGGGGAAACGTTTAAGGGGGATACGCGTGGAAAGTTCTTTACGCAGTGGGTGGTGGGTGCCTGGAACGTGTTGCCAGCGGAGGTGGTAGAGGCGGGCACGATAGCATCATTTAAGATGTATCTAGACAGATACATGAATGGGTAGGGAGCAGAGGGATACAAATCCTTGGAAAATAGGCGACCGGTTTAGATAGAGGATCTGGATCGGCACAGGCTTGGAGGGCTGAAGGGCCTGTTCCTGTGCTGTAATTTTCTTTGTTCTTGTTCTGGGTGGGGCTGGGGAAGGTAGGTGGGGTGGTGATAGGTGAGTGCAGGTAGGCAATGGTGGGAGGACCGGATAGGTGGGAGAGAAGACGGACAGGTCAAGGAGGCAGGGATGAGAGGGAGGGTTGGTCATGGGAGGAGGTTGGGGGTGGGGAGATTTTGAAGCTAGTAAAGTCCACATCGAGACCAGTGGGTTGTAGACTCCCAAGGCGGAATGAGGTGCTGCTCCTCCACTTTCTGGGTGGCGTCGTTGTGATACTGGAGGAGGCCCAGGATGGACATGTTGTCCAGGGAGTGGGAGGGGAAGTTGAAGTAGCTCGCAACTGGAAGGTGTTGTCATTTGTCGCGAACCGAATGCGGGTGCTCTACAAAGCAGTCTCCGAGCCTCCGCCTGGTCTCAATGTAGGGGAGGCCACAGCAGGAGCAGCGGATGCAACAGACCACATTAGCGGATGTGCAGGTGAACATAGATTGGAATGCTCAAGTGTAGTCAGTGTTAGTTCTGTTCCATTTTCTAATTCCTGTGTAGGATTTCAGCTTAGAAATGTTAAAACAAAGAGCACCAATGATCCCCAGTCCGAGGAGGATTGGTTTTTGAGTCATGTTAAGAGTTGAAGCAATGTATGTATTGGAAGGAGGCACCTGACATGCAGGATAGTAAATCACATTGAAAAGATAAAGCTGAAAAATTACTTCAAATTGAGAGCAGGACAAGAGACTGCAGGTTCAAACAATAAATGGAAAATTTTGGACTGATAATGGAGGTGAATAATACAAGTAGAAGCATGGAGCTGAAAACCTTGTAATCATCTAAAAGTCAATGGGTTTTGAATTGAGAAAACCAGAATTCATTCACCTTTAATGAAACTAAGGTTGGCATCTTCAGTAATGTCTTGCTACACTAGACAGATAAATCTCTCTCTCTCTCTCTCTCTCACACACACACACACACACACACACACACACACACACACACACACACGAGTCAGAAACACAGTGTGGAGATGGAGGAACACAGCAAGTCAGGCAGCATCAGGCGAGTAGGGAAGTCAATGTTTCAGGTCAGGGCCTTTTTCCTGTCTTGAAATGTAGACTTTCCTACTTCTCGGATGCTGCCTGACCAGTCAGATGTGGGTCAGCTCTAAAGGGTTTTTTTTTTCAAAAAAAGGTCAGGAAGACAATTTTGAACAGTGACTGAAATAAATTAGCTTGAAGAAGATGCACTGTAGTCAAGTTGCGGACTCTAGTGTTAACTGACAAGATGTTTGTACTGTTCGGTTTATAACTGGCAATGTAAACACATTAAAGGCAATTACTTTCGTTCCGACTTCAGTTCAGAAGAATCTAGAGTTCAGTTCAGAAAGTAGAATATTTCTCAGATGGTGGGGGAGTAGGAAGCTTCCAGACCCTTCAGCCTTGGTCTCGTCCATTCTGTTCAAATTTTTTTGTCCCTCACCCTCCTCTTTTCTCTTTATCTCCCCCCTTTTCTTCCTCTTTTTTCAGTGTTTTCCTTTAACTTACCTTCAGCAGAGAGCTCGGTCATGCAGGTTGCGGCAGCGGCAGCGATGGAGCATGCCAGCAGCTAGGACTCAGTATCGCCTGGGCTTGTGCTTCGCCAGCGTAGGTGAAAGCGTGACCACCGCAGGGGCGAGTGAGAAATTGTGGGAAAAGCCCAGAGTGCAGTGGCTGCAGGTCCATGGCTTTGGAAAGGATTGCAATGTTTAACTTTTAATTTTATTCCTTTGTTTTTCTACTTTATACGAAGAAGAACTGTAGTGATGAACTTTTTAAAACTTATTTATTTTTCTATTTTTGTGCCTAAGAATTTGTACCTAGGTACCTTTGTTCCTTAGACAGCACCAGGAATGGCAACACTGTACATTTTTCACTGTACTCCTGTACCCCTGTACTTACATGTAATAATAAAACCTAAATCTAAATCTGGATCCTGCTGCCAGGAGAAACGATTCAAGTGTTTCCAGTTCAGTTTAGGGGAATCAGAATACACTTCTGCTGAAGTGACTAAGTCTGCAGAGATTCCAAGCTGGGGCAGCTTGTATAGAAGTCTCCAAGTTGTTAGAACGAGGAGGTTTAGACACTACGTTATGGAAGATTCACAACTGCAGCCTCAAGGAATCATAAAATTATCTCCACAGCCTACTGAAAAGAAATTAGAAGGAGCCTGTTAAGTATAAATACAAAAAACTGAGATAGAAATATATGGATAGTATAGGAAATGGGTTGAAACTTTATTTGGCTGTTAGTGCTCAGATGAGCCATAGAGTTGTACAGCAGAGAAACAGACCCTTTGATCCAGTTCATCCATGCCGACCAGCTATCCTAACTTAATCTAGTTCCATTTGCAAGCATCAGGCCTACACCCTTTAAACCCTTCCTATTCATAAACCCATCCAGATGCCTTTCAAATATTGTAATTCTACCAGCCTTCACCACTGCCTCTGGCAGCTCATTCCACGAACGCACCATCCTCTACGTGATAAAAAGGACCTAAGGGGCAACTTTATATCTTTCTCCTCTCACCTTAAACCTATGCCCCTCCAGTTTAGGGCTCCCCTATCCTGGGAGTAAAGCCTTGGCTATTCATCCTATTCATACCCCTCACGATTTTATAAGCCTCTATAAAGGTCACCCTTCAGCCTCCGAAGTTCCAGGGAAAATAGCCCCGGCCTATTCAGTCTCTCCCTAAAGCTCAAACCCTCAAGCCCTAACATCCTTGAAATCTCTTCTGCACCCTTTCAAGTTTAACAACATCTCTTCTATAGCAGAGATACCAGAATTGAACACAGTATTCCAAAAGTGGCCTCACCAATGTCCTGTACAGCTGCAACATGACATCTTAACTCCTATACTCAATGCACTGATCAATAAACCAAATACCTTCTTCCTCACCCTGTTTACCTGTGACTCCACCTTCAAGGAACTATGAACCTGCACCTCAAGGTCTTTTTGTTTGGCAACACTCCTCAGGGCCCTACCATGTAAGTGTACAAGTCCTGCCCTGATTTGACTTACCAAAATTCAACACCTCACATTTATCTGCCGCTCCTCGGCCCATCTGACCAAGGTCCTGTTGTACTCGGAAAGAATCTTCTTTACTGTTCACTACACCACCAATTTTGGTGCTATCTACGAACTTTCTAACCATTCCTCCTATATTCACATCCAAATCATTTATATAAATGACATCCATTTCCTCTTTGTTTAGTTTCTTTTTCACTTCTGCATAATAAAATTACCCTGTTAAGGAACATCTGCAGCTTTGCGTGAACGTTTTTGTTACTAACCACCAGATAACCTAAAATAAAACACATGGCTCTCAAGTCAGGTTTCATTCTGCAATCTGGTTTGTCCAACAATACCATCAGCCAGGTTCATAACATATGCTTTAAGATAACAATTGCTAGGTGTACCTCACACGAGGTCATTCCCCAAAACAGCATGAAAACTATTGTCCAAAATTTATGTTTTGTATGCAGTATAATACATGAACAACAAACCCTCTTAAGATGTTCACACCTGTTACTGCCAAGATGAACCGTGAAGTTCAGCTTATGTTAATCTTGGTCAAGGCCTGAACTCCTGAATCGGACGAGAAACCCTCAGGAGTTGAATATTTTCCAAGACCTTTATCATTTTCTACGATCATTAAATACGATAAGTAGTCATATGGCAAAAATCAAAACAAAAGAAAAATCGGGAGGATCTCTTTGCTTCAAGGTTACTAGTGTTACTGTTTATGGTAATTTCAGACATTCCATGGTAGCTGCGCTCAAAGTCAATTGGGTCTGCAATTACCAACAAGTTGGAGTTGTGTGACTCTAGGGAAAGATTATCTGTCAAGTGTGTTAGAAAACTGTATTGTAGGACTAGGTGCTTTGAAGGGTTTAGTCTAAACCTTTGAGGGAATAAAAGCAAAGTGTTGGAGAAACTCAGCAGAGTCTGACAGCATCTATGGAGAGAAAAAAAAAGTTAATGCTGAGTCCCACGTTACTTAAAAAAAGCCACTGCACTCAAACTGGTAACTGTTTCTCTCTCCACGGATGCTGCTGAGTTTCTCCAGCATTTCTTTATTGTCAGATTTCTAGCGTCCACATTTGCATTTAATTTACATTTATTTAAGGGCCTGAGGCATGGTTTCAAATTCCATCATGGGAGATGGTTGAATTTAATTTCAATTAATAAAAATAATCTCAAATTTATAAAAGGTAATTTGAGTAATGGTGGCCATGACGGACTCAAAGCCCACCTGCATCACAAATGTGCTTTGGAGAAGGAATTCTGCCACCTTTATCTCTGGCTTACTTGTGAATCATTGCAAAGTATTTGACTCCTAACTGCCTTCTGAAATTGATGAGGAAGCCACTTGGTTCAAAGGCAACCAGGGATGAATGACAAATGCCGACTCCTAGGAGTGATGCCAAAATATCACGAAAAGAATAAAGAATCTACAGACTGGAGTAAATGAGGCTTTAAGTTGCAGACAGGGTCAGGGTCTTACTGAAGTGCAGTGTAGACATTGCAAAAATGACTGTTTCATTCATGTTTAGGGATGCTGACAGCAACTGAAGGAAGAGGTTACATTTAGAGAGGTCACTCAGCAAGCCGAAGTCTGAATGGCATCACAAAAGATCGTTCAGGAGATGATGATCAGGCCCTAGATATTACAATAGAAATTGGTTAGGCATGAGGGAGAACTTGTATAGTTTAACATAAACAAAAGATCCAGATTAAAAATGTATAAAGCAACATATGCCACATTTTATGTTAAGAAATTACAGGTAAAAGTTCAAGTGTTTAATCTGACCCAAGATGGGAACAAGAAGCAACAAATATCCCTGAATGACATGACTGAAATACAGGAAGAATAGAATGCCAGCTATCCAACTTGCAGTCGCAAAGGATCTGGAGTATTCTTTCCCCTAACTCGGGGAGGAGAATTGGTATTGGCTAAAGTGTTGAAAATGTGCTGAACCATGATGGCCCAGTCCCTGTATGGGTATGTCTTATAAGCCAAAATGTCTTTGCCTACCTGGCATTTTCATATATTAATTCCTCTTTCCCATAGAGAGTCCTGCAGGACCTAGAAATGCATGGCAAAAGCCAGAAATCAGGCCTATGACAACAGGTTCCAGACTGTGATTCGTCCAGATTTTTCACTGGCCAGGCAGTCATTACGCAAACATAGAGATAACAAAGTGTAAAGCTGGATGAACACAGCAGGCCAAGCAACATCATAGGAGCAGGAGATAGATTGTGCCTTGTGGAATCCACATCATAGTAAATTCTGAAGGAATCACCCAAGAAACTGAATTGTCCACTGGGCAATCCATCCACACTTGGAACCCTTTGAAAGTCTTCATTTGCAATCGGAGACTTCAGACAGCTCCAATGAAATTAAATAGTTACTCAGGAAGAGCTAGACTATTAGATACATACGTAACTTGTGAGTAACAATTCCACAGATCCCATACTTACCTCACATATGAACTTACATCTCCAACATTGCTCAACATCCCAGCAGACGGAACTTCCTCACCTCCTAACTTTCTGCTGGGCATGACCCAATTCTCCCCCACTGGACCAAACCAACTTCAACTCCTCCCCCTGCTCAAGCAGACACCCAACAATTAGCCCCATCCACCAGACATGAATGTCCACACACACCAGATGTGGATTTCTCTCGCCCACCCTGACTTTCCTATCCTAGGCTCTGCATCACACACCTCGCCAGTTTGTGGCCTGGCTCTCTCTGCTCCCACTACCACAACATCATGCGTACCTTATATTCTTATGGTTTAACAGCAGCAGTCAAAATGAGACAGCAAGATAGCATGGCAATTGGGTAGACAAAGGAATGGGTAGAGATCATCTTGGGAGAATCATTAGCTGATAATGGGGACCATTAGTAGCTGAAAATGGGTTGTTGCAGTAGCAGTTCATGTGATGACAAGGCCTGGTATGGGGGGGCGGCGGGGGTTGGGGCAAGAACATGGGAGAAGGTGCAAATTCAAAATGCAACATCTCATTTATCTTAACTGAGCTCCGTGGCCCATTGGCCCATCTGATCAAGGTCCCACTGTACTCAGATAACCTTCTTCACTGTTCTCTACACCATCAATTTTGATGTCACTTGCAAACTTACTAACCATACCTCCTATGTTCACATACAAATTATTTATACAAGTGACGAAAAGCAGTACAGCAAGCTTGAGACAGATGTTGGCCAGGGAACACTGCTAAACTGGCAGGCAACTGGAATCACATGGTCGCTCATGGTCACTTTTGCAGAGAGAACATAGGTGTTCTCCAAAGTGCTCGCACAGTACACGTTTTGTCTCTTCAATGCGGAAGACACCATATCATGACCAGTGAAGACAGTAGGCTGACGTGCAGGTAAATTGTTGCTTCACTGGAATACTGCGTTCAATTCTGGTCTCCCTGGAGTAGGCAGGATTTTGAGAAACTTGAAACAGTGCAGAAAAGATTTACAAGGATGATGCAGGGGTCGGAGGGTTTGAACTATATGGAGAGGCTGAATAGATGGGGCTATTTTCCCTGGAGCGGAGGCAGAGAGATGACCTACAGAAGTTTATAAGGTCATGAGGGGCATGGATAGTGTGAATAGCCACGGTCTTTTCCCCAGGGTAAGGCTGTCCAAAACTAGTGGGCATCAGTTTAAAGGCAAGAGGAGAAAGATTTAAAGGGGACCCAAGGGACAACTTTTTCATGCAGAGAGGCGTGTATGGAAAGAGCTGCCAGAGGAAGAGGTAGAGGCTGATATAATTACAACATTTGAAAGGCATCTAGATGGGTACATAAAGAGGAAGGGTTTAAGAGAGCTATGGGCCAAATGTTGGCAAATGGGACTAGATTAACTTAAAATATCTGGTCAGCATGGATTAGTTGGACTGAAGAGTCTGTTTCCCTGCTGTACAGCTCTATGACTCTATGACCTGCAGGGTGGATATGCAACCTTAGGTAGTGAGGAGAGAGAGGAAGCAAGCAGTTAGGTGTTACATCTTCTGTGATTGCAAGAGAATGTGCGGTGCTGGTGTAGGGAGGCATTGAGAGCAGAAGAAGAGTAGACCAACGTGCCCCGGAGGGAACAGTACCTGTGGAACGCTGACAAGAGACAGGAGGGGAACGTGTTGTCTGGTGGCGGCGTCCCACTGGAGGCGGCAGAAATGGCAGCTAAAAATCTTTTGGAGGTGGATGCTGGTGGGTGGTAATTGAGGACCAGGGGTGCCCAATTGATGTTGCTCAAGAGAAGGCAGAAGTCCGGGAGATGGGATAGTCATAGTGAGAGCCCTGTCAAACATGGTGATGGGGAATTCTTGGTTTGAGTAAGAAGATGGACATTGAGGCCCCTTACAGAAGCTGGCATCTTCAGAATAAATGCAAGAGATGAAGAAACTGAGGCAACTGAATAGAATCTTTACAGGAAGTAGCACAGATAACTGCGGGAGTCAGTGGTTTTGCAGTGTATAATCAGTAGCAGTCTATCCCCAGAGACGGGCATAGACAGAGGAAAAGAAGGGAAGAGGGAGTCAGAGATGGGCCGAGTTAAGGTGACAGCAGGACGGAAAATTGGAAGTGAAATTGATATTTTTCCAATTTAGGAAAAGTAGGGGAAAGGAGCACTGATGATGTCATCAATGTATCAGAGAAAGCATTGTGCACAGGGGCCAAAGTAAGAAAGAGGAATGTTCCACATACTCCGCAAAGAGACAGGCATAAACGGGGGCCCAAGTGGGTATCCACGGCCACAACTTGGATCTGACATAGTGAAGCCTTAATGGAGAGAAGTTGTAAGGAAGAGCTCAGCAGGCAGAGGAGGATGGTGGACGATGGGGAAATTCAGACCTTTTGTCCAGAGAGAAGCAGAGAGCCCCAAAACCATCTTGATGGAAGATGGACCGTAAAGGGATTCCATGTCCATGGTGAAGAGGCAGCAGCTGGAGCCCGCAAACTGGAAATTCTGAAACTGAAAGCATCAGAAGAATTATGGATGTAAGTGGAAGGGACTGGATAAGGGAATAAAAAAAAAGGCTGGGAGATCTGTGCCAAGTAGCTCACGTCAGGAATCACCAAGCCTGACCACCATCCGTAAGAAATAATGCAGAAATATGATGGAAACACTTCCATTTGTTTAGAAGAGTGTAATTCCAATGATATTTAAAATGCTCAACATCTTCCAGGACAAAGCAGCCTGCTTGACCGGGATCCCACGCACCATCTCAAACAGTTCATACCTCTCAAACACCACAGTACCATGCATATCAATGAGATGCACTGCAGCAACACGTCAAGAACCCGTAAATAGCTCAGCCAAAACTTGCAATTCCGTCATCTATAAAAACAAGTTAAGTGCATGGAAACTACCAACTGTAAGTTACCTTCCAAGCAGACATCATCCGGACTTGGAACTCCTAAAGTGATAACTACATCACTTTATCAGCTCTAGGTCAAATCCTGGATCTCCCTTCCGAACAGCATTCTGGTTGTACCCATAACAAGTGGACTGCAAATGAGGGATGAGTAGGCAATAAATTTGAGTCTTGTCAAAACACACTCATCCCATTTAAGTATAAAGAAAGTAATAATTTCTGACCATTTGTAATCCAGAGATTTTTTTTTGAATGTTTAAAAGAGAGTTGAAAAACAGGATGGCCAACAGCTATTTCTCTGTAGGCTACAAACCATATTTCAAGAAGATCAGCATTAAAAACTGGTCCAAGGTCCCTGCTAATGCAATTTGGCCAAGTGCCCTAGATATCTGCTGCAGGGAAGAAACTAATAAACAAACACTCATTTCAATGCCATATGAATCAGAGTCAAGGTGGAAGCTTGCCAGAGAGATAATCAGACATGAACCTACTTATATTCATGCACACTAGAGTAACACTAAACCATCTTTAAATGGGCAACAATAGGAAAATCACCTGCAAATCTGGAGACTGAAGTCAAACAGAGATCACTACTGGCAAAGATATTCAACTGCTAGCTATAACACATCCATCAGCTTTTGAACAGCTGGAGTAATGTTTCTCTAAACCATTCAGCTGCAGTATCCAATGTAAAGTATACGTCAAAATCCACTCACTGTTTTGAGCCAAGGCTTGGAGCAAGCAGTCAAGGCATCCCTCCACATTATCTGATGTGCCATCAGCAGCAGTCAACTTCAGTTTTTGGATGGCATCATTTAGATTATCTACGAGAAAGAAATCAAACCATTTTAGAAACTCAAATGTTAAGCTCACTTATACTATAGACAAGCAAAATGATTTTTGAATTAAAATACCACACTGGCTATTTGGCTTTCTCCTACAATGTTGACATTACCTGAGACAATTCCCATTATGGTAGCAATGTTTCACAAGACATTTTTCTTTAAAATTAGATGCTTTATTTTGAACAGCATTTGGTTGAACATTCTCATAAAAAGTTAGGACTTAATTTAGGACTAGCTTAATTGTTTCTACTTCAGGTTTTGTACCTCATTTTGCATCACTGATGCTGATCAAATACCGAGGAAGCTGACTTATTACATTATATCTTAAAAGAAGCGGCAAAGTAAAATCAACACTTTGATTATTTTGATCAATTTCATTTTTAAGAGTCTGAAGATAACAGCATCTCAATTAATCAGTATGCATACAATGCACTGATTTTCATGAAGTCTTTTATATTAAACTTTGAACTATAAACATCACTCAATCAGGAAGAGCCATTTAGCTCAAAACATCTGGAGTTTCATTAAAAAAGGCAGAGAAACATTTAGTTGTGGGGGAAGGGTACAATCAAAATAAAAACAGAGCAGAACTGAAATTCTTCTACCATTCATGGGAAACTTTTCAAACAGAAAATGAACGATAGGCACAATAAGTAGTAAAAATCTGAAGAGGTTGCAGAATTAGGGTGCAGGGAGACCAACTTTCAAAAGCACAAGGATTTAAACATTGTGTGCTGGGAAAAGGGATCAAATATAGTTCGGCAAAGGCAGAGAATGTGAGCCAACAGAATTTAGTGCAGGACATAATGTGAAATACAGGTAGAAGTTTCATACAAGCTGCAACTTGCAAAGGATGCAGGTGAAGAATCGAGGAGGTAGTGCAGGATCAAACTGCACCTGAGGGTGACCACAATGGTGGATAAGGGTTTCAGTAACCATTGGGGTTATTAAAAGGAGGAGACAGAAAATATCACGATTATGAAGTAACATCTTGTTAGCACACCCAAGATGTGAAATAACGTGCTTCAGTGAGAGTCTGTAGTTGCTACTGACAAAGGTGAAGCTTTTTGCAGGGCTAAAAACAATGGATTCAGTGCGCTTAATATTTTGTTAATAGCACATTCTGCCTCAATGATAATAAAAAAACCAAGGAAACAGAAGGAAGGTAAACCTAGGAAGTGAACTGCTCTTTTTTAAAAAAAAATCAGTTTTACTGTTCCTTACATACACAACGAGCTAAGTTGGCATCGAGTTAGCCCAGTTCAGTTGCCAGTTCCTTAGCCTTGGCCTTCTCCAGCTTTGCAATCCCGAGCCACAGATTTGGGGCCCAGAATCCACCAATGATGATGGATCTCAAACCAATTGGTGCAGTGTGTCCACATGGCCTCAATTAGTTTGGCCATTGCTCCCTTGTCCTCAGGACTGGTCTGAGCCAGGGCAAGGTAGGGGCAGTTTTCTGGTGTACCAGATGCCTGAACTTGGCCTTACCTTCGACAGTGCAGTAAGGAACGCCCATCTTCCGACAGAGAGCAGGCAGGAACACAACCAGCCCAATGGGATCAACGTTGTTTGAGACCATTACCAGATGCATTTCTTACTCTCTACCACACTGATGGCTTCATTAACACCTGTTCAGGGAACTGCTGGCTTCTTTGTTGGAGCGTCTTGCCTTCTCAGCTGCCTTATGCTGTGCTCAAACTAACAGTCACTGCTTCTTTGCCAACTTGGTCTAATGCCTATGCTTATGGCTCAGTTGCAAGAGCTGGGTAGTTGCCCGCCTGTCCAGGGCTTGACTGAACTGGTTAATCGCTGAAGGCACCTTCTGACACTTTGGCAGAATGGGCCTTCGATGGTGAAGTCGCATATACCGAGGCCATTTCACAAACATATCAGTGTCCCCCTCGGATTGGATATCCTGACCAATTCCAAAGATTTTGGGTCTCTTTTTGAACAGAAGGTTCACTACTTTTTTTTAAAAAATCTAATGTCTTCCATCGATGGAAGGAGGTGGTGCTAGTTCCTCACCCTTGGCTTTCTTTCCTTTCGCATGGCAGAGAGAGCTGCTTTCATGGCTGATGCCATTGAGAAACGAACAATGGATCAGGAAGAGGAGAAGATCAATGGTGATTTATGAGAACATTCAGAAAAAAAATGCAATAGAGGGAAGAAAACGTATCACTATTGATTCACTGGCTGTAATGAAAAGATTGGGCCAAAACCACATGATTGCCCAGAAGTGACATCAAGGACAGCAACATGACTTATTAAATGAATGTAAGAGATGTTGATAGAGAGAAAAAAAAAAGTGAAGGTAGTACACCACAGGTCATAGAGATGCACAATATTATGCACCAATATTTACCAGGTTAATCAAACTGGATGGATATCTTTCAAAATGGATGTGGGCAGTTCAGATGTAATGGTACAGTCAAAGGCTCTGGAAAAGGAGATTAAATACAAGATAGTAAATTGAGAAGATTGACTGGTCATATCTGGAAAAGGTGGCTTTGAAGTGACAAGAACGATATCAAAGCAAAGGCAGCCACTAAAGATGCTGAAGAGCATAAAATCTTACATCATCACAAAGGGAAGCCACTTGGTCCATTGTACATACATATGCCAGTTTTTCTGAAAGCTTACTCCAAGTCCAAAGGGCAAAAAGCAATAATACTGTGAAGTTAGATCGGAAGGTGATCCACGTGGGTGAACAATGGGTCAAGTGCAGAAATATGACAGAAACACTGAGGAGGAGTAAGCCATTCAGCCCTTCTAGTCTGTCCTGCCATTCAATATGATCATGGCTTATTATCCAATTCTGTATCCTGTTGTGGCCTTCTCTGCATATCTTATGGCCTAACCCTAAGAACGATATCTACTTCTTGAAAACATTCATGTTTTAGCTCCAACTGCTTTCTGTGGCAGAATTCCACAGGCTAACAGCGCTCTCTCTATCTTCCTCATAGCTCACCACTACCCCCCAACAAAACACTCAGGTTTGCTGTCTGGAATTTTGGAGATATTACTTTATTTCCTCATCTAAATCATTTATATTGTGAATAGCTTTGGGGTTTTAGGAAGTGGGGGGGGGGGGAAAGAGAGGAACAAGGAGAAGAAAGGGGGACAAAAAGACCGAAGCAGTAAAGTATAAGTGGAACGAGGTGTATTCGTCAAGCTTGCGTTGTGCTTTTTTGAAAAACTGAAGTAGGCCTAGGATAGAAATCTTACCATAAGAGCAAGGTGGTTTATTGAAATGGCCAGCAATTGGAAGGTCAAGGTTATTCCAACAGACAGAGTGGAGGTATTCTGCAAAAGCAGTCACTAAGCTTGCATTTGGTCTCACCATTGCAAAGAAACTGTACTGTGAGCAACAGATACAGTAGATTAAATTGAAAGTAGTGCAAGTAAAACATTACTTCATATGGAAAACGTTTTTGGGGCTATGGACAGTGAGTGGTGAATGGGCAAGTGCTATGCCTTCTTTGATTGCATGACAAGATGCTACAGGGGGAGTGAAGTGTTAGGAGTGATTGCTCAGGGTGTCACGGAGATAACTGTCCCTTTGGAATGTGCATGTTTGTGTTGAGGGAAGAATAGCAAAAAAATGAGAGGAGGTGATGGTCTAGTGCTATTATTAATCCAGCAACTCATCTAATATTCTAGGGACCTGGATTCAAATCCCACCACTGGTGGAATGTGAATTCAATATATTTTTTAAAAATCTGGAATTAAGAATTTACTGATGACAACTGCCGATTTCTGGAAAAACCCATGCGAATAGTCACTCTTATATACGACAGCAACATTTAAGAGGCATTTAGACAGACACATGAACAGGCAGGGAATAGAAGGAATGGACCACACACAGGCAGATGGAATTAGTTTAGAATGCATCATGATTAGCACAGACATGTTGGGCCAAAGGGCCTGTTCCTGCGTTGTACTGTTTTATGTTCTATTGTTCACTATGCAGAATAAAAGCCTGAGCAGCCACAGGGATTGAAGAGACCAAGGATAGAAGGATTAAAATGGGGCTGGAAAATTCACCTCATTTTGGCTAAGAAGGGGAACTTCAGGGTAACTTTCACCATGAAAGTATTCTCACTGGAAAAGGAAGAAGTGAGCAATGACCAGAAGCTGAGAGTAGCTTAGGACTGGTTCCTGGAATATCCATTTAAGGGACAAAATATAGCCATAGAGGGAAATTTTCATTTGTTCAAAAGTTAGAAAGGAGACATTTTCTGTAGTTTAAGGTAAACATTACCTACTGAATAACGTTTAGGCAATGGTGTTTTTACTTTCTTATTTCAGCAAAAGTTTTAAAACTTGAACACTTATTTGATCCTCAGTCGCCAGGAAATTCAAATAGCTTTTCAAATTTATTGATCTCTACAGGGACAGTTAACAACAGACACAAATGAAGACCTTTGACTGTATTATACAAGTGCTAGAAAACCAGTGTAAACGCAGTTAAACTATAATTGATACAAAAGTTGTTTTGAGTTGTATTTGCATTTAATTTTAGTTGCCTCCTTTTGAATTATCGAATGCTGCCATAATTTAATACTTTTACAAAACATAAAATATAACCCCCAATAATACAGGAAGGCAACGGCATTGCTTTAGTAATCCAAACCCCTACGTTTTAATCCCAATGTAGATGGTGAGATTTGAATTCAGTAAGAATCTGGCATTAAGTTTAATGATGACCATGAAACCATTATTGATGTTGGAAAATTCCATCTGGTTCACTAATGTTCTTTAGAGAAGGAAACTACCTCACCTGCAGTGGCTTACACATAACTCCAGACACCATAATGCAGTCGATACTTAATTACTCTCCGAAATAGCACAGCAAGCCACTCAATGGTAACAATCGCTATAAAGTCTCAAAAAAAGAGAGAGGAATGAAACAGGACAGACCATCTGGCATTAACCTAGGAAACAGAAGCAACAACGTCCACCATCAAGAATGGCTCAGTAACACCTCTACTGGTTGAGACCTAAAAGACATTGCTGCTAGACTGGGTCTGCAGTAACTGTCACATCCACTCATGAATGGTGGTGGTCAACTAAATAATGGAGGAATAAGTTCTACAAGTATCCACATCCTCAATGATGGGGAACTGAGCCCAGCCCAGTGCCAAAGTTAAGTCTGAAGCACTCTCAATAACCTTCAGCCAGAAGTGTTGAGTAGATGACTCATTTTGGCCTTCTCCAGAGGCACCCGGCATCACAGTCTTCAGCCAATTCACTGCACATGACATCAGGAACCAGCTGGAGGGGCTGGATCCTGCAAAAGCAGTAAACCCTGACAACATTCCGACAACAGTCCTGAAGATATGCTCCAGAACCTGCTGTTCCCCTAGCCAAGCTGTTCCAGTACAACTACAACACTGGCATCTACCCAATGATGTGCAAAATTGCCCAGGTCAGTTCTGTGCACACAAGCAAGACAATTCCAACCTGATCAATTACTTCCCCAGTCTACTCTTGATCAAAGTGATAGAAGGGGTTATCAACACCTGGGCAGCATGTTGGCTCAGCGGTTAGCACTGCCGCCTCAGCACCAGGGTCCCGGGTTCAATTCCACCCTCGGCTGCCTGTGTGGATTTCCTCCGGGTGCTCCGGTTTTCTCCCACAGTCCAAAGATGTGCAGGCTAGGTGGATTAGCTATGCTAATTTGCCCGTAGTGTTCAGGGATGTGTAGATTAGGGGGATGGGTCTGGGTGGGATGCTCTGAGGGTTAGTGTGGATTTGTTGGGCTGAAGGGCCTGTTTCCACACTGTAGGGATTCTATGATCTATGAACAATACTATGAAGGCGCATTGCTGAGCAGTAATCAGCTCACTGTTGTAGAGTTTGGGTTCTGCAGTGCCACTTTGCTCTTGACTTACTACAGCTTTGATTCAAATACAGACAAAAGAGCCAAATTCGCAAGAGGTGAGGTGCAAGTAACTACCCTTAACATCATGGCCACATTTGACTAAATATGGTATCAGGGAGCCCTTACAAAACTTGAGTCAATGGGAATCAGGGGCAGAACACTCAGCTGGTTGGTTGTCATGTCTGGCACAAAGCAAGATGGTTGCGATTTCTGGATGTCAGTCACCTCAATTCCAGGACGTCTTTACACGAGTTCATCATGGTAGTGTCCTACTCCCAACCACCTTCAGCTCATTCATCAATGACATTCCTGCCATTGTAGAAGTCAGAAAGTGGGGACATTCACTAATGATTACACAATGCTCAACTTTATTTGTACCTCCCGAGATATCAAAGCAGTCCATGCAGTAAGACCTGGACAATATCAGGGCTTGGACTGTAAACTGGCAAGTAACATTCATGTCACACAAATGCCAGGTAATTACCAACTCCAGCAAGAGAATCTAACCATTGGCCTTGGACAGTCAGTGGCATCACCATCTCAAAATCTCTCACTATCAACAGCCTGGTTGTTACCATTGATCAGAAACAGACTGGACTAGTCATCTAAGTACTGCGGCTACAATAGCAGGTCAGTGGCTATGAATCCTGCAGCAACTGACTCACCGAGACTCTCCAAAACCAGTCCACTATCGACAAGGCACAAGTCAGTAGCGTGATGGAATGCTCCCCACCTGCCTGGAAGAATGCAGCACCAACAACACTAAAGCTTGATATCATCTTGGACAAGGCAACGGACTTGATTGGCACCAAATCTACTCCCACCACCATTGATGCTCAGCAGCAGCAGTGTGTACCATCGACAAACTGCACTACAGAAATTCACTAAAGCTTCTCAGACAGCAT
>NC_063332.1:173812631-173818809 GCF_021869965.1 Rhincodon typus
ACAGTTACACTGGGCTGGGAGACAGTCACATTGGGGTGGGAGACAGTTACACTGGGCCGGGAGACAGTCACACTGGGCTGGGAGACAGTCACACTGGGCCGAGAGACAGTCACACTGGACCGAATGACCTCCACACTGTGTCGCCAAGAGACCTATTAATGACTGTCTCATATTTAAAGTCCCTGATTTTGGTCTGAGCCCTGCTGAAATGTTTTTATATCTCCACTTCCCTACCAAATCTTTTCAACGTTTTACAGGCCTCTATCAGGCCACCCCTTCTCTTCCTTCCAAGGGATGTTTAGATGAGGTTTGAATGAGTTCAAAGTTCATTTTGCAGAGAGCCAGTAGAGCTGGATTGGGCTGAATGGCCTCTGGTGACATAACGTTCTACAGTCCCACATTGTGCATTGTGTGAATGTGTGCCATCTGGGGTGTAAAGTCCATTGATTTATGTTCTCAGTCATTGTACTTGAAGGAAACTGTGCGAATCCCAAGTATGACCTTTAACGTATTTCACGTCCCACTGTTAAGCTAAAGTGCATTTATTGATTCTTTTAAAAACTCTCACATAAATTAGGTCTGCGAGCCATGACTGTTATTGCACTTTACTGCAAGAATTATATAATGCTGGCCTTCCCAAACTTTTCCGGTCTGACGTATTTTATTCAGCAATTGAGCAAAGAAGTTTACAAAGTTATTTCTTTAACAGTAAGCTCACATCCTTTCAAAGTGGGGAAAGATGTGAAACAAGCTGCTGCATCATTATTACCTGTTTTAAACTAACATACAAGAACAAAAAGACCCCACTTTGGGGCAATAAAAAATCACTGCAACCAAATATTATTAACTTCATTGAAGGAATTGAGACTTCAATGTCGATTTGTGGCATTTTACACCATGGGAGACTGATCTTCGCAATCCACCTCATTATAATCCCTGTGGGGAAACCATAAACTGAAATAACCAAATTTATTGAATCATCCCCAGACAGAGAAATTGTTTTTAGACTTTTAGTTTAATGCAAATCAGAGTCACTGTAAATTACACCTGAATTAATTGGCAAATTATGCTTCGAATAAAATGGTAAATTTCACTTTACATAGTCAATATGACGAAGGTACATCGTAAGTCACCATCAACACTCCCCCATCGCTCCCGACACTATCGTACCAACACCTGTGATCTCTGGCACATAGTCCTCACCCTCTGAACCTCCACCTTCGGACTTCGAGGTGCCTCTTGGTTGAACTAACTATGGAAGATCTCCCTTCTTTCCAGCCAATATTCTCCTCTTAACCTTATCCCTAAGCATTTAAACCTCTGTCCGTTCTCTCTAATGAATGTGTAGGAGATGTGTAAGAATACATTAGGCTGACCTGGTCATTCAACCATAGAGTCATAGAGTCCTACAGCACAGAGACAGGCCCTTTGGCCCAAACAGGTCCATGTTGACCATAATGTCCATCAACGCTAAGCCCATTTCCCTGCAGTTGGCCCATACCCTTCTAAACCTTTCCTATCCATGCATTCGTCCAAGTGCTTTTTAAATGTTTTTTTTATGGGGGGTCGGAGGCTGTAGAAAGTTCCAGATTTTACAAGAAGAATTGCTTCCAGCCTCTTTTCAACAATAACCACTCGAGGGCAATCTAAAGATATGCAATATCTTGGTGGGCCATACTAGACCCCCAGTACATTGCCCCACCTTGAAAATATCTTTGAAGTTAATCGTGAACATTGACTGCTCAGAGCAACTCTCCAGCTCATACTTACAATTCCAACAGCCAGTCAAATACATAATACAAATTTACTTAACCTTGATTAAGGTTGGTTAGTTCAACACTTTTGTTTTAAAAAGAAAATTAATAACGGCTTTAGAAATGTCAGGACTTTTAGAAGAGTTGTGAGCAGCAATTTACTTTCCTGAGTTATTTCCAAACCTAATGGCTAGTTTGAAGAATGTAATGTTCATTTAAGGTTTGAGTCATAGCGTCTATAGGACAAAAGAAAATCGAAGAGTTTGATCAGCTTAAACTTTTCTTGTAGACTCCAATGTCTGAAATGCAATCTTTCCCAGGATTTATTTTTCATTTCACTGAGCATTTTTGGAGCAGAGACTTTCAGTGTTGAGTATTAAAGTACAGGTTCCATTCTGAAGGGATGCTCTGACTCTCCTGATCTTAGAACAGAGAGAGAAAGAAAGAGAGTGAGACTGAGCCCTTCAATTCTGCTGCACACAGTGTGGCACTTATACTGTTGGAAGAGTCAGAAGGTTATTTACAGCACAGTAGGAAGACACTCAGCCCATTGAGTCTATGCTAACTTTCCAGGGTGCCATCCAGTCAGTCCCATTCTCCCATTCTATCCCTGTACCTTATTTTTTAAAAATTGCCTGTCCAATTTCCTTTTGAAACCATTCATCATCTCTGTTTCCACCCCTCTCATGGTCAGTGAGCTCCAGGTCATTGCCGCTCTTTGTGTAGTAGGGGTTTACCTCAAAGTGCCCTTGTGACATCGACTGATGGGAACAGCTTTTCCAGGTCTAATTTATTTAAGCCTGTCATACTCTTCAACACCTCTGTCACCTCTCCCTTCAATCTCCTTTGCTCCAAGGAAGACAATCCCAGTGCCTGCACCCTCGTGTTGTCACAAAAACTCCTCATTCTTGGAACCATGCAGCATTTCAAGTGTAGGGCTGGCCAATTCTGGCTGAGCATATTACCGAAAGTGTCACTGAAGCCAGTGGCTTAGTGTAAGCTCATTCTAGGTTCGAGTTGGATTGATGCACAGATACTGAAATACAAATCCTACCAGGGTCCTTTTGCTGCTGTTGATCAGAGTGGGAAGAGGGGTATGGCTGGAGGGTGCAGTGGGTGGAAAATGGATGATGGAAACATCAGCAACAAGCAAATCCTGATTACAAGAGCCAAGCCATACACAACAGAGCCCTTTGCAAAGTCTTGACAGTGCTGTGAACCCAGGCCACTTTCAGTACAGTCAGAGCTGTGAACACAGCCTCCATTCAGTATAGGTACTGCAGTGCACACTGGTTTATGAAACCTCAAGGCTTGTGGCTCAGGCTTTTCTCAGCATGTTGGAGAGATGACTATCCTTGTCTCTGATCTGTGATATTTCCCCCTCGCCTACCTGCTGTCTGACTCTGCAACTCTTACGTTTCCCAGCACTGTACAGAACCCTGTTCTCTGTAAGTACAGCTCTTAGATGATTCCAAACATATTCCTAGTTAGCCTGCTCAGAGAACATTATTACACATCTTTGGAGCAGGTGGGACTTGAACCTGGGTCTCCTTTTCTGAAGAAGGGTCTAGGCCTGAAACGTCAGCCTTCCTGCTCCTCTGATGCTGCTTGGCCTGCTGTGTTCATCCAGCTCTACACCTTGGTATCCCCTGATTCCCAGGCAGGGACATTATCACTGCATTAGAATCCCTTTACAGACAATTCCATCCTTCCTCCATGGTCCCATGGGAGCTGATGAAATCAGATTAACCATGATCCTATCGAATGGTGGGCTAGGCATGAGGGTTGCCTGTTCCAGTTCCTAATTCCCTTGTCTGCATGAAGTCCCTGTTACATTATGATGTACATCACTATCTCATTGTTATCCCCTTTTCTCATTATTTTACCAACATTATCCACCAGTGTACCTGTAAATGAAGGAGTGAATTCTATATACTGCATTGTGAGAGACCTTCCTTACCATTCTGTTCAGTATCGCAAGGTACAAAAATTCCCACAACTTGTGCTCATGGTTCTTGCATTTCTTTTTCAACTTGCTTGTGAAAATCTTAAAGTGACATGCCTTTTCCTCCGACACTGTGTCCCCCTGTTTGAACAAGTTGGTTGTCTTTCAGAACTCGCAGAGGTATCTATTGAAAAAGATACCGACATCACTCTGCGGCATTTCACTTCTTGAAGAATGGATAATGAGTAAGAAGGATGATGAGAAAATTCAAGAATCCATCCGTGCGAGTTCAGTGAGCTCATTAGAACATTGTTTGAGAAATTGTGCTTTTTTTTTGGTCTTGGCTTCTGAGATAACCTTTCTTTCAAAATCCTTTGGTGCCTCAAAGGGGCATCGTCAGTGATTGATGGTTTGTCAAGAACCCTACAAAGTAAATCTATGTAGAGGGATTGTGGACATCCATTGGTGGAAATGGAATGCTTGAACATGTGTTGGCAGGGATTTATGGTACAAGTTACCGGCTCACGTGTGTTTGTCAGTGGTCAAAAAAACAAAGTTTTGAACTTGTAATAAAGGATCTGATACAAATATCTATTTTTTTTTGTTCAAATGAAGGGGGCTTTCATTTAATGTATATGTTCTGTGGTAGGATGTCCAAGTTCTCAAGTAAGAATAGAGGGTTGAAAGCTCTGACATAGAAATTGCCCAAAAGTAGCAGTGCAAGGTGTTCAGGCTGTAAAGGATGTGAACCTTTATGGTTTGTCATGGCCAGTGAAGGCACATCACATTCAGAACTTTCAACGTTGTACAATGTGGACTCTGTTTTTCAAATCAGAATGGAAGAAATGTGGAATAATGGAGACAGTGCTGTCCTAGAATGATTGCCAGATGGCTCGGTGACTACTTTTTGTAGTTTATGCAGCCACCAAGATTAATGCATGCCTGAATATGCCTCTGGACAATCGTTCCTTTGTAAAAGGTGGAGTCCCCTCCCTCTAAAAAGTTATTCTGGATTCAGAAATTGCCTGTGGAGTGACCTGGGTCAGCAGCCTTCCCAGACGAAGATGCCCAGGTGAGACCATGCCTGCTCCCTGCTGCAAGGTGGATCAGTGTCAAAACCATTGCCCCTTTGCCACAACAATTCCCACCACACTTCAGGATTTAAATGCCCTGTGGCTACTGTCGCAGCCCCTGCGAGAACTTAACTGTTAAAGGTAAGAGAGGGTTTAAGGACCCAGGGCAACAGGGGTTGGTTAGCAGATAGGAAGTCATGGGTTAGGGTGCCAGGTGGGTGAGGGGTTAGGGTGCCAGGTGGGTAAGGCATTTGGAATGCCAGGTGGATGAGAGCTTGGAATACCAGGTGTTTGTGGGGTTGAGGTACCAAGTGGGTAATGAGGTCAGGATGCCAGGTGGGCAAGGTGCCTGGGCTTTCAAGTGAGAGAGTAGGATTGGGGTGCCAGTTGGGCAAGTGGGGTTGAAGTGTCCATTGGGCGAGGGAAGTTGGGGTGCCAGATGGTTGGGGAGGGTTGGAGTTCCAGGTGGGCAAGAGTCTGGGGTATCTGTTGGGTAAGGGTTAAGGTACAAAATGGGAAAGAGGTACATTGCAACATGGATGAAGGGATAGGGTGCCATATTGGTAAGGAGGGTAGAGAGGCTGGTGAGTGAGAGGGGAAAGTACTAGGTACATGGGGCATTGAGTGCTGGTTTTGGGGCTAGCGATGAGTGCCCATGGAGAGTCTGGGGATAATGGAGGCTGTTGGGACAAGGAAGCATGGGGGGAGTTTGGGGGTCAGTGGCTGCGTCAGGTCCAGGTAGTGTCAAGGGGCGTGGGGGCATTGTCAGTTTATTAGTTAGCGGGGCATTAGAGCAGACTTGGCCTCTGTGTAAGTTATCCTGGGTTACTATTCAGGTAGATCAGGCAGGGCCTTCTGAAGTCTCCACCTCTACCTCCATGGCTTTGGTTGGAAGTCTCCAGACGTAGATAATTGCCCATTGGATGCTTCATTTTCCAGGACAGCCTCATAAGATTCCTTATGATCCCAAAGTGCAGCTCCAGTCTCTGCTGCTGCTAAAACCATTGGGATGATCCGTGCTGCGATGTATATAAAAAAAATTGACATGCCTCAAGCGGTATTTTTTGGTAGGAGTATGCCAAGGCCTGTGCGTTACTTTATTGCATGGAGCAGAATAGCTTTAGAAAGCTAAATAAAGAGCATTTTCTCACAACAGAAAGTGCTCAGTATACTTTCTTAAGCATAACAAGTTGCCAGTCTGACTGTGTAAGCACATGTACCACCAGATGGTGTTGTTGTAACAAGCCCCTCAGACCTGAGCATGATGTGAGAGCTGTTTCTCTTTGTAGCTTACTGCATGACCCATTGTGTGAGTTCCGAATTGGTTGGTAACTCTGACCCACCATTTGATCGGAGGATTGGTAACTCTGACCCACCATTTGATCATTTGATCAGAGGAATGGTAA
>NC_063332.1:173818819-173825530 GCF_021869965.1 Rhincodon typus
CTGACCCACCATTTGATCATTTGATCAGAGGAATGGTAACTCTGACCCACCAGTTGATCAAGCAGCATTTGATCAGTGCGGTCTTAGACCTGATAGACTGGTTGATTGATTGACTAATGACAACCTGTATCTCTTGTGACCCACAGCTGATCTAAAGATAAACATTACACTTACATTTTGAATTCTTCCTCGATGATTTTCTTGCCTTCTCCAAACAAGTATTTTGTTGAGTGCCTTCCTCTGCGCAAAATGGCTCAAACTGATGTCAATATCAAACCAAAAGCTCAGTGTCAGCAAACTCTCCAAGTTCATAGAATCATAAATTAATACAGCACAGACAGAGACCATTCAGTCCATCATTGATGTCACACTCACCTGTTCATTCAACATGAGTCACGGAGATTTCAATACTGAGATTGATGGGTTTAGTCAGGCCAGGACATAAAGGTTGTGGAACTGCTGTGGAGTTAATCTGCCACAATTTTAATTGAATAATGAAGCAATCTTGATGGGCCAAATGGCCTCCCATTCCTGTGTTACAGAGCCAAAAGGAGCTTAATTCTTGACTATATTTCTTACTTTTACCGTGATAATTTTATCTGGCTTTGAACACTATTAGTATGAGAGAGAACATATCCGTAACACATAGCTTGATCACCAATGATTTGGGATCTAATTTAAAACTCTGTGTAAGTGGATGTGATTTGAATGAGTTAGACTCTCATTCTCTGCTAGTTTTACATTATAGAGAGTGTTGTGTAGTTTGTGATTTATTAGCTTAATGGTATATGCCAGGGTTAATGGCAGATGTCAATGCTAGGGTTATGGTTAGGGTTTTGACACCTTGTAGGCCTATTTCTGATATTGTTCCTAACCAGAAAGAAAGGCTTCCCCTTCTGAATTCAACATTAAGAAGTCCAATCTTCCTGAGATGTCTGAACTACAGACACATACGGTTATGTTTTGACTCCATTTCTGACAGGTCACTTAACATCAGTCTTCCTGCAGGACTTGCATCTTAAGAGATTTCTAAACGTCATGAGGTTGTTGCAAATTATCCAGACCAGGCTGATAAAATGCAGCTTATGTAAAAGCACTTGTGTGGTATGTTTTACAAATTTCTTCTACTAGAACTTGTGTGCCAGCGATTAAAAGTAAGGATGCAGACAAGTCCAGATGCCAGGGTCCAATTTTTCTGCACTCATGCGGGTTTTGAGAGTTATGAAGTTGCTTCACTATTCATATATTTTTTGAAGGTTCATTTGAAGAAACTAAGCTATACTTGGACCTTTTTAAAGGGTTGCTAAGATTACATTGCAGGTTTATTTTAAAGACAATTCTTGGAAGTCACATGGCTTAAGCTGTTTGCTTACACTTGTTCAGTGGAAATCACATGCCTGGGTTTATGGCTGTCAGGAGTTCAGCTTTGTTTGGTTATTGATTGCAGTTCACTTAAGGTACAGCAAATGGAGAGTGAAGTTATCCAAATTATCCTCTGCTTTTCGAAAAAAAAAAAGCCCCTTTTGCAGAGTTCAGTGTGAGACCTGAAAGGTGATGTGATTGTTCTCCTAAAAGCCTCTGATTTCATGATTCCTGAAAGAACTACGTCTGCAAAGGACCCAGTGACAACTGCGTGTGCTTTGTGAGAGCCACCATGTGGGCCAGGATGCTGATTATCAGCCATCTTGAACATTTCACACCTTACCCTTTTTTCCCTCAAGAACTAACCATTAATTGGCCAAAGTAGTTCTTTTCAGAATTAATCTGCTGAGAAGGTTTCTGTGCATATTTGTGTGTTTGTCTCTGTGTGTGCCTGTGTACATGTATCTGTGTACATGTGTGTGCATCTGTGTGTGTGTTACATATGTGTATCTGTGTGCATGTATGTGGACACATGTATCTGTGTATGTGTGTTTCTCAGTATGTGTGTGTATTTGTGTATCTGTGTATGTATGTATGTGTATGTGAGTATCTGTATGCGTGTGTGCATCTGTATACATGTGTGTGTGTTTTTGTGTGTGTGTGTGTTTGTGTGTGTGTGTGTGTTTGTGTGTGTGTGTGTTTGTGTTTGTGCGTTTGTGTGTGTGTGTGTGCTTGTGTGTGTGTGTGTTTGTGTGTGTGTGTGTCTGTGTGTGTTTGTGTTTGAACATAAGAACATAAGAACTAGGAGCAGGAGTAGGCCATCTGGCCCCTCGAGCCTGCCCCACCATTTAATAAGATCATGGCTGATCTTTGAGACTCAGCTCCACTTACCCACCCACTCACCATAATCCTTAATTCCTTTACTGTTCAAAAATTTATCTAGCCTTGCCTTAAAAACATTCAGCGAGGTAGCTTCAACCACTTCACTGGGCAGGGAATTCCACAGATTCACAACCCTCTGGGTGAAGAAGTTCCTCCTGACCTCAGTCCTACATCTGTTTCCCTTTATTTTGAGGCAATGCCCTCTAGTCCTAGTTTCACCTGCTAGCGGAAACAACCTCCCTGCCTCCACCTTATCTATTCCCTTCATAATCTTATATGTTTCTATAAGATCTCCCCTCATTCTTCTGAATTCCAATGAGTATAATCCCAGTCTACTCAGTCTCTCCTCATAATCCAACCCTCTCAACTCTGGAATCAACCGAGTGAATCTCCTCTGCACCCCCTCCAGTGCTAGTATATCTCTTCTCAAATAAGGAGACCAAAACTGCACACAGTACTCCAGGTGTGGCCTCACCAGGACCCTATACAGCTGCAGCATAGCCTCCCTGTTTTTAAACTCCATCCCTCGAGCAATGACAGACAAAATTCCATTTGCCTTTTTAATTACCTGCTGCACCTGCAATCCCACCTTCAGCGATTCATGCACAAAGACACCCAAGTCCCTCTGCACAGCAGCGTGCTGCAATTTTTTACCATTTAAAACATAGTCCATTTTGCTGTTATTCCTACCAAAATGGATGACCTAACACTTATCAACATTGTACTCCATCTGCCAGACCTTTGCCCACTCACTTAGACTATCTATATCCCTCTGCAGACTTTCAGTGTCTTCTGCACACTTTGCTCTACCACTCACCTTAGTGTCATCTGCAAATTTTGACACACCGCACTTAGTCCCCAACTCCAAATCTTCTATGTAAATTGTAAACAATTGCGGTCCCAACACTGATCCCTGAGGCACACCACTAGCCACTGACCGCCAACCAGAAAAACATCCATTTACCCCTACTCTTTGCTTTCTACTGGTCAACCAATCCTCTATCCATGCCAATACATTACCTGTAATACCGTGCAACTTTATCTTATGTAGCAGCCTTTGGTGTGGCACCTTGTCAAATGCCTTCTGGAAATCTAGACACATCACATCCACAGGTTCCCCATTGTCCACCATGCAAGTAATGTCCTCAAAGAATTCCACCAAATTCGTTAAACATGACCTACCCTTCATGAACCCATGCTGGGTGTTCCCAATGGGACAATTTATATCCAGATGTCTTGCTATTTCTTCCTTAATGATAGATTCAAACATTTTCCCCACTACCGAAGTTAAGCTAACTGGCCTATAGTTACCTGCTTTTTGTCTACTTCCTTTTTTAAACAGTGGCATCACATTGACTGTTTTCCAATCTGCGGGAACCACCCCAGAGTCCAGTGAATTTTGGTAAATAATTACTAGTGCATTTGCTATTTCCCGCATCACCTCTTTTAGTACCCTGGGATGCATTTCATCAGGGCCAGGAGACTTGTCTACCTTTAGCCCCATTAGCTTGCCCAGCACTGCCTCCTTAGTGATAATGATAGTTTCTAGGTCCTCGCCTGCTATAACCTTCTTACCATTAGTTTTTGGCATGTTATTTGTGTCTTCCACTGTGAAGACCAACACGAAATAACTGTTTAATGTCTCGGCTATTTCCTCATTCCCAGTTATTAAGTTGGCCTTCTCATCCTCTAAAGGACCAATGTTTACCTTCACCACTCTTACGATTTACATATTTATAGAAACTTTTGCTGCCTGTTTTTATATTCTGAGCTAGTTTACTCTCATAATCTATCTTACTTTTCTTTATAACTTTTTTTGTAGCTTTCTGTTGGTCTTTAAAGATTTCCCAGTCTACTAGTTTCCCACTACTCTTTGCTTTCTTGTATGTGTTTTTTTTCAATCTGATACTTTCCTTGATTTCCTTAGACATCCATGGCTGGCTGTCTCTTTTCCTACAGTTCTTCCTTATCACTGGAATATGCTTCTGCTGAGCACTGTGAAAAATTGTTTTGAAAGTCCTTCACTGTTCCTCAATTGACCCACCATAAAGTTTTTGCTCCCATTCTACCTTAGCTAACTCCTTCCTCATTCCTTCATAGTCCACTTTGTTTAAGCACAGGACATAGGTACTGGATTTAACCTTCTCATGCTCCATCTGTATTTTAAATTCGACCATACTGTGATCGCTCCTTCCGAGAGGATCCCTAACTGTGAGATCATTAATTATTCCTGTCTCATTACACAGGACTAGATCTAGGACAGCTTGCTCCCTCGTAGGTTCCATTACATATTGTTCAAGGAAATTATCGCGGATGCATTCTATGAGCCCCTCCTCAAGGCTGCCATGACCGACCAGGTTTGACCAATCGATATGTAGATTAAAATCCCCCATGATAATTGCTGTACCATTTTTACATGCATTAGCTATTTCTATGTTTACTGCCTGCCCCAACACGATGTCATTATTTGGTGGCCTATAGACCACACCTATCAGTGACTTCTTCTCCCTGCTATTCCTAATTTCCACCCAAATGGATTCAACGTTTTGTTCAGTAGAACCTATATCATCTCTCACTACCGCCCTGATATCATCATTAAAAATCAGAGCAACACCACCTCCCTTACCTTCTTGTCTGTCCTTCCGAACAGTTTGATACCCCCGGATATTTAACTCCCAGACATGACCATCCTGTAACCATGTCTTTGTAATGGCCACTAAATCATACCCATTTGCCATGATTTGCACCGTCAACTCATCCACCTTGTTTCGAATGCTCCGAGCATTCAGATAAAGTGCCCTTATGCCAGTTTTTGCACCTTTTTTTAGGTCCTATTACCTCCATTACGAACAGCTCTTGAGTTCTCCTTCCCTTTAACTTTTTTCCTAATTTTCAGTGGAGTTGAAGCTTCCTCGTCACCTGCTAACCTGCTGCTTTGCCTTACATTAGTTGTTATTCTCTCTCTACGTTCACTTCTCCCTTCCCCCCTACTTACTAGTTTAAAGTCCTATCAACCACCCTATTTACCCTTTTCGCCAGAGCACTGGACCCGGCCCTGTTCAGGTGGAGTCCATCCCAGCAGTATAGATCCCTCCTGTCCCAGAACTGATGCCAGTGCCCCATGAAAAGGAAACCCTCTTTCCCACACCACTCTTTTAGCCATGTGTTTACTTCCCTGATCCTCACCTCCCTATGCCAATTTGCATGTGGCTCGGGCAGCAATCCAGAGATTATGACCCTTGAAGACCTGTTTTTTAATTTTGTTCCTAGCTTTTCATAAGCCCGAAACAGGTCTTTTTTCCTGGTCCTGCCTATGTTGTTGGTACCTACATGGACCACAACAACTGGATCCTCCCCCTCCCTCTCTAGTATCCTCTCAAGCCGGTCAGAGATGTCTCGCACCCTGGCACCAGGCAGGCAACACACCATGCGGGATTCTCTATCCTGCTCGCAAAGGATACTGTCTATCCCCCTGATGATGGAATCCCCTGCAACTACAATCTGTCTTTTTGCTCCCCCCTCTTGAATGGCCTCCTGGACCATGGTGCCATGGTCAGTTGACTCATCCTTCCTGCAGCCCTGTTCCTCATCCACGCAGGGAGCAAGTGCCTCATACCTGTGGGGCAATGTCAAGGGCTGCAGCTCCTGGGTTCCTGTCTGCAGGGTGCCTCTACCTGCCTCACTCGCAGTCACACACTGCTGTCCCTGCCCGCCGATCGAATTAACATTAGTTAATCTACCAGGTGTGACTGCCTCCTGGAACACAGCATCCAGGTATTTCTCCCCCTCCCGGATGTGCCGCAGTGTTTGGAGTTCGGATTCCAGCTCATCAGTTTTGAGCCGGAGCTTCTCAAGCAGCCAACACTTGCTGCAGATGTGGTCACTGCAGTTCTCAATGGGATCAGCTAGCTCCCACATCATACAGTTACAACACATCACCTGCCCAGCCATCTCTACTTAGTTAATTATTTAAAATTGATTAGTTTTTTTTTTAAGTTTTGCAGTGTTCGCTGCACCAGTAAGTTTACTCCGTTATATACTCAAACAGACTCCTGCTTTGCCTTCCGACCTGCTCCCAGAGGATTTGGCGTCTAGGTGACCACCCCAAAAGATAACAAAGAGATGAGGAAAAAAAATGCAAATAGCTTACCTGCTCACCACACTTCGTCGTTATTATTAGGTTAGAGGAGGTGGAAGGGTGGGAGACACTACGTGTGTAGTGTCTCGGGTATTAGTTAAATCCCAAATTTATTTGGTGGAAGCTTACCTTCCCAGGCTGCCCTCGCGCTTTCTCCTGGACTCCCGCCGCTGAAACAACTGAAAGTTGTGTGTGTGTGTGTGTGTGTGTGTGTGTGTATATGTGTGTGTGTGAGAGAGAGAGTGTGTGTGTGATTGTGTGTGTGTGTGTGTGTGTGAGAGAGTGTGTGTGTGTGTGTGTGTGTGAGAGAGTGTGTGTGAGAGAGAGTG
>NC_063332.1:173826030-173835563 GCF_021869965.1 Rhincodon typus
CATTGCCAGACTCCAGTCACTGGGGAAGGGCTGAGAAGCAGAAACATCTATCATCTATGACTCTGCGAAATTACTCATTGCAACATTTTGCAACGCATTACTCTCCAAGATTGAGGAACTGTTTGTACTGACCCACCCTTTCTTTATCTCTCTATCTCTCTCTCTCTTCCACCCCGCCCCCATACCCACCCTGGTTGATTGCAAAAAGATTAATTTAGAAATTTGTGGATACCTTTCTCCAGGACCAGATAAATTTTTGTTCTAAAAGGGGCCAATCTAGCTAAGATTTCATAAATTATCAAAAGAGTGAGATTATTAGTTATTTGAGGCAAGAAGAAGTAATAACATAGCACTTGTACACAGATCTTAGGAACAAGAAGCAAGTTCAGAAAAAAAGAGTTTAAATGAGATGGGTGGCACGGTGGGTCAGTGGTTAGCACTGCTGCCTCACAGCACCAGGGACCCTGGTCAATTACACCCTCGGGCGACTGTGTGAAGTTTGCACATTCTCCCCATGTCTGCGTGGGTTTCCTCTGGGTGCTCTGGTTTCCCCTCTCAGTCCAAAGGTGTGCGGGCTAGGTGGATGGCCATGCTAAATTGTCCATAGGGTCCAGGGATGTGCAGGCTAGGTGAATTAGCTATGGGAAATGCTGGGTTGCAGGGATAAAGTGGGGCCTCGTTCTGGGTGGGATGGCCTTTGGTGGGTCGGTGCACACTTGATGGGCCGAATGCCCTCTTCCATGCTGTAGGGATTCTTTGATTCTCAAAAAAAAGCACGTAGTCTCTGAGTCATTCATGAAGAATAAATTGTAAACCTGGTGGCTGTAACTTGGTATGGTAACTGATTGTGTTGATGTTGGCTGTTGACCTCGAAATTCGTGGCCTTTAAGGTTGATTGGAATTGTTTTAACTGGATTCCTTTCAAAGGTGGCTGGTTGGCAACACTCAAAGTAAGGAAGCATCTTTTCCCTTTCTTTACCTGCAGTGCAGAAGTCAAAGTTTAATGAATGTTCTGAACTGTGATCTTCATGGCACTCTGTAGGGCCTCATTCTACTAACATGCACATGGTAGGGTTTTTAATCTGTCTTTGTATGTCACTGCATGTCCAGCTGACACTGTGCCAGTGTGATTTTTCATTCTGAGGAAGAGTTACCGGACCTGAAACATTAACACTGGTTTCTCTTCACAGATGTTGCCAGACCCGCTGACCTTTTCCAGCAAGTTCTGTTTTTATTTCTGATTTTCCATGGGTTCACTCAGGACTCTGTTAAGCAGTCACTGAAGTTATATCCACATTGTTGTTTATATCCACAGTCACCTGTTAGCTGTAGAAGTCCTCTTTTGAAGAATGCACGTTGGAATTAAAAGGTCAATATGTTCATAAGTATTTCGGGGTTCAGACCATTGTCATGACAAGGTGAATACTGTGTTATGAAGTAACAGGACCAATATCTATGTCTTTACTTACACACATGCACAGTGAGATGGGTGCGAAAATATATCAACTGTTTCTGTTAGCCTATTAGGAGTAATGAGCTGCGAGACACTGTTTTAATCAAGAGATTCCAGAGAGGATGTGTGGAAGAACTTTTTTTTTAATGCAGCAAGTGGTTGTGACCTTGAATTCTTTGCCAAAAAGGATGCTGGAAGGGGACACAATGATTTCCAGAGGAAAACAGATAGGAACTTAAGGGGGAAAAATAACTTGCAGGGTTGCGAGGATTGTGTGGGGGAATGGGACTGACTGGATTACTATACAGAGAGCTAACTTCGCCTCAAAAGACTGAGTAGCCTCCTTCTGTCCTGTAATATCTCTAAGTGCATCTGCCCATTATGTATAAACCTGTGGACTCTGTATCATTGAAAGCTAATGAGAACAGACAATGTACCTCATTGTCAAGCCAAGATTCACTCCAAGTCTTTTCCTAACAGTCAGCTATGTAGTTCACTTGATTGTGATCTGGAATCAGTCAGCCCTGGTGTCATGGGTGGGGTAGGGAGATTAGCTATCTGAACTGCCACCAAAAAAAATTGTTAGCAATTCCAGACTTAAGAAAAGAAAGCTGACTTTTAAGCATTACATCATCACGACACCAGTGTATGACATTAACTTTAATCCTGGTCCTAAGTCTCTCAAATTCTAACCGCCCTATGACATTCGATGGTGTTACCATTACTGAATCCCCTGTTATTCTACATCCTTGGGGATTAGCATTGACCTGAAATCCAACTGAACTTGCTATATAAATACAGTGGCTTCCAGAGCAGGTTAGATGCAATGAATCCTGCAGCAAGTAACTCCCTAAAACCTGTCCACCAGCTAAAGGCACAAGTCAGGAGTGTGATGAAATACTCCCCACTTGCCTGAATGAATGCAGCTCCAACAACACTCAAAAAACGTGACACCATCCAGGACAAAGCAGCCTGCTTGATTTGGCACCACGTCCACAAACATCCACTCCTTCCACCACTAATGCTTTGTAGCAGCAGTGTGTACCATCTGCAAGATGCAGAAAATCACCAAGGCTCCTCAGACAGCACCTTCCAAACCCACAACCAGTTCCATCTAGAAGGATGAGGACAGCAGATATGTGAGAACACCACCCCCTGCAAGTTCCCCTCCAAGCCATTCACCATCCTGACTTGGAAATATATCGCTATTCCTTCACAGTCATTGGGTCAAAATCCTGGAATTCGCTCCCTAACAGCATTGTGGGCCAACCCACAGCATGTGGACTGCAGTAGTTCAAGGAGGCAGCTCACCACCACATTCTCAAGGGCAACAATGGACAAACGATAAATGTTGATCCAGCCAGCAGCACCCATGCACCTCAAATGAATAAAAAAAAAATTAGCTGTAACAATTTGTCCACTGTTTGCCTTTGTAACACATCACTTCTTTGAACTATTCCATCCTATACAGTCCCTCTACTAAGAAAAGATTAATAGTTTGTGACTAATTTGCACATTAATGGTACCAAAGTAAATTATTTCCAGATGTTTTCAAATTCTGAAATGATTGTCTCCTCCTACATCCTTCTCAAATACATTACTTATTAATATGATAATCATCTTTTCATCACTCAACAGGGAGCAAAATATTCATGACTGACTTAAAATGCTGCCTGGCGGGAACGCTTAAAACATTTTGCAATAACAGCATCTTGGAGAAATTTGGAACTCACGAGCATCAGAATGCTGCTGTAGCAATTTCGGAATATATTATGGGAGAGACACCTCAAGAATTTTAAGATGCAGACTCATTGAAGAAATTCTTACCATTTAATTGTGGATATAATTACTACAGGTGTTCCCGTAAGCATATGCAGAATTGTCACCAAGCTACAAAACCTGAAATGAAATTAGCACACCTAATTGATCAAGCCTGTTCATAAAATGATTTATGATGGAGTGCTTATCTGCATAATAATCACTTGTAAAGCAGCCAAGGCAAGCTCCTATGCAATCCTATGTTCTTCTTCACCTAGATGCTGCCAAACCTGCTGAGCTTCCCCACCACTTTATTCTCATTTCAGATCTCCAGCATCTGCAGTCCTTTGTTTTATTTTATCCTGTGTAAGCCTACCTCTCTGCAAAAGGGTATCAATTTAAATATTGTGATCTACATTATTCTACTTGGAATTATGGAAGCATTTCCACTTCTAACCATTTCTATTAGGTATCAACAAATGCTGATTCCTGCAACTATAGTTACCTTTCAAACCAGCAATCATTTTTAAAAATTGATTACATAGTTCCTTTATTAAAAGGGGAAGCTGGACAGACTCTTGGTTAAACCAAATACACCCTGGATCTTACATGACTGGGGGGATTACCAAAGCGCTATATCGTACTTTTGAAGTGTAGTTACTGCCAATTATTGGACTCAATATTGAGTCCTGAAGACTGCAGGATCCCCAAGTGGAAAATGAGATGCTGCAGCCTTCCGGATTCAATAACGAGTTCAATAATTTTAGGGCCTGAGCATCTTCTCCCATGTCCTTACTTCAAACTCCACACACCAGGCCTTGTCATCACATGGACTGCTACCATAAACAACCCATTGTCGGCTACTAACAGTCCCCATTAGCAGCTATTCATTCTCCCAGGCTGCCCTTTACCCATTCCTTTGTCTGTCCAACTGCTGTTTCTCTCCTACTCTCTCCTGCTCGCTCTCGCTCTCTTCCCCCATGTGTCTCCCTCTCTCTCTCTACCCCCGTCTGTCTCCCTCCCTCTTCCCTCCCTCCCCTGTCCTTTAAGATGCCCATTTTTGATCATCTTTGACCAAGGTTTGATCACTCGTTCTCCTATCAACAAGAGAGGGGCAATAAAATTTGGCGCAGCCAGTCACCCCCACATCCCATAAGTGAATATAAAAAAAACCTTTGCTCCAGTTGACATCGTATCAACCAATGCATTGGAGGTGAAGAGCAATTTAACAGAGGACTCGCAATGAGAGATTTACTTTGAAAGAGTCATTGTGAACTACTACAAACTAGAGTTCATGACCAGAATTGCGGCAATGACTCCTGATAACAGAGTGATTGTTGCAAAAAACAACCCAGTGAGTGGGGTTCGTTATACAATTTAAATGGTGTGCTAGATTGGGGAAATTATCTAGTCATCTTTACCTTGGATAGAAGTAGCTAGTCACTGTAATTTGTAGGACTATAAGGACTAGGTGGTGCAAGTGTGATTCGTTGAATTGCTTTTGTAGAGAGCTAGCATGGACACGTAGGCTGAGTGGCTCCCTTCTAACTTGCAAGCATTCGGTGAGAACATTCGGAGAGATTATTGGAGATCAGTTGTGGTTCTGAGGTTAGCATTCTTGCAAGGCTCTGGGCTCAAGTCCCAGCTACTTGAAGGACTGAGTACCCAAAATCAAGCTGAGACTGCAGTACTGAGGGAGCACTGCATTGTTGGGGGTGCTGCGGATGAGATGCTAAACTGTGGCCTCACCTGCCTGCATGGGTGGGTGTAAACGATCCCTTGGCACCAGTTTGAAGAAAAGCAGCAGACAGGTTCCTGCGCAATATTTGTCTCTGCACCACCGTCACAGAAACAGATCATCGTTAACACATTGCAGCTTGTGGGAGCTTGCTATGTACACGCTGACTGCCGCTTTTCCTGAATGACAATGGTGACTACACTGCAAAATTCCTTCGTTGGCTGTAAATCACTTTGCGATGTCCTGTGGCTGTGAAAAGTTATCAAGAAATGGTTGTCTTCAATGATTCCATTACTGTTATTTCACAGTGTTTTCTTTTAACCATTCGCTTCATGAGTATTGCTGAAAAGAGAGATACCCTGACAATCGCAAAGTGAAAAGCTTCAGGAACTTGCTCTTCTCCTCCCCCAGCAATATTTCCTTTCAATAGTTGAAGTTTATTGGCTGTCTACCTCAAGCACTTGCAGTACATAGAAAAACTGTGTTTGTGGGATTTGCTTATCTCAATCTATGTTGAAGCAGGAGCAAATTACTGCAGATGCTGGAATCTGTGCTGAAAACAAAAAGCACTGGAAATCACAGCGGGTCAGCAGTAACCATGGAGAGACAGCAAGCTAACGTTTCGAGTCTAGATGACAGTTGATTGGAGCTGATGCAATGTGTGGAGGGGACAGTGGGGGGTGGAGTGGAGTGCTGGGGGAAACAGGATGTTGATAGTGCAGATCGAGTGATTGGGATGTGCGTTTGGCAGAACAATGGTGTGTTGAGCTGCCAAACTGGAAACAACAGCCAGTCCCACTGGAGTAGGGGGAGGGGAGAGAGGGCATAGTGACTGAGAACACAACAAGTAAAGCTAAAAGAAAGGGAAGGAATGGGAGTGGGTTCACAATGTTGAATTCAACACTTCTATTAACTTCAAGTTCCTCTCTGAGTCAGACACTGTCCTGACTTGGAGCTACGTTGCATTTCCTTCACTGCTGTTGGGTTAAAATTCTGGATCTCACTCCCTAAAGGCACTACCTAATCCCTATCTACACCAGGTGGACTGCACCAGTTCAAAGCGCTTAGTACCGCCAAGAATTGTCAATACATTCTGGCCTTTCCAGTGGTTCCTACATCCCAACAATGAAAAAAGTAAGGACCTTGAAAACATGCTTAAAGGACCTTTACTCCACTTGGTATTTCATAGAAGCTTTTGCAAATCTGTCTTCAAATGTTAATTGGACAGGGCAAACTAAACAACGTTTCTGGTACCAATGATAAAGAATCTTTAATCTTTTAGTCCTTTGTTGAAAATGAATTTCTATTTTCTGTTTTGCTACGCCTTTAGGAAGCATTTGTTAGTAATACTTTGTATTCACTGCAAATATTTGCTGGCAGAACTGATGATTCTCACACATAAGCATCACAGCTGTAGTTTGAGAGCCAGAAGGCAGCTTAGGGTGGTTTAACATTCACAGTACCATATTGTGTGTGAAATTAATCAAATGGTCTTTAATGTGCAGGCCAACATGCAAAAGAACTCTCTAGATCGATGAATCCGCTTGTGTTTTCAGCCTTCAATAGTGAAATTAGCTGAGAGTTTCAGATGATGTCCTGTACAATAGAGGATTGTCCTTCTAACAGAGGTTCTGTTGAGCAATCATAAACAGTGCTGCAAGCTAGGAATTCAATTGAAGTTTCCAAGGCAGTTTTCTACCACAAACTGGATTGGAACAATTTTGGTTGATCACCGAGAGCCTTGTTAACCCAGCAAATAGATCTGCCTGTTTCTCATCCAAGGGCAAATCACTGAACATATTTAAGAACAAAATAGATTGCTCAACATGAAGAACATCAGGAGATGTGGGGAAAGAGCAAAAGTATGACAATAAGATTGAGGATTAGCCACAATCATATTGCATAATCAGATCAAATGATCTACCCCTGCTCCTATTTTCTTTGTTTCTACACAGATCAAATAAGGTTTGAAAATGAAGATCAAAGGTACCAGACTCCCACCATATGGGACTGAGGAAGAGTTATTTTCTGAACACAACAGATGGTGTGCTGATAGAACAAGCTTTGATTTCTTTGAGCTAATTATTTGAATGTTATTGGTCAGAATTTACTTTCCTTCCTGGATATAATGTTTTGTTTCCACTTGCTCCATTAGATGAATCTCTATAAAATGATACAGTATTGAACGAGACCATAGTGTCCTGGCATGTGTAGGTTTGGTGGATTAGCCATGGGAAATGCAGGGTTACAGGGGTCGGGTCAGGGAGTGGGTGTGGGTGGGCTGTTCTTCGGAAGGTTGGTGTGGACTCGATGGGGCGAAATGGCCTGCTTCCACACTGTAGGGATTCTATTCTATGCTATTCGGCAAATTGTGTTTATTCCTGCTCACTGAAAGAGCAATCCAGCTAATTCCACCCCCATAGTTTAACCAAATCCTTTCTGCAACCTTCTACTGAATGTGTTTCAACTGCCCTTTCTGACATTTCCAGATCACCATAACTCACTGCTTAAAAACAAAATCTCCTCATCTCCCTCATTGTTCTTTAAGCCAATATCTTCAATCTATGTCCTTTTGATTGTTGGTCTTCTGTCTAGTAGAAAGAAATTCCCCCTATATAATTTACCAAAACCCTCTTTAAATTTGAGCACCTCTATTCAATCTCCCCTTAGCCCTTTCTGAAATAGACATTTCCTAGTTCTCTGGTATCTCCATATCACTTCCTCATTCCTGGTACCATTTTTCTTAACATCATCTGAGGTCTGGGCATAAAAGGCAATGAAAACTGATGTTTCTCTGTAAACTGAGAAGGGCATATTGGAATAGGAATAAAAGAACAGGAATGGACTCTTCAGTGCCTCAATCCAGTTCAATTAACTTATCATCTAGTTGAGATATTTTCTATTTATTTGTGAGATGGGGCTGTCACTGACTGGACCATCCCACATACCCTTCTGAAGGTGGCGGTGAGCTGCCTTCTTGAACCATTGCAGTCTTTAGAGTGTAGAATGCCATTAGAGAGCTAGTTCCAGGATTTTAACCCAGCAACACTGAGGGAGTGGTGATATATTTCGAAGTCAGGACGCTGAGTGGTTTGGAGAGGCACCTGCATGTTCACATACATCTTGTCCTTCTGGGTGGTAGTGGTCTTTGGCTTGGAAAGTGTCGTGGATGGTGGTGAGTTGCTACAGTGCAGCTTGTAAATGGTACATATATCTACCTGCATTGTATTGATGGTGGGAGTGAATGTTAGCAACAATGGCAACCCCTTGCAGTAAAGTGCGGCATTCCCATAGATACCAGGGAATCACTGACCCAACACTGTCCGAAGTGGAGGAGGAGAATGTTAGCACTTAGTTTAACAAACCCTGGTTTTAGTTTCTCAGTTAATTATGTAAACAACTTAATCAGTACATTTGTTAATTTTAAAACTTTATCGTAATTAGTTTGGCTCCAGCTCGTCTACTGGAGGTGAAGAATGGAGCTAAATGAGAAGCTAATTCATCCAGGAGCTGGATCAGATACTCGGACTCCAAAGAGATGATGAAATCTATTTAAATTGTTTAATTGTATCCTAGCTGGATTGTGCAAAACCCAAGACCTGAGCCCTATGAAGATTCTTTCAGACGATAGAGTCCAGTGTAATCATAGATATGGGGGACTGTGTCTAGATAAGGATCACGGGATAGTTTTAAGACTGGAATGCAAAACTCCGCCTTTCCTGAAGTTTTGGATTAGGAGCTGTCACAAATTATCTCCAGGTTCCACTTGTGTGCTGCTTCCTTGCCAGTCCTTGGAGCATTAAGAATCCTTGGCAAGATCATGGTTTGATGTGTATTCTGCAGTAACATCTGGCAAAACAATTTGGAACAAAAACAAGTGAAGGACATTCAAGTGTGGTAAGAAGAAAGCAAAGTATTGTGGAGGCTGGAAATTTGAAATAAAACCTGAAAATGTTGGGATTGCACAGCTGGCCAGGCAGCATCTGTAGAGGGCAACAGAGTTAATGTTTTGTCAGAACTGTGTTCTGATTGATAATCATACTGGGCAAGTCCCATCCTGGAGTGAAACCTGGTTTGGACCGTAAGTTTTACATTTATCGGTCATTTGCCGTGCTATCAATGACTGGCAGCCTCTTGCGAATATGTTCAGTGAATCCAAGTTCATTATAAGGAGAAAAATGCAACCTATATTACACTAATCAAGGATTGGAGTAAATGTCTCCTTAAAACATCATAAATACAAATTCAACCCTTTTACTTGTAACAAACACTTTTCAAAGCACAGTGAAGAGTCACCACTTGAAAGCTACTTGTTCACTGTGCATGTCTGTAACTGGTTGCTTTTTGACAAATTTGTGCATTCAATAATTTTTTTTAGACAATGCCTTTCCCTGAGGCCCTGAAATTGTTAATGCCATTTACTTACTTAATAGAGGCTCCTTAAACTGCTCATGGGCAGTGTTCTGTTTCTACAACTTTTCTCTCTATCTCTAACCTTAAGGCACTCAGGGTTGCTTTTCCTCTGGGATAGTAGGAACTGCTGATGCTGGAGAATCTGAGATAACAAAGTGTAGAGCTGGATGA
>NC_063332.1:173835963-173864015 GCF_021869965.1 Rhincodon typus
GCCAGACCTGCTGAGCTTTTCCAGCAACTTCTGTTTTTGTTCCCGATTTACAGCATTCGCAGTTCTTTCGGTTTTTGTTCGGTGATCCTCTTGGAGCTGGTTTCCATTGGGGTATTTGTGGACTCTGGTTTTGGGAAGAATGTGCTTGAAGAGCTAGCAAGTATAATTTTAACGTAACGTCAAGCCAGTTTTCCATGAAGGCACCATATCTCAACCAGCTATCCGTTTCACCAAGGAGTAATGGATTTATTTTTTGATGTTCAGCCAGAGCCTTAGTTTGGGAGGGGATAGAAAAACTAGAATATTTCAGCTAACTTATTGCATCATCCATTAGCCTATCTCGACTCCAAGCAACATGTAACAACAACAACAACAATTTGTGTTTGTGTAACATCCCAGTTTGCTTCACAGCAGTATTATCAGACAAAATCTAACACCATGCCATGTTGAACGGTTTCATTGCTTTAGTTTTGCGATCCTAGCCCAGATTGCTGCCTGTTATCTGTTAGACTTGAATTGGTCTGCATAATCTTTAAATGTGCTGTTTTATCCTTTTATCAAGGTAACATAAAGGCAACCAAACACGTTTTCAGCCGGGACACCTCCTTTCCTCTGCCTTAAACTCCATAAGACCAGAAGATAAAGGAGTAGAATTAGGCCATGCGACCCATCGAATCTGCTCTGCTTTTCGATCCATGGCTGATATGTTTCTCAACCCCATTTTCCTGCCTTTTCCCTGTAACCCTTGACCCCTTTCTAATCAAGAACCTATCTATCTCTGTCTTAAAGACACTCAAAGACTTGGTCCCCACAGCCCTCTAGTAGTGCGTTCCACAGATTCACCATCCTCTGGCTGAAGAAATTCTTCCTCATCTCTGTTCTAAGGGTCATCCCTTCACTTTGAAGCCTTATCTTTGGGTCCTAGTCTCTCCTACTAATGGAAGCATCTTCTCCATGTCCACTCTATTCAGGCCTCTCACTATTCTGTAAGTTTCAATCAGATACCCCCTCGTCCTTCTAAACTCCATTGAGTACTGACCCAGAGTCCCCAACTGCTCCTGGTACAACAAGCCCTTCATCCCTGGGATAATTCTTGTAAACCTCCCTGGATCCCCTCTAAGGTCGGTCCATCTTTTCTTACATACAGGGTGCATAACCCAAAAAATATTCCAAGTGCAGTCTGAATGGAGCTTCATTCGGCTTCCACAGTACATCCTGCTCTTGTATTCTAACCTTCTCAAAATGAATGCTAACATTATATTTGCCTTCCTAGCTGCCAACTGAAACTGCATGTTAACCTTAAGACAATCCTGAACTAGAATTCCCCAGTTCCTTTGTGCTTCAGATTTCTGAAGCCTTTACCGTTTACCAAACTGTTCTTCCTGTCAAAGTGCATGGTCTCACACTTTCCCACATTGTATTCCATCTGCCACTTCTTTGTCCACTCTCCTTGCTTGTCCACATTCTTCTGCAGCCTCCCTGCTTCCTCAACATTACCTGTCTCTCCAACTATCTTTGTGGCATCTGCAAACTTAGCAACAATATCTCAGTTCCTTCATCCGGATTGTTAATGTACAACATAAACAGTTGTGGTCCCAACACTTATGGGACTTTGAGCCACCAACCTGAAAAAGACTCTGTTATCCTGACTCTCTGCCTATGATGAGTGCACTTCCTAAACAAGCTCAACTACTACTGTAACCCTCAACTGTTCACTCATCACCTCCACACAAGACTGTCCTAGCGCTCCCCTCACTGGGCTCCCACATTCCATCCTCCTCAAACGTGTGGTCATCCAGACTCTCATTAAGTCCTGTTCACCTTTTGTCCCAGTGATTATTGACCTGCAGTGGCTCCTGGTCAAGCAGTGTCTCAGTATTACAATTCTCATCCTCTTTTTTTTCCAATAATTTTGTGGCTTCTCTTTTCCTAACTCTGAAAGCTCCTTCGGTGTCCTCTACCCTCCTTCAACTCTGGATTCCTGTGTATTCTCGTTTTAAAAAGCTCCCACTGGTGATGCTGTGCCTTCAGTTGCTTTGGCCCTCATAGGTCTGGAATTCCGAACATGTGGCCTTCCTCCCAAAAGCCCCTCAATCCTCTCATCAACCATCCTAATCCTAAAATGAATGAAATGGCTAGAGCCAGTCTCATAGTTGAGTTTAGACGACACTCAGCTTTCTCACCAGTTCACCTTGTGAAATTTTATGATGAACGCTTCATTAAACTATGGACACATGGGTTGTTTCTGCATTCTGCTGTAACTTGGTGCAGAAATTTTACTTTATTAGTCAGAAACTGGGCTGAACTGTATGTTGTTCACAATGGCTGCTGGCAACATCTTTTCAAAGACTAACCATTTACCTTTTTAAAATTTGAGTGCAATCTCTGCCTTCAGGTACTACAGGATTCTGAGAGGGAAGTGTGAGTCTCAGCCTGTTACTTAATAGATATGCTCACAGAAAAAGGCCATTCAGCCTTTAAAATAAAATCTAGCCTGCTTCTCCTTTACTGCATTTGTTCTATTTGCATCAAACTACTCTTTGTGGTAGTACTCTCAGGGTGAAGAGGTTTCTCATGAATTCTCTATTGGATTTTATTTATATTTGTAGACCCAAGTCTTTTACATCTCCCAAACATTGTGCCTATTCATAATTTTTAACATGATACCCCCATACTCCCTTTTCTAGACTAGGGAGACCCGTTCTCTTCAGCCTTTCTTGATGAGTAAACCTCTTGGTTCTGGTATTGTCTTTCTAACACTTTTTGCACTTTGTTTAGCACATTCATACCTGTTTATAAAATGAAGAGCCCAACTATGCAGACTATCTCAAGCATAGTCTCGCCATGGCTCTATACAAGTTTAATATAACTCCTCTGCTTTTTAATTCTGTTCTCCAAGAAATGGACCACACTTTGTTGCTTTTAATGGTTACTTAACTTAGAATGTGGAACCATGGAAATGAGTTTGCTTGCTTCTACCTGGCACCTAAACCAAGTGGCTACTCTTCCATTATGAACACAGATCATGCCAGCAGGTCGTCCTACTGGGGAATTGTAGCTGAAGGCATGCCTTGGTCACGTCTGATGCCCACACAGGCAGGGGCAAGAAAATAACTCTCGGACTCCCATTACTGCTGCTGGCCTGGGCCTCTGACCTGCATAGCACCCCCATCCAGATCCTAGTTAATGAGCTCTAAGACACAGAAGCCCCCATTACTGCCTGCTGTACACAAACATCGGTTCCAAACCTGGTCTTTAACCTGTGACCATGCTCTCATGAGGCGCTTCTGATGTGTGAACGAAATGTCAGAGGCAGGTTTTAAGAATGTTTGTGATGGAGAGCCTAAAAAAAAGAGCTTGGGAAGGCAATTCCAGAACATTGGACCAGGTGTGGTGCAGGCAACATCAGGAAATGTTTGGAGGGATACGGGCCAGGAGCAGGCAGGTGGGACTAGTTTATTTGGGGTTAAGTTTGGCATGGATTGGTTGTATTGAAGTGTCTGTTTCAATGCTGTATGACTCTATCAGGGCTGCACAGGAGAACAGGATTGAAGGAGCAGAGATCTCAAAAGCTTGTAGTGTCGAGGAGGTAACAGGAATAGGGAAGGGTGAGGCAACAGAGGGATTTGGAAACAAAAAGGAGGGTTTTGAATTAGTTGCTTTGTTTAACCAGCCCCTCATGTAGTTCAGTGAGCACATGGATGATGGGTGAATCCAGTAAGGCAGGAACTAGAATAGGCAATTCAACCCCTCAAGCCTGTTCCTGAGCCTATAACTTCAGATGTAGAATAATGATGTAATTTATTTGTGCAAATGTTATTGATGTAATGAGGTATGTCTCAAAGACACTTTGATTTTGGTTTGCAAGCAAACAATATGTGCGCCCAATAGAGGCTTGAGGAAGTATCGGATCTGGGGACGATGAGAGAAATTCACTTTGGGAGTAATAAAATGAAGGATTGCAGATGCTGACGATCTCAAACAAAAACAGCAATTGCTGGAGAAGCGCAGCAGGTCTGGCAGTATTGCTACTTTGGGAGAATGGGAAACACGTTTCTTTAAGATATGCCATGCTTCAGGCTGGATAACTTACTATTGACAGTTCCTTGAATCACTTTGGCTTCTTACCAATTGGGTTCATATTGGTAGTTTTGGATTGAGTGCACATTATTAATGTTAGAGTGTGCCCAGGGGAACCAGTTATTTGAAGAGGTTATTGCAATGTGTGAACAGTATTGAATGTAAACCTGAATCACAGGATCCTGCGTCTTTTTAACCACATCAGTATTACAATCAGGAGGCTTGAAATGAAGAGTTAGAAATGTGAAATAAAGTTTATTCTTGCATTACTGAATGAATGCTGGTTTGAAAAAGTTCACGAAATGTGGCACTCCCCAATGTCCCATCACTGGATCAGGAACATAACTGTTTAGAAGATTTTAAAAATAAGATGTGAAAGCGAAACCTTTTTGTTTCAGAAAAAATAAATACTATTTAGTATCTGCGTGTGTTACAGTTCATTCGAAGTCTGAGCTGAGGTAGCAATCTGCACATGCACGCTGTACTCGGAAGCTGTGACTAGTAAGAGTAAAGGCTCACATTCTTTCTATCGTGTAGTTGACCAGAAACCTTCTCCTACTATTGTTACCCTCCACTGGAGTGTGTTGCAAGGGTTCCAGGCTGGTATTGAGCCTGATGTCTGCATTATAAACTGACCTCCCTTGGCCATCAAGTGGTACTTGAGCATAGATCTTCTGATTCAGAAGCAGGGGTACTACCCACTGCGCTGTAAGACTCCCATGTTAAAACAGAAGAAATAGGAGCAGGAGTAGGCCATCTGGCCCCGACTGTGCCGTTCAACAAGATCATGTCTGATGTTTTCATGGATTCCGCTCCACTTACCTGCCCGCTCACCGTAACCCTTACTTCCTTTACTGCTCAAAATTCCATCTATCTTTGCCTTAAAAACATTCAATGAGGTAGCCTCAAATGCTTCACTGGGCAGGGAATTCCACAGATTCACAACCCTTTGGGTGAAGAAGTTCCCCCTCAACTCAGTCCTAAATCTGCTCCTCCTTATTTTGAGGCTGTGGCCCCAAGATGTTACTGTAGGTAATACCAATTTAGAAATATCTCTTGGTAAACACTGAGTACAGCAGCTTCAATCAAAAGCAGTGCAGGAAATGTTGCCTTTTGACAAACTGCATTTAAGAAGGTAGCATCTACTCCAAACATTCTCCCAATTGTGGATCTAGTATCCCTTATAAACAGTTTGTGTCCACTGATCCAGTCGACCATGCGTATCTTTGCACAGGGTTTGATCACTAATTATTAACCTTTACAACTTAGATAAGTGATTTGGATGAGGGGACCAACTTTATGTTTGCTAAGATTTCTGATGACACAGTGATGACACAGTAAGTTGCAAAGAGCACATCAGTAGGTCACAAAGGGATAAAGCTAGGTCCATTGAGTTGGCAAAGGTGTGACAGAGTATATTGCGGGAAAAAGTGAAATTGTCCATTTTGACAGGAAGAATCAAAAAGAAACATATAATCTAAATGGTGAGAAATTGCTGAGCTTTGAGATAAGAGAGAGACCTGGGTGTCCCAGTATGTGAATCTCACAAGTTGAGTCTGCAGGTAAAGAAAGTAATGAGGAAAGCAAAATAGAATGTTATCATTTATCGCAAGGGGAATGAAATACAAAAATACATAAATGCTTCAGTTATACAGAATGTTGGTAAGATGACATTTGGAATACTGTGCACAATATTAGTCACCTTATTTAAGTGGAATCAAGGGACTGTGTTGAATGATCCAATTTGGTTGTATTGAAGGTGGAGCAGGCTCGAAGGGCAGAATGGCCTACTCCTGTTCTTATTTTCTCTGTTCCTGTGCTCCAAGGTTATGAAAAGCATTGATAATCAACCTGTTCAGAGATGATATGACATACCTGTGAAGTAGGTGGGACTTGAACCTGGACCTTTTGGCTCAGAGGCAGGGGCACTACCGCTATGCCACACAGAGCCCTGTGAGAAAGCAGTACACAAACAAACATTCCTTCTGTCAGTTTGCAGAAACCGGCTGCCTTGTCAGTGTGGCTCTGGACGTTTTAAAGAATGTGCAGCTGCTGCCATTTTTGGAAATTTTAAGGAATGAAGCAATTTTATTTTAGGTGCTGCACTTGATATCATTTTAAAATTTTATGGTTCATTATGCCCCTATTGCAGCTAGTTGTGGATCAGTTGCAGGAACAGATGGGTGTTGATCTGTCAGAATCTCGCTGGCAGCCTTTTGAGAAGCGGTCAGGATGCCAGTGAGTAGGAGGATACAGCTGCTGCCTACCAACCCAATCTGCACTGAAAATGCCACTCTCTGCAGGGCAGCTTGGAAAACACCAGAGCTCAGAAGAGTCATCTAGACTCAAAACGTTAGCTTGCTGTCTCTGCATGGATGCTGCCTGACCCGTTGTGATCTCCAGCATTTTTTGTTTTCACTGCTGTAATTTGCTCCTACCCTATTTTATAACGTTAATTTTACCTTTGCAATGTCCAGCCTTTTCAATTTAATTGGTTTAGCTATCTCCGAATAGTAACTTGGGGCATTTTTGTGGTGATTATTTAGAAGTTTGCATACATTTGCTGACTTCGACTTTTGTTTTAACTAACATTTAATTACCAAAAGCCTTGTTGGATTTCAGATGGTTGAGGCTGACCTATGTTTGTCTTGGTGCAAAACTTTTACGCTGTGTACAGACATTGCATATGCTTGGACACAGTAATATTACTGTGTCTGTGTGTAACAGCATTGCTGGTTGCTTGTGTACACAAATGCTCAGAATAGATGATACACACATCTGGGTTATGAAAACACCCCTGTTCTTCAAATAGTGTCGTGGGATCCACATGAGAAGCTGTGTGTCTCAGTTTAGCTTCTCATTTCAGAGGACAGGTCCTTTTACAATGCCCTGCTTCCTCAGTACTGCACTGGGAGTGTCAGTCTGAAGTTCATGCTGAAATCTCGAGTGTCTGTCAGTCACTAGTCCCATGTTCATTCATGTTGCAGAATTAAGTCTGCTCCTTGTAAAGTTTTGCAGCTCTTCATGCTCCAGAATATGTGAAGGGACTCGAGAGTGTGCCAAAACTCATGCTCATGCTGTTCTTTCAGAGATGCAGTCATAGTTCCCATCACTGTCCTTGTCTGCATTGTTACTTAGATAATTTATCACTGTTTGTTTTTAATATGTTCCGTCTTTATTAATGTTTCATTTGCCAAAAGAAATAAACTTGTGTATACAGAAAATTAAATGATAATAATTGAAACTAAACTGTACAATTGGAGTATTTTCCAACTGTGTGCAGTACTGTCTCTAGCCTTGATTACATTTGAAAAGTTATGGATTGAACTTTGAGTTCCCTTTGCAAACTGACTGAAACATCACTCGTATTATGCAATTCTTATTTATTGATGACAGCCTTTATATTCATGTCCTTTCTCTGCTTAAGGAGCACAATACTTTCTAGAACGCTCTGCATCATGAGTGTTACAATGATGGTTACCTGTTAATATGCTGCATTTTGGGTTGAGGAACCTAAGTGATTACTCCCAAAAGTCCTTGACTCCAGTGACACCTTACAAGGCTCGGTGTCAGAGTTTGTTAAGTCACGGAGCACCTTATGGTCTTTTACTGTGTTCAAGGTGCCATTTAAATGCAAGATATTGTTAGATAATTATTAATCTAGGCTGACTCTAAGAGTCAGATCTCAGTTGCTGCTTCCATTGTATACCATTCAGCCAACACTCGCTGTTTTAACAATGATCAAAGAAGGACAATTTTTTTAAAAGCTGTAGAATTACACTCCTAGCTAAGGTAATGCAAAGTCCTTCAGGACTCTACCAGCTTACTGCAACCCAGCCCAACCCCTGTGGGACCCCTAGAGAAACCTGTTTCTCTCTATTTACCCTATCACATACTTTAATTATCTTGAAGACTGGGATTAGTTCACTCCTATATTTGAAGAACAGTAAGTCTAGCATATGCAACCTGTCTTTGATTTAATCCTTTTAATCTTGTAGTTTTTGTTTCTGATTGTGCACAGGTTGCTGGTTTTGTTAACTGCCGTCAGAGGCAGCCATGCACAACAGAGGGCTTTCAGTGTTGGATCACCATTGAGCCAGGCTAGAACTCTTTCCTTGAAAAGAGAAGGGCAATTTGGTGTTATTAGATAATTTGACAGGGTAGACATGGGGAACGTTGGAGGACAAAACTAAATATCCAGACGAGAATTTAGGAGGAAGTTCAGTATTAAGAGGATGGTGAGAAAGTGGAACAGAGAGTGGATGAGGCAAATAACTTAGATATACAGGAGACAGTAAGAGCTGCAGATGCTGGAAGCCAGATACATTAAGAGAAACGTAGATAAGCACATCATGAGAAAGGAGAGTAGAGATGGGGTGAGATGACTTTCTCTCCACTCCACTTCACATCACTTTCCTGCCCACTCTCTGTAACCCTTCAATGCATTACTGGTTAAACATCTGTCTAAACAAACAAGATATAGAGGGCTGTGGAGAGAATTTCAGAGCTTGGGGCCCAGGGAGCTGAAGGCACGATTGCGAGGAGTGGAGTGATGAAAATCCGGAATTCTCAAGAGGCCAGAACTGGAGGAAGGAGATATCTTGGAGTGCTGTAGGGCTGAAGGAGTTTCCAGAGTTAGTGAGGCGGGGGGAAGACCATGGAGGAATTTAAAAATAAAGTTGTAAACCTCATAACTAAGACATTACTTGGCCAGGAGCCAATAGAGTGAGCACTGTGAATAATCAATGAATGGGACCTGGTGGGAGTTAGCATATGGACAGCATGGTTTTGGCTAACCTAAAAGTTTAAGTGAACTCCCAGGACACACCAAAGCATTTTTATTCCTTACTCATAAGTCTCTGTGTTACAATATAGTTTGTTGCAAAGGCTCCCCTTCTGTACATTCAAATCCAGTGATGTATATGTGTAATGTATTGACTCTAAGAGTTTTGTGCAACAGCTGTAAATTTTTTCCAAATCTACTTGAGGTGCAAGTTGGGGGTGTCTTCTGGGGATATTCTGCAGCTGAAAGAATTTATCTGCTTGCCTGTAAATTAAATAATTTATGACCCATTACATTCAACAATACGATGGGGTGATTCTTTGGCAAGCTGGAAGCCTCAATTAACATGCACAATGATGTGAATAAAATGAGACAAAAGACACAATGCTGCACAATATATTTTAAATATAACAGACTTGGTTCCATCTTTCCAGTGAGCTGTTGCACTGTGTGTTGTTATTATAGTTTGAAGACGTATCAGTAGATTTTCTTGATAGTGGAAAACTGTAAATCATGGTCTCACTTGCCCGCTGTGGATTGGATTTGAGAAGCTAGGGTCATTTTTTTGTTGGCCTGAATAAGTGCTATTGGAAGGTCTATCTGCGGCAAAGAAAGGATTTCTGAATCCTACTGAATGGCATCATTACAGAATCATATCGCATAGTCAGAAGCTCCTTGATACGCTGTGCCTGTATTGGATCTTTGAAGGAGCTAATTAGTCCCACTCCCCTGCTTTCCACCATGGCTGTGCGTTATTTTCTAATTTCTTTATAACAATGTTCATTACATTGTAAGGACAAAATGCTACAATACTTGGTATTCAGAAATTTAGCAGTGTTTGACCTTATTGTTACACTACTGAAAGATAATTCCATAAACTTGACTGCCTAATGCTAGTCGGTACACACCCAATACTTCTCTACATGTTTCCTACAGTCACATGGTTAGACTTCGGGCTTCTGCCAAGCTCTCCACATGTTTCTCACATCTTCCTTAACCCCTGTGCTATTTGTGTCCAGTGAGGGGCAGCTCTGTGACATCATTGCAAGGTTGCTCCAGGGCCCTAAAGCCTTCACACGGAACATCACATCACATTGACAAAGCTCAGCTGGGGGAGAGACCGGTCCTTCAATCCTTGGCACGTAACAATAAAATCACTCTTAATTTCATAGGACTATTCAGTTATATTATGACTGATTTAGTAGCTCAGCCTCATGGACTTACCTTGGTTTGATCTTTGATATTCTTGCCTTACAACAACTTACCAATGTCAGTATTGAAATTTTCAACTGAGCTTTAGTTGGGGATGGGGTGGGGGGTGCCGTGTAGGGGCAGTGGGTGTAGAAGAATTCCTGACTTCAGCCTCGAATGTTCTAGCTTTAAGGTTATGCCCCCGCTTCTGGATTCCAAACCAGACCCTCCCTGACTGCCTCTGGCAGAGAATTACATCAAATACTTTATCTCAACCATTCCAGCCTACTATACAATATGCTTCAGTGTCTTTGTAAGCCTAAAGACTATGAATAAATCTTCATCTTCCAAAGAGCTAACATTTCCTTTGTTCTTTGTTTCCTATTTTGCAGTTTTTGGGAGTGGCCTTTCTAGGGATTGGTCTGTGGGCATGGAGTGAAAAGGTAAGGCAGTCTGAATGCACAAATACAGTTATGGCATTGCACAAAATAGCCCCAGGCTTCCTTTGCTCATGCTATTTATGAAATGTCTTCAGTGGAAAATATTCCTGTTTGGGCTGAGGGTGTGAGAGAATAGGGGAGGGAGTGAGGGGATGAGAGGAGGCCGGGGTGGGGGGGTGGAACGGAGTGAGGAGATAGGAGAGGGAGAGGGAGAGGGGATGAGGTGAAGAAAATGGGGGAGGAGATGGGAGACGGGGCAAGAGTTAAGAGGCAGTACTGACAGAGGGAGGGGAAAGGGAATGATAGGGGAGGAGGTGAAGTGAGCTCAGGGTAATAATGACAGTGGGTGGCTGGGGAGAGAAAGAAAGAAGTAAGAGGCGTTTGAAGTAAAGCATGCTGCAGTTCCTGACAACCCTGACTCCGAGCTTTACGTCATAACCAAAGGATAGAATCCAGTGCAAGTAACAAAGCTTGCTGTTGAACCTTATTCAATTGTTGGAAGGAAGACATTAAATTGAAGGAAGTGGAAAAACTGGAGCGAAACAAGGAGGATTTAGAAGGATGATGTTAGAACTGAGAGATTTTAACTATCATGAAAATCTGAACAGACTGTGGGTTCTTTACTGTAGAAAAGGGCAGGCAGGTGGGGGTGTTGCTTTGGGAAGGGGTTTATACATTTGTCTTTTAAAATAAGGCAAGTTTGATAGGCTGGATAGAGAGAACACTTGAGACGAAAAGTTGGGTCTGTAAATACAAGATTGTTGCTCATAATATTTTTTTTATTCATTCACTGGATGAGGACATCACTGACCAGGCAGCATTTATTGCCCTTCCCTAATTGCTCAGAGCACAGTTAGGAGTCAACCACATTCTGTGGGTCTGGAGTCACATGTAGTCCAGACTAGGTAAGGATTGCAATTCCTTTCCCTAAAGACATTAGTGAACCAGATGGATTTTTCTGACAATCGACAATGGATTCATGGTCGTCATTGGACTCCTAATTCCAGATCGCTATTGAATTCAAATTCCACCATCTACCGTGGTGGGATTCGAACATGAGTCTCCAGAACATTACCTAGGTCTCTGCGTTAACAATCTAGCAACAAAACCACTAGGCCATTACCTCCTGTCGGATGTGAAATTCAGGAGGAATATCTTTACCCGGATAGTGGTGAGAACAGAGAACTTGGGACAAGAAAAAAAGTTAATTTGAAGAATGTAGATGCATTTGTGATGAATCTAAAGGAAGGATAAAGAGATGGACGAGGGTGAAACATGTGCTGTGCCACAGGATTCAGTTCTGAGGCCTTAAGGGTTTGCAATTTATATAATTGACTTGGATGCAGGGACTGAGGATTTGGTTGCTAAATTTATTCATGATACAAAGATATGATGCGGAGGTGCTGGTATTGGATTGGGGTGGACAATGTCAGAAATCACCCGAAAGCTCGTGTTTTCAAATAAACCTGTTGGACTATAACCTGGTGTCGTGTGATTTCTGACACAAAGATAGTTAGGAAGGTAAATTGTGAGGAGGACACAGGGAGCCTGCACAAAGATATACAGATTACATGAGTGGCAATGATTTGGCAAATGGTGTACAATGTGGATAAAAGTGGAAATGTCCATTTTGGCAGGAAAAATGCACAAGAAGCATTTATTGTATTTGCGGAGGGATCTGGGTGTCGTCGTGAAGGAATTGTACGAAGCTAGAGTGGAGGTACAGCAAGTAATTAGGAAAACTTATTGAATGTTATCAATCATTGCAAGGGGAATTCAGTACAAAAGTAGGGAGATTACACTTCAGCTATACAGGACTTGGAGAGACCACATCTAAAGTGCTCTGTACAGTAACAAAAACAGAAAACTGCTGGTATCTGTGGAGTGAAATCAGAGTTAATGTTTCGGGTCCAGTGACCCTTCCAGTTCTGAGGAAGGGTCACTGGCCTTGAAACGTTAACTCTGATTTCTCTCCTCAGATGCTGCCAGACCTGCTGAGCTTTTCCAGCAATTTCTGTTTTTGTTTCTGATTTACAGCATCTGCAGTTCTTTTGGTTTTTATTTCATATTGTACTCTGTGCTGTATCGGTCTCTTTATTTAAAGAAAAATGTAGATGCATTGGAAGCAGTTCATAGAGGATTAACAAGATGAATATCTGGAATTGGTGCATTGGCTTATGGTGTTTCGGGCTTAGCTTGTATCCAGTTTGGAGTTTGGAAGAATAAGAGGTGACTTGATTGAAGCATATAAAATCCTGAAGGGTCTTGACAGGGTGCAAGTGAGAGGATGTTTCTTCTTGTGGGGAAATCTAGAACTATGGGTCACTGTTTTAAAAAAAAAGCATGTTGCCTGTTAAAGTACAGAGATGAGACAAATTTTTTACTCCAAGGGTTGTGGATCTTCAGAACTCTCTTCCTGAAAAGGTGGTGGAATATTTGTAAGGCAGAGTTGGGTAGCGTCTTAGTAAACAGGGGGATAGAAGGTATATTGGGGATAGGTGGGAGTATGGAGTTCAGGTTACAATTTAGACCAGCTAGAATCTTGTTGAATGGCAGAGCAGACTCTAGCTGAGTGCTGTACCCCTGCATGTTGTTTGTATGTTTGTGTGTGAAATGAAGGCGGCAGGAGTGGTGTAGGAGGACAACATGGGTGGTAAACACCGTCAGAGAGCAAGGTGTAGAGCTGGATGAACACAGCAGGCCAAACAGCATCAGAGGAGCAGGAAAGCTGACGTTTTGGGCCTAGACCCTTCTCATCAGCTTTCCTGCTCCTCTGATGCTGCTTGGCCTGCTGTGTTCATCCAGCTCTACACCTTGTTATCTCAGATTCTCCAGCATCTGCAGTTCCTACTGTCTCTCGCCATCAGAGAGCAGTTAGGCTGAATGGCATGTTTCTAGACAAATATTTTCAGTAATTTTCAAAAGGGAATTGGATATATCATAGAATCCCTACAGTGTGGAAACAGGCCATTTGGCCCAACAAGTCCACACCAACCCTCCAAAGAGCTTCCCACCCAGACTCACCCCGCTACCCTATTCCTGTAACCCTGCATTTCCCATGGTTAACCCACCAACCTACACATCCCTGGGCGCTATGGGTAATTTAGCATGGCCAATCCACCTAGCCTGTACATCTTTGGACTGTGGGAGGAAACCGGAGCACCCGGAGGAAACCCATGCAGACGCGGGGAGAATGTGCAAACTCCACACAGACAGTCGCCCGAGGCTGGAATCAAACCCTGGTCCCTGGCACTGTGAGGCAGCAGTGCTAACTACTGAGCCACCATGCCACCCTCGAAGCCCTTTCCTTGAAGTGGTGAAATTTGCAGTGCTACAGGGAGAGAACATGTAGTGTTTGGCCTAAAGTATGATGTGGAGGTGCCGTTGTTGTACTGGGGTGGACAAGATCAAAAATCGCATGACACCAGGTTATAGTCCATCAGGGTTATTTGAAGACACAAGCTTTCAGAGTCTTGCTCCTTCTTCAGGTGCCAGTGAGAGAGGTGGCTTCAGATACAGAATTTATAAGCAAAAGATCAAAGGGTCATAGAACTGATGCCAATATGTTGAACAAACCTAAGATGGCTGTTAAATCTTTAATCAGTTAGAAAGGACTAATAGGCAAATCCCAGAATTTCTTTCAAGTCACTACCCCGAGATAACTAAAGGTTTTATAAGTTGCACATTAATCCTTTCTAACGGAGTACAGATTTAACAGCCACCTTGGGTTTGTTCAACACATTTGCATCAGTAATATGCCCCTTTGTGATCTTTGGCTTATAAATTCTTTGTTTGATGCCATCTCTTTCACTGACATCTGAAGAAGGAGTGAGACTCCGAAAGCTTGTGTCTTCAAATAATCCTGGTGTCATGTGATTTTTGATCTGGACTAAAAGAGAAATTGCTGGATTAATTGGCTAGGTCTTTCAAAGAGCTAGCATTAGGCTGAATGTCCTCCATCTCTGCTGTATTAAATTATAATTCTGTGTCATTGGCTTTTACTGAGTCCTATAGGTCATGACTGGAGCCTTGGGATGCAAATCTTTAATGAATAAAGAATATAGTCAGAAATATTCTTAAATACACATACAATTGATCCCAAAAAAATGACAAACAGACTCTTTGTTACAGTGATGTGCAGAGGATTGGGAGTGGTTGGTAGATGGTTATCTGATGAAATAAATACCAAGTGATTAATAATGCGCTGGATTGTTTCAACATTGTCCACATGCCTATCTATCAAAGTCACAGAGTGCTGGGCATGTACTCATGATGCCAATCATTCCTGGACTTTTTAACATGCTCCAGAATTTGTCATCGGGAATTTACTGATTGTTTTGCATTTCTAAGAAACAGTTACAAGCAGGCTTGCAGGAAACTCATTTTCAGAACTTTGGAAAGGAAAGGACAGACTTGCGTTCCTATATTTTTGTCTTGTAAATGTCTCTCAATTTACTGGATGTGCCCAACAGCCAGAGATGTACTTTCTGAATTATAGTTACTGTTGTAATGCAGGAAACATAGCTACCACTTTGTGGACAGCAAGCTCTCATAAACATGAAAGTAATAATGACCAGATCATCTGTTTTTGTGATGTTGATTGAGGGGTAAATATTGCAAATTATTGGGCAGAGTCTAGGCACCGCTTGGCAATAAGCACTCTTGGAGGTTAATATGTAAAACCAAGGTGCTGTCTGTCCTCTTAGATCAACATTAAATGCCCCTTAGAAGAAAAGCAAGGTGGTTGTGGGAGGGGGTGGGAGTACAATTAGATTATCGGGTCATGACCAGCTTACTTTTTGTGAGGTTTTGTTGTGCACAAATCTGCCAAGTTTTCGATGTTACAACAGCTCGCCATTATAGATCAGGTTGTAGCTGGGAGGAGCTGGAGAGAAGGAATGCCAGAAACTAGAAAGAATAGGAGGCGTTTAAGGCAGTAAGGTTGACCCCAAAAGTGGGTTTTCGATTTTGAGAGTTGTGTGTAAAGAGAGATGATGGTGGTGCAGGTTATATGTACCTTATCCGTGCACTACAGTCAGATAGAATCTGTGGTTTTACTTGTGGCTGTATGCAATGTGCACATTTGGAAAGGCACCAGATTTTGATGAATGGCTGCTTGTGAAGTTTGGTTGTAAGCTGAAGTGTTTTTGAAACATGGGTTTGACCAGCTTCCTCCCTGATGTATTAGAACACAGCCAGCTGTTGGTCAGAGGAAAGCTCATATCCTTATAGTGCCAACATCATTAAAACAGGTTACCTGATCGTTAGCGTATTGCTTTATGTCAGAGCTCACAAGGCACAAATTGGCTCCCACTACATTTCCAACATTGACACTGCCTGAAAACAGAAGTTATTTCATTGGCTGTAAAGAATGGTGGGATGTCCTGAGGTTGTGAAAAGTGCTATTTAAATGCAAATTTGTTCTTCCCTTAGCAAGTGAGAAACCTGGTACAATGTTGAGTTTTGTTTTGATCTTCTTTCGACTCTTTCACCACTTCCCCAACCCCTTACCTCCTCCAACTCCTTTTTAATCCAGAGGTCTCTCAATGCCAGGTTATAGTTGCAACAGGTTTATTTGAAATCACAAGCTTTCAGAGCCCTGCTCCTTTGTCAGGTGAAGTCACTTCACCTGTTGAACTGTAACCTGGTGTCGTGTGAATTCTGACATTGTCCACCCTAGTACAACAAGGGCACCTTCACATCATGGCTCCTTTTTAGTTGCTCTGGAAATGCATCCAATAGGATTATCCATTAGATAGTGAAATCACGATCCCCAACTTTTACCTTCATGAGCACTGTACTTTAAATAGGATTGGTTTAACGAATGAACAAGTCTGTCTATTGTTTATTCTAAAACATGAGCAATGACCCTAATCCCGTATCCCAGCCCTATGTTTAGCTCGGTTGTTTCTTCCTCTGTTGTTCCTTCAGATGTCAGCTGACCCTTTCTTTCTGTGTTGATGAGATTTTTTGAATCAACGCCAAGCGTATGCTGCTTTGCCAACCCCCCCCTCCCCCGCTCACTGACCTACACTGAGGCCTAGCAAACAATGTCTTAAAAATCCTCATCCTTGTTTCCAAATAACTCTGGGGCCATCTCCCTCTCAATCTCTGATAACTCCTCCAGTCCTGCCGCCATCCAAGATATCCACATGCCTCAAATGCTGACATCCCCAACTTCTGCTGACCCTCCATTAGCTATTCCTTCAGTTGCCTAGACCCTAAGCTCTGGAACACACTCCCTGCATGTCTGTGCTTCTGGTCAGACCATGTGTGAAATTCCCCTGCCCTGATCTACTGCAATGCAAAGTTTATCTGTAATCTGCTTATCTGACTGTAATGTTTATCCTTTTAACTTTATTTCTTATTTTCTAACTTATGCTGTGAATCACTGAGGCAATGTAACTTTTTTTTTCTGTATTTCTCTTTTGTATCTAAGATTTGTAGCAAGGCACTTTATACCTAAGATGGCACCGTGAGGAGCAACATTGTAAACTTTTCACTGTACTCCTGTACTTTTGTACTTAAGTACACATGACAATAAACTTAATTCTAATTCTTTATTTCCCTCCTTTAACACATCTCTTACAATTTACCTCTTGGACTAAGCTTTAAGTTAGACTTCCTAAAGTAGGTGTCAGGACCCAACAGTGTTGTGAGCTGAAATCTTGGGGTCACGAACTTGTGAAGGTAGCAATGGCCAACGTGGAATGCTGACTGAATTATAACAGCCACAGTTCCACTTTAACACCTGTAAGACCATAAGTATTAGGAACAGGAGTGGACTCTTCGGTCCCTAGAGCCTGCTCCACACCATTCAATAGAATTGCAGCTGAACCTCCATTCAGATCGAGCTGTCACTGGTCTCATTCCCTACTCCCCTCTCCCGTCCAGCTTCCCCCACTACCACCACACACACACATACCACCACGCCCCCCCCCCCCCCCCCCCTCCACCCCCCAGCCAAGGACCCATAATGATCTTTGAGCCATGATATGGCATCACAAAGTTTGAGAAGCACTACTTTTGATCCTAAGGTCTGCCATTTTTTGGCTCAGTGTTGTACTTTATTTTATAAATTTACCTGTGAATCCCCTTAGGACCTTTATTTATGCTATATAAGTATAAGATGTCGTTATATTCTACACTCTCTCAACCCTCTACTTATGGGAAAACAAAGTCCCACAGACCTTAGATTTATTTCCATTCACGTTCCCTCATTCTTGGCTCCATGACTGTGGCAAACATTTCTTTCTATCAATTCTCTCTCAGAAGCCCCAGCCCTTTCAATGTATTCTGATAGATTTATCACTCAATTCTGATATTGCCCTTGCAAGTACTTTTTGCACCTTCTGTGTGCCTCTATGTCCTTTCATTGTACAGAGTTCAGAAGTGTACACATTAAACCAAGTGCAGTCCACCCTTTTGACTTGACAGGACTGGCCTTTGGCATATATTAACCACGATTGATTTATCACAGTCTGAATATGTGGTCATAATTGTTGCATGATCTGTGCCATTAATAAATCTAAGTAAGCTCAATTCAGTTTTTGAAGCCTCATTGGTTTTATGAATCAGTCAGCTGTACAAGAGGCAGCTTGTCTGTCACTTAATAGCTAGTCAGCTGGTTCCTCTGGGTCCATTTAGCTGAATCCAGGTAATATTGTTGGTAAAGCATAATCAGCGGCATCTTGGCTCACTCACATATCTCAGAGTAGATTGAACTGGGCTTGCCAGATTTTTTGCATCCTCATGTGCAGTTTAGCCACAGTTATTCACTTTTTATTGTAACTTCAATATCGAGCATTGCAACGTTTTGGTGCCTGCCGAATGTAAACTCATGAGTGTTGTAGCACAATTCAAGAATTTAATATACGACTAGATAAGTTATCATTGCTTTTGCTTGATGGCAGGAGACACGGAGTAATAGTGGAGGGTTGCTTTTCGGACTGGAAACCTGTGACCAGCGGTGTTTCACAGGGATCAGTTCTGGGTCTTCTTTCTTTTGTCATTTACATAAATGATTTGAATGCGAATATTGAAGGCATGGTTAGTAAGTTTGCGGATGATGCCAAAATTAGTGGGATAGTCTTCAGTGAAGAAGATTTTCTAAGATAACAAAGGGACCTTGATCAAATAGCTGAATGGGTTGAAAATTGGCAGAGGGAAGTGTGCAGCAGGACCTGGGTGTCCTTGTGCGCCAGTCGCTGAAGGTAAGAATGCAGGTGCAGCAGGTGGTAAAGAAGGCAAATGGTATGTAGGCCTTCATTGCAAGAAGTTTCAAGTACAGGAGCAGGGATGTGTTGTTGCAATTATACAGGTCCCTGGCGAGGCCGGCCTGGAATATTGTGTGCAGTTTTGGTCTCCTTTTCTGAGGAAGGATGCCCTTGTTCTCAAGGGAGTGCAGCAAAGGTTTACCAGGCTGATTCTGGGGATGTCAGGACTGATGTATGAGGAGAGCTTGACTAGTTTAGGATTGTTTTCAGTTCAGACAAACGAGGGGGGGGATCTCGTAGAGACTTACAAAATTCTAACAGGACTGGACAGAGTAGATGCAGGGAGGATGTTTCCAATGGTGGGTGTGTCCAGAACCAGGGATCATAGTTTGAGGATTTGGGGTAGACCATTTAGGACGGAGACGCGGAGACATTTCTTCACCCAAAGAGTGGTGAACATTGAATGTAATCAAGAGGTGACTAGATATAGGTAAATGGGATCAAAGGTTTTGGGGAGAAAGCAGGATTAGGCTATTGAGTTGGATGATCAGCCATGATCATGAAGAATGGCAGAGCAGGCTCGAAGGGCTGAATGGCCTCCTCCTGCTCCTACCTTCAATGTTTCTACGTAAGCTGGAGAGGGTTCAGAAGAGATTTACCAGGATTTTGCCAGGTATGGAAGGTTTGAGTTATAAAGAAAGGCTGGATAAGCTGGGACTTCTTTCACTGGACCGTACGAGGTTGAGAGGCGACCTGATAGAAATTTATAAAATAATGAGGTATATAGATAGAGTTGATAGGAATTGTCTTTTCCCTAGGATGGGAGATTTCAAGACTAGGGGACGCATTTTTAAGGTGAGAGGAGAGATTTAAAAAAGACGATAGGACAGTTTTCTTACACAGAGGGTGATTCGTTTGTGGAATGAACTTAGAAACATAGAATCCCTACAGTGTGGAAACAGGCCCTTTGGCCCAACAAGTCCATACTGACCCCCAGAACTTCCCACCCATACCCAATCCCCTATCACCCACCTAATCTGCACATCCCTGAACATTATGGGCAATTTAGCATGGCCAATCTACCTAGCCTGCACATCTTTGGACTGTGGGAGGAAACTGGAGCACCCGGAGGAAACCCACACAGACACGGGAAGAATGTGCAAACTCCACACAGACAGAGGGTGGAATCGAACCCAGGTCCCTGGTGCTGTGAGGCAGCAGTGCTAACCACTGAACCACCGTGCCACCTTTTTCTTGAGGAAGTGGTGGATGTGGGTACAATTAAAACATTTAAAAGACATTTAGATAAGTACATGAATAGGAAAGGTTTGGAGGGATATGGGCCAGGAACAGGCAGGTGGGACTAGTTTAGTTTGGGATTATGCTTGGCATGGACTGGTTGGAGTGAAGGGTCTGTTTCATAAGAGCTAGGAGCAGGAGTAGGCTGTCCGGCCCTTCGAGCCAGCTCCGCCATTCAATAAGATCATGGCTGATCTTTTCATGGACTCAGATCCACTTACCCGCATTCTCACCATATCCCTTAATTCCTTTATTGTTCAAAAAAAATCTACCTTTCCATGCTGTACCACTCTGTGACTCATGTTTTAATGCATTTTATGTAAGATACTTCTTCAGTTCAGTTTGCAGTTGATATCTCCTAAATAGATATTGAATGAGAAAGATTGAGGTTATAATTTTTTTCAATTGCATTTACAGTGTTGTTTGAGCTGTGTATTTAACATTTTTTTTAAAGGGTGTCTTGTCCAATATTTCATCAATCACAGACCTGGGTGGCTTTGATCCGGTCTGGCTATTCCTGGTGGTTGGAGGTGTGATGTTCATTCTGGGATTTGCAGGATGTATTGGGGCTCTGCGAGAGAACACCTTCTTATTGAAGTTTGTAAGTACTCCAAATATTCTTAACAGAGGGTTTCTGGGGAAACTCTGACAGCCCAGTCTTGTTTGCTCGGGTGAGGCAAAAATGTTATCAAAAGGGATGGGCAGGGATCCACGTGACTTTTAGAAATGAGGCTAGTGAGGATGTAAGCACGTAGCCCTCAGCTTTACAGGAATGACCTGGAATGGCAGAGTCAAGGAAAAATAATTAAATTGGTTGGATTCAACAGAGGTGCTGCAAAGGGATCTTAACAGGGTTTGTAACTAGATTGACTTCTGGAAAAATGTACCTACAGACAGGAAGTAAAATTAAGAGAGACAGGTACTCTGAATGTAACGCAGAACCTAGCAAGTAATAAAACAGGAATGTATGAACATCTTAAAGAGCAGAAGTAGCCCGTTCGGTGTCTCGAGCTGCTCCACTATTTAAAGATTGTGGCTGATCTGAGTTCTGAGGAAGGGTCACTGGACCCGAAATGTTAACTCTGATTTCTCTTCACAGACGCTGCCAGATCTGCTGAGCTTTTCCAGCATCTTCTGTTTTTGTTTGAAGCTGATCTGATGGAGTTTCAAATTCCACATTGTCATCTACCCCAATAACCTATGATTCGCCTGCTTATCAAGAATCCATCCACACGAAGTGCTGGAGAAACTCAGCATCAGACTCTTCAGACACCCTATTCTAAAGAAGGGTCACTGGACTTGAAACATTAACTGTTTTCTGTCCACAGACACTGCCAGACCTGTTGAGTTTCTCCAGCAATTTCTGTTTTTGTTTCTGATGCCCAGCATCTGCAGTTCTTTGTTTTATTTAAGAATCTATCCACCTCTGTCATAAAAATATTTAATGACGTTGTCTCCACTGACTTCTGAAGCAGAGAGCTCCAAATTTGCACGACCCTCTGAGAAAACAAGTCATGTCACTGCCCTGAGAGGGTGACCCCTCATTTTAAAAATGTGTCCCCTGATTCTGGACCGACTCCCAGGAGAAAACAGAAATCGCTGGAAAAACTCAGCAACTGTTCTGAAAAGGGTCACTGGACTCAAAACGTTAACTCTGCTTTGTCTTCGTAGATGCTGCCTGGTCTGCGGTTTTTCCAGTAATTTCTGTTTTTGTTTTTGATTTGCATCCACAGTTCTTCAGGACTTTTTAAAAAAAAAAAATTCCACCTTTTGTCAAGGCTGTTGAGGATCTGACACACTTCAAACAAGTCACCCCTTGCCCTTATAAACTCCAGTAGAAACAAGCCTAGCCTGCCCAATTTTTCTTCATTATAACAACTCGATCATTCCAATTATAATCTCCACAGCCTCCAATGCACTTCAATCCTTCCTCAAATTAGGAGACCAGAACTGCACACAGTATTTGAGATGTGGTCTCCCCATTGCCCTGAAGCGTAGCACCCTTACTTATATCTTCAATTCCTCGCATAATAAAATATTGAGTGCTTTACCTACACTGACTTTTTGTGACTCATTCACCTAAATCCGTCTGCAGCTCAGAATTCAGCATTCTCCATTTAAGTAATACTCTGCTTTTTTGTTATTCTTCCTGCCAAAGTGGACAACGTCACATTTTCACATTGTAATCCATCTGTCCGTTTCTTGCCCAGTCATCCAATTTATCTGTATTGATCTGTAACTTCCTTATGCCTTCTTCACAAGAAGTTTTCTTACTGATCCTTGAGTCATCTGCAAATTTAGCTACCATGCCTTCACTCCCAACATCTGAGTCATTGATGTCAATTGTGAAAGATTCAGGCCCCAGCACAGACCTCTTGTCATATGCTCCCAATTAGACAGACCCATTTATGCATACTCTCTGTTTTCTGCCAGTCAGCTAATTCATGCTAATATGTTACACCCTGTGCCATGAGCTTTTATTTTCTGCATAGCGTTTGATGTGACACCTTATCAAATTACTTCTGGAAATTCAAGTAGGCTGTATCTATAGGTCCACCTTTATTCACTGCGCAAGTTACTCCTTCAAAGACTTCTAATAACTTGTTTAAATGTGATTTCTTTTTGGCAAAGCCATGCTGATTCCTCAAGGTTACGTTGAGTTTTCCTTGGTGCACACCTCCGATGTCAAAAAGAAATTGGATACAAGATGAAGCAAGAAGTGCTCTATATTTAGCACAGTGAAGGGGAATTTTATAGTTCTACTTTCAGTTTGAGAAGAACGAACTTAGAAAAGGCAGACAGGTTGAAATGCAGTCACTGTTGTAGTGTAGTCACTGTTGTAATGCAGGACATATTGCAGCCAATTTGTGCTCAGCTAGGGCTCTAAAAGGATAGTCTTGTGTAGATTGGATTATTTGTTTTAAGGTGTTGGTTAGGACAGTTTGGATAATTTCTCTGTTCTTCTAACAAATGCTGCTGAATCTTTTTTTTTATCCATATGAGAGAGCATATTGGCCCCCAGTTTACAATCCCATCCAATTGCAGCACTCCTCAGTTTGGATTAGGCTTGTAGACTTGAATTTTGTGCTCAAGTGTCAGGATTGGGAGTGCAGATTCTCAGAATTATTACTTTGCAGAAGGAAGTAATTTAGCCCGTATTGTCTGCACTGACTCTCCGAGCATTTTAACTTGGTGCCATTTTCATGCCTTTTCCCTGTAACTCTGTGTACTGTTTTTCTGAGAATTATCATTAAGTGTCTCCTCGAATGCCTCTTGAACCTGCCTCCACCACATTTCAGTCAGTGCATTTCAGACCGTAACTGTTTGATGTGTGAAGAAGTATTTTTTCACACCTCGTATTTGCTTCTTTTGCGAAACACTTTAAAACCATCTCTTCCGGTTCTCTGTCTGTTTATGAGCAAGGACAGTTTGTCCCTATCCACTCTGTCTCAACCCCTCACCATTTTGAAAACTTCTTTCAAATCTCCTTTTGGCCTTCTCTCCAAGGGAAACAGTTCTAACTTGCTCAATTAATCCTCAGAACTGAAGTAAAACAAAGAAGTGTGGATGCTGGAAATCTGAAACAAAAACAGAAATTGCTGGAGAAACTCAGCAGGTCCGGCAGCATCTGTGGAGAGAGAAACAGAGTTAAAGTTTCGAGTCCAGTGACTAGAATCCAGTTCTGAAGAAGGGTCACTGGACTCAAAAACTTAACTCTGGTCTCAACTGTTGTGTGTTGTCTGTGGAACCATTCTTGCGATAACTCTCCGCACTCTCTCCAATGCATTCATATTCTGCTATAATAGGGTTCCCAGAATGGTGCACTGTTCTCCAGCAGAGATCTAACCACTCTCCTGTTGATGTTCATTATAACCTGCCTATTCCTGTACTCTGTGCCCCTATTTATGAAGCCAACAGTACTGTATGTTTTATTAATGGCTCTCTACATGCTCCGCCACTTTTAATGACACATGCGTGTATGCACACAGGTTTCTCTGCTCCTGCCACCCCATTTAGCATGGTATCTAGTATACGCAGTTCAAGTGATGAGAGTTGCTAATCACTGAGCTGTGCCCTACGCCTTTGTGGAACTCCATTGCTGATAGCTGTGGCAGAAGGAGGATTGCAAAAAGTGTTTACCCCCAGTTCAGACTAAGTAATTGATTTGATTTCGTGGGAGAGAAACTGTACTGCCTATCTAATTTTATATCCAGAAGTGCTCTTACATGCAACTGAGTGATTTTTTTTTTCTTCCATCACCAAATCGCATGTAGTTTTTTTAAATCAATTAGCTACCACCAGTAAATCACCTATGATTTCCAATTGATTAGTTTACATTCAAAGTCCATTATAGGCAATGCAAACCATTAAAGGAGGCTGTACTGCCTCACACCTCTGGAGAAGGGTGAGATTTTACCCCCAGCCTTCTGGCTCAGAGTTAGGAACATTGCCAGTACATCTCAAGGACCCTTTGTATTGCCTGTCTAAAAGTTTATACCAACTGTGGAACCTATTGCCGGTTGATTAAGCATCAATTAATCTATCTCTCTCTAGACCAGTAAATCTCTATTGTAACAGAACATCCTGCTAAATCACCTAATCCTATACTATTATCCATTAGTTTTGTTTCATTTTAAATCCTTCCTTTAGCTGATCAAACAAAAGGGTGTGTGTTAATCTATGCATATATAAAATGTACGTATACTTGTATGTAACTCAAATTAAAATTCATTTCATTTTTTCAACTGCAGGTGTGATTTAAATGCAGTTTGCTCACCAAGTGACAGAGCAATGGAGATCAAACTAAATTCACAGTCTCTGCTTAGTATTTTCCAAGCAAATAATTCTTAGGGTAGCTTCAGTTGAGATTGATGTCATAACTATCATGGAGTCATAGAGTAATGCAGCATGGAAACAGGCCCTTCGGCCCAAATTGGTCCATGTTGACTATGGTGCCCACTCAGCTAGTTCCAATTGCCCGTATCTGTCTAAATCCTTACCATCCATGTACCTATCCAGATGTTTTTAAGATGTTGCTATGGTATCTGCCTCAACCACTTTCTCTGGCAGCCCAATCTATATGCACACCACTCTCTGCGTGAAGATGTTGCCGCTCAGGTCCTTCTTAAATCTATCCCCTCTCACCTTAAACGTATGCCCTCTAGTTTTAAACTCCCCATCCCTGGGGAAAAAAAAGATATACATTCATCCTATCTATGCCCCTCATGATTTTATACACCTCAATAAGGTCACTCCTCATTCTCCTACGTTCCAAGGAATAAAGCCCTATCCTGGCGTCCCTATAACTCAGGCCTACTAATCCTGGCAACATGCTTGTAAATCTTCTTTGCACACTTTCCAGTTTAACTATGTCTTTCCTATAACAGGGTGACCAAAACTGTCCACAATACTCCAAGTGCAGCCTCACCAACAATTTATACAACTGTAATATAACGTCCCAACTCTTAAACTCAATGCCTCGACTGATGAAGGCCAGCATGCTAAATGCCTTCTTCACCACCCTGTCAACCTGTGACGCCACTTTCAATGAACAATGTACATGTACTCCTAGGTCCCTCTGTTCCACGACATTCCTCAGGACCTTATCATTTATTGTACAAGTCCTGCTTTGGTTTGATTTTACAAAGTGCACACCTCACACTTATCTGTATTGAATTGCATTTGCCAATCCTCAAACCACTTCCCCATCTGACCAAGATACCTCTGTAATTTTTGATAACCTTCCTTGCTATCAACGATTCCTCCTAATTTTGTATCGTCCGCAAACTTACTAATCATGCCATGTACATTCACATCCAGATCATTTATGCAAATAACAAAGGTCCCAGCACCGATCCCTTTGGCACACCACCAGTCACAGGCCCCCAGTCTGAGAAACAACCTTCAACCATCACCCCTTGCTTCTTACCATTGAGCCAGTTTTGAATCCAATTAGCTAGCTCTCCCTGGATCCCATGTGACCTAACCTGGGTTGTGGGACATTGTCAGAAACTTGTCTAAAGTCCATGGAGACAACATCCATTGCCCTACCCTCACCCATCCTCTTGGTTACTGCTTTGAAAAACTCTAAAAGATTTTTCAGACATGACTTCCTGTGCACAAATCTGTGCTGACTATCCCTAATCAGACCTGGATTATGCAAATGTTGGTTGATCCTGTCCCTCAGTATCCTCTCCAATAATTTGCCTACCACTGATGTCAGGCTCACTGGCCTGTAGATCCCTGGTTTGTCTTTGCTCCCTTTCTTAACCAATGGAACAACATTAGCCACCGTTCAGTCTTTAGGAACTTCACCAGTGGCTAAAAATGAAGCAAAAGTCTCTGCAAAGGCCTCTGCAATTTATTTCCTAGCCTCCCACAACATCCGAGGATGGACTTGATCAGGCCCAGGGAATTTATCCACCTTAATGCGATCTAAGGCTGCAAACACCACCTCTCTGGTAATATGTATGCGGTCCAAAACATCCCCACTTGTTTGATTATAGCCTCTTCCTTCAGAGCAGCTTTCAACAGATTAAAAAGTGCTGTTGAACTTTCAATACTGAGGGGCTGCAGAAGCACGTTGCAGTTTCAGGATGAAGGGTTGGCTATTTCCAACTGAGCTGAGGAGCGACTTCTTCACTAAAGTTTACAAATGTTTGAAATTATCTGCCCTGTAAAGCTTGAATGCTCATTCATTGAAAATATTCAAAATTGACGTTGATACGGAATCCAGGGATAGGGTGGAGAAATGAGAGAAAAGATCAGTCGTGATCTTATTGCATGTTCCAAGGGACCCTTTAATCCTAGTTGCGCTGTTTCTATGTCTTTATGTTTGGCACTTCACAGGAGCAATAGTCAAACAACAATTAGTGCTGAACCTGATGAGAAAATATTAAAGCAGGTGTGCAGAGTTTGGTTTAAGGAGCCAGGAAAAATATCTAAATGGTAAGAGATGCAGTTTCCAAAAAAAAGTATTAATCACAGTAGGACTTTTGTTTCCAAAACAAAGAAAGAACTGAAGATGGTAGAAATTGGAAACAAAATCAAAAACTGTTGGAAAAACACATCTGTGGAGAGAGAAACAGTTAAAGTTTTGGCTCAAGTGCCCTTTCTTCAGAATTAGGATTTTTGTTTTAATCTCTCAGAAACTGGCATAAAATTGCAGGTGTGTGCGGAGTCAGGGTTAGCAAACTTTTCCGTTTTTAAATGAAGAAAAGATCCCTTGCATGGTTCACAAGAAATGAAATTCTATCGATGTAACTGATGCCATGCAGAGCAGCTTGAATATGTGTGAAGAAAATCTCTGGATTACGATTTTGAAAGTCACTTGGTTGTAATTCTTGGAAAGTTGATAGCATCAGTGTATGGACAGAAGTTTTTAAGTCTGTGTCACTTCTCTTTTTTTTACAACAGTTCTCCGTCTTCCTCGGAGTGATTTTCTTCCTGGAGCTCACAGCTGGGGTCCTGGCGTTTGTCTTCAAGGACTGGATCAGGGATCAACTTAACCTTTTCATTAACCAGAATATCAGAGCATACCGAGATGATATTGATCTCCAAAATCTTATTGACTTCACGCAGGAATATGTAAGTCCATTCTATCAGGGCATGAGGATATCTGATAGTGAGAACCAATGTGAACCAGTTTGGGAAAGAGTGAAGCTACCTCAAGGTTGACATGGCTTTGGGTCAATCCTGAATAACTTTGAAAGCAATGTAGCAAAGATTCATCAGAATATTACTAGGCCTACAAAGGCTAAATTACGAGGAGACCTCTTATTGCCTGAATATATGAGGATCAAGGGTGGTTTGATTGATAATTTTTGAATTTTGGAAGGAATTAGTGGAACAGATGGAGATAAACGTTTTGCACTTGAGGTGGAGAACAGGGCAATAACACATCATCGTCATCAGAGATAGTAGGAACTGCAGATGCTGGAGAATCCGAGACAACAAGGTGCAGAGCTGGATGAACACAGCAGGCCAAGCAGCATCATAGGAGCAGAAAGGCTGACGTTTCGGGCCTAGACCCTTCATCAGAAA
>NC_063332.1:173864415-173881982 GCF_021869965.1 Rhincodon typus
CTTCAGTATCTGAGGAGTCATGAATGGTGCTGAACATTGCACAATCACCAGTGAACATCCCCACCTTCTGATGAAGGGTCTAGGCCCGAAACGTCAGCCTTTCTGCTTCTATGATGCTGCTTGGCCTGCTGTGTTCATCCAGCTCTGCACCTTATCGTCATCAGAGCCAGGTCATTCAGGAGAGAATGTGAGAAAGACTTCCTCGCGAGCAAAATGATGCAAGTGTGAACTCTCTCCCACACATCGACAGTGTCAATAAGAATAAACTTTGCCCCTTTAGAGGGGTCATGGATTTAAGATGAAGAGCAGGAGGTTTACAGGGGATTTAATGAGAATTTCCTTCACCAAGAGGACAGTGGGTATCTGGAACTCTGCCTGAAAAGATGGTAGAGGCGGGAGCCTTCGTAACATTTAAGAAGTATTTAGATGAAGATTTGAAATGCCATGGCATGGTATAGCATGAAAGGCTATGGATCAAATGCCGGGAAATTGATGAGAGTAGATAGGTGCTTGACAACCAGTGTGGACTGAATGGCCCAAAAGACCTCCTTTCCATGCTGTAATACTTCATGATTGTATAAGCACTGATTATTAATGCTTTTTAATCTTGCATCATCACAGTGGTGAGATTTGAGCCTATATTAACTATTCTCTGTTTTTCTAACTCCAGTGGGAATGCTGTGGTGCCCATAATGCTGATGATTGGAATCTGAATATTTACTTCAATTGTACAGACAACAATACAAGTCGGGAGCGATGTGGAGTGCCCTTTTCCTGCTGTACCAAGGATCCCACGGTGAGGCAGCAATAGTAAATTACCCTTCTTACAGTAGCAAGGATTGTGGATTATATTTATCCCTAACTGACATCACTAAAAGTGATTATCTGATCGTCATCGCATTGCTGTTTGCGGGATCTTGCTGTATGCAAATTGTCTGGCACAATTCCTACTTTGCAACAATGACTTGCATTAAAATACTCTGTTGGCCGTAAAGAGTTTTGGGAAATCCTGAGGTCATGAAAGGTGCCGTAGAAAAGTAAATTTTTATTCCTACAAATTCATCATTAGGTGGTTAAATGGGTGAAAATATCACGCCCCCTCTACCAACAGTGAGAAGTGGTCTATAATGTGTTTGTTTATATTGTTATAATCCAGCTGATGTTAATATTGGAGGACAAGTTTGACCCAGGATTTGAAATCTTGCTTGATAGACCCTAACCTTGTTTTCTTCCCCAACTGTGGAGGTCAGTCACTGAAAACATATACAAGAGTTACCAGTATGCATTAAGGTAAATAATAAAATTTCAATTAAACAAGAAAAACATGAACTATATTACACTAGACAAAAGATTGGAAAATTTTAATTGCAAACACCAGAAATGGATTGAAACTCCCATTATACCAATTATCCCATCAATATCCTTACAAACTCCCAAACCCAAGGGAATAGTTACCACGGTTGCAATATCGAGGCCCCTTACTCAGGTGAACCCAACTGCAACCAGTTTCCTTCGAGTGTGTTTTTGTGTTTTTCTGGATGCATTTTTTTCTTCAGCTAGTATCTCTCCCTGGGACACCTAAACAAACAAAACCTACTATTACTTTAACTTTGAAACAAACACAAGCTCCATAAACACAGTTTCCAGCACTTTTGCTAGATTTTTTTACAAGAGCGTTTTAACGCTTTAGCTTTCACTCTCTGACGCACACTCACAGAAGCAGACCGATCCTCCTCTGAATTGTTCTGTGCCTGGATCCCTATTGCTAGGTAATAGCACAGTTTTCTGTTCACCTGTGTTTAAGTGCATTGACCAACAAACACTCGTTCTTTCACTGCGCAGGTTGTAAAAGCTCAATAAAGGTGCATTAAAACAAACAGATCCCCAGAGTCCTCTTCAGCAAGCTCCAAAGAACGTCTCTTTCAAAACAAAACTAAAAACTGTCTCCCCTTTATAACATAAAATATACAAAATTAAAATTGAACTTAAAACCTAATGTATGATTTTATTATGTTAGCAGAAACTTAATCCACATGGGTCGCTACTGTTTGCTAAGAGTTAATGTTTCAATATTATCGTTTTTTTTCCAGGAGGATGTCATTAACACTCAGTGTGGTTATGATGTGAGACTGAAAGTGGTAAGTCTGAAGAACCAACAATTAAAGGGAACTTGATGCTAAAAAAAAATAAGCTTTTAAATTTAATTTTGGCTTTCTCTGCCTCTGATATATTTAGTGTTGTAGGTGTTTGATTGGCTGTAAACAGTGACACCCTAATTCTGTGCCAGTGAAGAGATGGTGAGGTCATGCCCACTGGCCGAGGTTGATGGGGATTGATTTTTCAGCACATTATTACCAGCATATAACTATTCCCTATTCATTGCATTTTGCTGGACAGATAACTTTACTTTTATGGAGTTACTGTAGTTTCAGCAGTGAGTTCTGTTTGCTATAGGTGACAGGCCCTCTGTTTAAGCAGATTAACATAGAACATAGAACAGTACAGCACAGTTCAGGCCCTTCGGCCCACGATGTTGTGCCGAATTCTGTAGACTGTTTGCTGTTGTACACTGTTTAGATAAACTCTGCTCAGTGAATAGACACTGCTTGCTCTGAATCCTGCCATCCGTCCCAATCCACTTCCAATTCGTTATTGACATCACTGTGTCAATCTAAAGATTCTGTGGTGCATGAAGTAAAATTCAATCCACCTCACCCCTTTCTTCAATATCCTCCCGTATTCAAAATGTGCCCTTTTTGGAAGACCTCTCATTAACTGAACATATTTTTGTTCAAACTGAAGAAGAGCTAAAGCTTCCTACCTTCTAGGAAGAAAGATCTATATTTCAGTAGCACCTTTCACACCCATAGAGAATATTATGAAGTACTTACAGCCCATGAAGTCCTTTTGAGTTGTGTGTGATTCACTGTTGCAATGTAGAAAGCATGATAGCCAATCTGTGCACAGCAATAGCAATGATCAGATTATCTGTTTTTGTGAGAATATTTGAGGGATGAATGTTGGCCAAGGCACTGACAAGAGTTTCCTTGCTCCTCTTCAAAATCGTGCCAAGGGGTCACTTGCATTTGCTGAAGGGGTCAGTCAGGGCCCTGCTGGAACATCCTGTGTGAATGGCATCTCCGACAGTGTTGTGCTCCCTCAGTACTACACTGGGCTGGCCCTCTGTCTCAAGTGGGGCTTTAACCCCATAGTCTTTGACTCAGAACCAAGCATGTTTCTCTGAGTGAGATTTGCCGTCACTTCCTTGCTCTGATCAGTTAGGATCATAGGCACAGGAAGAGCCCACAGTGTTCTGCCATTTGGCAAAGCTTATGACTGATATGCAACTTAATTAATTAGAAACACAAGCAGAATCCTGGAGAAACTCATCTGGCAGCGTCTGTGGAGTGAGAAAAACAAAGTTAAAGTTTCAAGTTCAGTGACTCTTGTTCAGAACTGATAGTAGCAAGGAAGAGGAGGTATATATGCTGAAGACAGGGGAGGTGGGGAGGAAAAGGCGTGAGCAGATAGGTGGAGATGGAGCCCAGCCAGAGAGAAAGAGAGTTAGGTAGACTAAGGGATGGTTAATGGTAAGTCAGGGAAGGAATAAAGCTGATAATGGGGACAATGAGTAGGTGAGAATGGGTTGACTGTGCTGAAAGTTGCCCATGTGATGACAGGGCCTGGGGCATGGGGCCAAGGGTAAGGAGATGGAAGAAGGTGTTCAGGTTCCAAAATTATTGAACTCTATACTGAGAACTGAAGGCTGCAGGGTCCCCAAGCGGAAAATGAGGTGTTGTTCTTCCAGCTTGCGTTGAGCTTCACTGGAGCACTGCAGCAAGCCTGAGACTGAGATGTTGGCCAGGGAACACGGTGGTATGTTGAAGTGGCATGCAACTGGATGTTTGGGGCCATTGCAGACAGAATGTAGGTGTTCCACAAAGCGGTCACCCAATCCGCATTTCATCACCTCAGTGTGGTAGAGAGGAGACAACTGCTCACACTCTTCCTGCCTCCCAACCCCCACCCCCATCTTCAGCATAGACACCGCCTTTTCCTCGCTACTATCAGTTCTTACGAAGGGTCGCAGGACTTGAAATCTTAACTGTTTCTCTCTGCCCAGACGCTGCCAGACCTGCTGAGTTTCTCCAGCGATTTCTGTTTTTGCTTCAGATCTTCAGCATCTGCAGTTCTTAGTTTCTTTAGCTTGATCAGTGATGTATACATGTTTTGGATTAGTATTATAAAGAAGTGCTTCAACCTGAATGTAGCGAGAACAAAGCAGTCTTGGGATCATTATATCTAAATGTTGGTCCCACAGACTTTTCTCTGGGATTTTATGCTACTGATCCAAACGTGGAATTCACTTAAATTACATTTGTTTCAATTACAGGTGACTGAACAACAGAATTATATTTACACTAAAGGTTGTGTGGGACAGTTTGAGAAATGGCTGCAGGAAAATCTGACTGTGGTCGCAGGAATATTTATTGGAATTGCATTGTTGCAGGTGAGAATTATTGTGACATTTGTATTGCCTTGTGCTTCATTTGTGTTTGAGTACTTCCATGGCCTCATTCCCTCCCTATCTCTGGAATCTCCTCCAGGTCCATAACCCTCAGCAACCTCCACTTCTCACCTACTGCATCTGTTAGGTTTCGTTACTGCACCTTTGGTGGTTGTGCTTTCAGCTACCTGGATCTCCCAAGCGCTCGAACTCACTCCTAAAACCTCACCAACTCCCTACAACTCTCTCTGCCCCCTTTGGACAGTCTCTCTTTGATCAAGGATCTGGTCACCATTCTTAATGTCGTTTCTTACAGGATGTGGGCATCACTGGCAAGGCCACAATTTATTGCCCATCCCCAATTGCCCTTGAATGTCTTGCTCAGCTATTTTAGAGGACAGTTAAGAGTCAACCACATTGCTGTGAGTCTGGAGTTACGTGTAGGCCAGACGGGGTAAAGATGGTGGATTTCCTTCCCTAAAGGGAATTAGTGAACTAGATGAATTTGTTTTTAATTGATTACGTTGTAGATGGAGATTGACTTGCCTGTTATAAAAGGATTGAGAAAAAGAAGACACCGATTTACAAATTTGCAATAGAAGCAAATTGTTTTCATTCACAAAATATGACTGTCACTGGGTAGCCTCAGCATTTATTGCCCATCCCTAATTGCCCAGAGGGCAGTTAAGACTCAACCACATCGCTGTGGGCCTGGAGTCACATGCAGGTCAGATCAGGTAAGTACCTTAGGAAAAACACATCCGGTTTACTACAATTGATAATGGTTTCATGGACTCTAAGAAAGAGTTCATTCGTATTGAATTCATAATTAAACTTCCTTCACCACAAATTCCACCATCTGCTATGGTGGGATTTGAACCCAGGTCCACAGAACATTATCTGCCTCTGGATTAATAGTCTAGCGATAATACCACTAGGCCATTGCCTACTCTAGAGTTGGGACGAAGTGTTTTCACTCAGCAAGTGGTTAGGGTCTGGAATGCGCTGCCTGGAAATGCGTTGAAGGGGGTTTAATTCAGGCATTCAGGAGGGTATTGGATGATAATTGAAATAGAAACAATGTTGAGGGGAAAATGTTGTGGGGAAAAGGCAGCAGAATGAGATTCTTCACAGAGCTGGTGCAGACATGATGGGCTGAATGGCCTCTATCTGAGCCATGCAAATTCTGTGACATGCTTGCCATTAGTCTAGCTTTCTAATTCCATGTTTTTATTCAATTACATTTCACCACCTCTTGTGGTGGGATTCAAGCACAGACTCCCAGAACATTAGCCTGTGGCTGTAGATTACTAGCCCAGAGAAAATCTCCATTCCACCACTGCTCCCTTTGCCAAGTGTTATTTACTGATCCCTGCTGGGAAATACCTAGAGCTGTTTTGGTGCATTAAACATGTGGTGAAGGTACAAGTTTGCCTTGATGCTCAGGGTGGTTTCTCTGGGAAAGGAAGATGATGTGCTGTTGTAACATCGTTCCCGCTGGCATCTTCTCGAAGGTCAGTTTTACCAGGCATTGAGAGAAAAACATCCACTCCTCGGAGACTGGGTGGTGCTGTGGAAAGCAATGTTTTTGTTTCTGCTCTGAAACTTGGGCCTGATCCAACTTGGCCCGTTGGCAGCAGCGTATTCTCACTAATACAGCACAAGATCCATTTGATACTAGCTCCAAGTCCTCCGGGACAAGATTGAGCAATATCCAGTGTTTTCTCACTGAAAGGCCTTGAGAAAGGCGATTGTGCAAAGTGGAAATACAAACACTGGCATTTTCAGCTTTACAGAGTCACAGAATGGAAGGAGACCATTCAGCCCATTTTTTATTTAGAAAACATCATCACGGAATGAGGGTGTCACTGGCTAGGCCAGGATTTATTGCCCATCCCTAATTGCCCAGAGGCAATGTCAACCACATTGCTGCAGGTCTGGAGTCACATGTAGGCCCAACCAAGTAAGGGTGGCAGTTTGATTCCATAAAGGACACTAGTGAACCATTACCAACAATGGACAGTGGATTCACGGTCTTCGTTAGACTCCTAATTGGGATTTTTATTGAATTCAAATTCCACACCTGCTGTGGTGAGATTTGAACCCAGGGCCCCAGAACATTATCTGGATTAACTGTTCAGAGATGATGCCACTGGGCCATTGCCTCCCCTGACCTTCTGCTCTGCGCCGGTTCTCTGAATGAGCAGTCCTCATGGTGCCTAAACATGCACACACGCGCACTCACAAACACCCACCGTCTCCTCATAATCCTGCATGTTCTTCCATCTCCGGACAACGATCCGGTTCCTCCTGGAAAGCCTGAATTGATCCTGCCTCCAAGACGCATTTGGACAGTGCATTCCAGACCACTTACTGCTTTAGAGTGTTTTTCTTAGTCCTGTTGCTGCTTTTGCCAATTACCTAAAACTTGTCCCCGGCCTTGTTCCCAATCCTTTTACCAACGCTGATGGCTTCTCCCTGCCTGCTCTGTTGAGACCTCTCAAAGAGAAACAACCTCAGTTTCTCTGATCGACCTATGTAGCTGACGATGCTTATCCCTGAACCCGTTCTCATGAACCTGTTTGCGCTCTGTCTTGTGCCTTCACAGCTTAGCTCTGATCATCCGACTACGCGCACCTCTAATTGTCTCTAAGGTGTCAGTTTACTTCCCCTTAATTATTAAACTGTGGACAAAAATGCAAAGGGGTACAAAGTTGATTTTTCTTGAGTCTGCGCTTCTTTATAGTAAAGGCCTAATGAGGGAGTATATAAGTTGAGTAAAGGATGAAATGTCCACATCCTGTCTTATTGATATCACATCTCTGAGTCAGAATGCGGTATGTTTAAGGCTGACCATCAACAGTGCAGATCATAACCTTCAGCCGATGCCCGTTTTCAATACTCAAGGGAAATAGTGCACTGTTAGAGGGTGCTGTCTTTTGAATGAGGCACTAAATTGAGCCCCTTGTCTGGCCTGTCGGGTAAATGTTACAGGTGTGTGTGTATGAGACCAATGTTAAAGATAGGTGCTGCTTTTGAAGATGGCCACCTTGATCCATCTTTGCTTGCCCAGATACAGCTGCAAGCAGTTCCAGCAACATATGATGAGAGCAGGAAGAGAGAGTTGATGAGCATTTTGTATGTCAAGCCATAGTTATATTTTATAATGAATTCTGTAAAGCGATGAAGACGTGGTCGAGCATATATTGTTTATTGTTCCTGAAATTGACGAGGCTGAATTTCAGATATTAGTGTGTTTAACACTTGGTTGAAGCACATGTTATTGGTAAGTTGTCACTGCAGCTGGTAATTTTCTTCATGGATCTTATCAGGAATGAGCAATCATTTTCCTGTTAGCTAGATTCCCTTTTATTTGGAAGGTATTGTCACTAGTCGTACATCAAACTAGAAACAACACTAATCCCAAGTATGGAGGGACTGTCTTATGAGGAGAGATTGAGTAGGTTGGGCCTGTACTCATTGGAATGTAGAAGAATGAGAGGCGATCTTCTTGAAATATATAATATTCTTAGGGGGCTTGAGAAGGTAGATATGGAGAGGTTGTTTCCCCTTCTGGGAGAGTTGTACCAGACGGCATCATCTCAGAGTAAGGGGACACACGTTTAAGGCAGAGATGAGGAGGAATTTCTTCTCTCAAAGGGTAGTGAATCTGTGGAATTCTTTACCACAGAGAGCTGTTGTGTGGCTGAATCGTTAAAAGAAAAGGCCGAGATAGCTGGATTTTTAATGAGAAGGGGAATCAGGATGTTGAGGAAAAGACAGGAAAGTGGAATTGAGGATTCGGATTAGCCATGATCTCATTGAATGGTGGAGCAGACTTGATGGACTGAATGGCCTATTCCTGCTCATTATGCCCTTATTGCAGTTTTACATGTGTGCATGTTGCTCCACCTAGTGGCGACATTGTCCACAAATGCAGCCAAATGTAGAAGGACCCATGGCAACTATTTTATAGAAAAGGGGAGTTCTCCCCTGTCCTGGACAATATTTATACCTCAAAAAAAAACCCCGCTTATCTGATCATTATAGCATTATATTTCGTGGGAGCTTGCTGTGACTGTATGTCAAACGTACTTGTCTGACAGTATAGTGCTGTAAGATATCTTGAGGTTGTGAAACGTGCAAAAAGAATGTATCTGCACCTTTAGCCTGTTGTCTGACTTAAAGTATTAGGCCAAGAGATTACAGGGAGAATTAATGGGGTTGCTTTTTACAACGAAGTATGTGGGGTAATGACCTAGATTTCTCAGGGGTGCTTGATGTGGAGATGTTCAAAGAATTCTAAAGGAAATCTGATAGACACTTGAGGGAATAAAGTTGCATGACCATGGAGATAGAGTGGGCAGATGGGCTGTACAGAGAGATGTCAGGAATTCAATTGGCTGAATAGACTTTTCTGTCCCATTCTGCTCTTGTATTCAGTGCCTTGACTAATGAAGGCAAGTATCCCATATGTCATCTTAACCACCTGTCCTAGTCTTCAAGGATCTTGTGCACATACACACCAAGGTCCTTCTGATTCTCTGTACTTCCTAGAGTCACCTCCATTCATCAGAATACTGTTTTCTTCCTTTCTCCTTTATGTGCATTCCCAGCTTCTCCCGTTTAAATTTTTCTGTACTGTTCACCTCAGTTACTCCTTGTGGGTTTGAGTTCCACATTCCCAGCATTTTTAGACAAAGAAGATACACCTGTACATTATTGGTATAATCAGTGGCTATCTTGTGTGTATGGCCCCTACTTTTGTTCTCCCTAACAAGTCAGAAGCATCATCTCAAAATCCATGTGGTCAGACTCCTGGATTATTTTAAGGACCTCTGTCAGGTCACTACTCAACCTTTGCTTTTATTAAAGAGCACACCAGTCTCTCCAGTCCAATGCTTTTGCATTCCTGCATTAAGTTGGGAATGCACATCTGGAAATTGCACACTGCCAGCCTTTGACTTTCTGACCACTGCTTTCTTCTAAATAAATTCCTGGAACGTGAGCTTTTCTAGACAAGGCCAGCATTTGTTGCCTGTTCATTTCGAAAAGTAGAACATTTACATGCAAAGATGTTTACTGTATCAAAACTGTTCCGCAGAAAATTGTAGGATTCCTTTCAACTATCTTGGACTGGATCTGCTATGTTTGGCACGGAATCCCTCACTTCAAACTTACAATTAGGTAAAGTAGAATTGCCTCCATCAGGATAATGTTTTTTTTTGCGCACATCAGATGTTAAGCTAGCTGGCCTGTCTTTCTGACCTTTTTTGGAAAGGAATGGCATAGCACGGTTGTTTATCAAAGCCTTCCCTTGCTCATCAAACTTCCAAAAGGAACAATCCCTGATGACTCACTGACTTTCCCTAAACCCAGGCCTTGGGAGAATAGGTGAAATCACAGTTTCTCACTCTGCAACACATGGTATCACGGGCAGGTGGGTCCTTCTGTAAACTTTCCCGTTGCTTTAAACCTTTTTTAAAATTCATGAGTGGGATGTGGGTGTTGCTGGCTGGGCTAGCTTTTAATGTCCTTCAGAATGTGGTGGTGAACTGCCATCTTGAGCAACTGCAGTTCATGTGGTGTAGGTACTCCCACAGAACTGTTAGGGAGGGATTTTCTACATTTTAATCACTGAAAGAATGTTGATTTATTTCCAAGTTCGGATGGAGTGTGACTTGGAGGGGAACTTGCAGGGTGTAGAGTAGACAGTCATACAGCATGGAAATAGACCCTTCGGTCCAACCCGTCCACGCCAATCAGACATCCTAATCTGACCTAATCCAGTTTGCCAGCATTTGGCCTAAATCCCTCTAAACCCTTCCTATTCATCTGCCCATCCAGATGCCTTTTAAATGTTTTAATTGTACCTGCCTCCACCACTTCCTCTGGCAGCCCATTCCACACATGCACCACCCTCTGCATGAAAACATTACCCCTTAGGTACAACACAGTGAGCGGAGCTGGAGGAACACAGCAGGTTAGGCAGCATAAGAGGCATAGGAAAGTTGATGTTTTGGGTTGGGACCCTTCAGAACTGTTGAGGGGGAAGGAAGTTGGGAAATAAATAGACAGAGGAGGGGTGGTGCTAGGGAAAGGTGGATGGGATGGTGATAGGCAGATGGGATGGTGATAGGTTGATTCAGGTAGGGTGTGGTAGGGATTGGTCAGTGGAAAGGGTGAAGCAGATAAGTGGGAGAGAAGATGGACAGGTTGTGTCAGGTCAAGGAGGCGGAGATGAAAGGGAGTGTTGGACGCAGGATGAGGCCAGGGGTGGGGAGATTTTAAAACTGGTAGAATCCATGTTTAGACCATTGGGCTGTAGGCTCCCAAGGCGGAATATGAGATGCTGCTCCTCCAGTTTGCATGTGGCATCATTGTGACACTGGAGGAGGCTCAGGATGGATATGTCACCCAGGGAGTGGGAGGGGGAGTTAAAATGATTAGTAACTGGAAGGTGTTGTCGATTATTGCAGACAGAGCACAGATGCTCCACGAAACGAGTTTGCGTTTCCTCTCACCGATTTGGAGGAAGCCACATCGGGAGCAACGGATACAGTAGACCAGGTTGGAGGATGTCCAGATGAATCCCTGTCAGAGAATGGACAGTTTGCTTTGGGCCTCTATCTGCATGATACATATGAATTAGGAGCAGGAGAATGCCACACAGCCCCTCAAGCCTGCTCTGTCATTCAATAAGTTCATGTCTGATCTGACCGTAACTTCATGTCCATGTTCCCACCAGCTCCTGATAACCTTTCACTCTGTCACTTAGCAAGAACCTACCCACCACAGCCTTAAAAATACTCCGAGGCTCTGCTTCCACTGCCTTTGGAGTAAGAGAGTTCCAAAGACTTTCGACCTTCAGTGAAAAAGAAATTTGCCACCTCTCTGTTTAAAGGGGTAGGCCCTGATTCTTAAACAGTGAATCGCAGCTCTAGATTCTCCCACAAGTGGAAACCTTCTCTCCACAGAAATGTGTCCAGAACCTTTGGGATCTTAATGCTTCAATCAAGTCACCTTCTACTCTTCGATCCTCCAGTGGAAACAATCTTGACCAGTCCAACTGTTCCAAGTATTAGTCAAGTCAACCTTCTGGACAACTGTGTTTTAAAGAACGTTACATTTCACTGAGTAATTATGTATATTTTGGATGCTAGACCTTTTAGAGGACTTAATTTTTAAAATATATGTTTATAGTCTAAAATTGTGTCTTGGTGTTTAATATTCAGTGTTTGTTTTTATTTCTTTCTTTCCCAGATTTTTGGCATCTGCCTATCTCAGAACCTGGTCAGTGATATTGAAGCAGTCAGGGCGAGCTGGTGATTGACAGCCCATTAAAGAGTGGACACAGCTTGGCATGTGGATGAGAAAAGTCAGCAGCACTCTGAATGTTACTTGCACGCTGGGTCATACAGTGGTCCAGGAAAAGGGTGGGGAGAGAGGCACGTGATGGTTTGAGAAATGGTTGTTTCCCTCCCTCCTAACCACCCACCCTGACTCCCAACACACTACCCCCCCCTTCCCTCGCCACCTCCAGAAACTATGACTGCGTTGTGAGGTATCCTTGCTGTCGCTGTCAAATGCTCAGAGGAGATTTGAAACAGAGCATCTTCAGAGATGTCCTGGCTGACCGTGTCCTTTCTGCCAGACAGTTCTACACCCATGGCCTTGACGTTGAACACAGTAGATAGCCAAAGACACCAGCGTGTTGGAGAGAACTGTCCCTGTATTTGGAAGCACAGTGGGAAAGGAATCCTCTCTTCCCCTCACCCTGCACAGCGCCAACCTCAGGCCATCTGCCCCAGTAACATTTTAAAAGTGACACTGATCATTGAATTTGCAGTGAAGAAGGACACCATTCGGCCAGTGCACGCTCATTCCTGACCGAGGTCGTCTGCACTCCCCATTTTCCTGCACCTTCTCCACGCCTGGTTTTACTTTGTCCCGCCTCCCAGATGAAAACTTTACAATACCTTCAAATACAAGATGGAAAGAGGGGTAACAGCTCAAGTGAAGGACATTAACAGAATGATTTAGTTAAATTTTACATGCCTGTTACTTGGGACAGTAATTTGATTTTGTTTTTGTGAAGTTCTTTGCCAAATATATATGTTTGCTTTTTCATTGAGAGAGAAAGGGACCATGTGCTTTGTCTAACAATGTTTAGTGATATTTTCCTTCTGGAAGCTTCCTTTCTTTTCAAGAGGGAGGTGTCTGCCCTTCATGTAAATAAATGAAACATTGGAGTTATAGCATTATACTTTGAAAAGAGTGTCTTCAGTTAAATAGGTTTTTGTGGACGAACAAAATAATGTAACAAGGCAGTGTTATTCCTGGACATGTTTAAGATTACTTTGTTCATGGAAAACCCTCTTGTAACATACAAAGAGAATTGGCCATCCAAAGACATTCATACAAATGTTGCATTTTTGTGAAACAAGTAGACCATATGACTCACCCACTTGCTGTTATGATTTCCTTTTATATTGCAGTATAGTCCAAGGTGAACAAAAGCAAGGACCAGAACTGGAGTGGTTTGACAAGAGTGGGCCCTCCGAATGATAAATATTCAGTATTACTTAGTCCTAAGCCTGCCATTTTCCTCTGTATTTTTGTTCATACTGCTCAAGTCCAGCTTCTGTACCAGTGTAGGATTTGATGATTAATGTTTAATCAGCTGCCTTCCCTCTGCACATCTTTGCATGATAACCTGCTGGAGTCTCTCGCTGAGATAACGACGAGTGGGTGGCCGCTGTATGTTAAGAGTATTATGTATTCACCCAAGTTACGCTGTGGACTGACCTTATTTGTGAATTAAACTGTAGTGAGAGCCACAGCAGGTGACGATGCTGTTTCATTGGAATGACGCTGCATTGGTTTGTGGATAGTGGTAATCCACTTTTAAATAAAATAAACACTTTTATACATTGACAGTTGTGTACTTGCAAAATCCAGACTTTTCCACCCACTGTTGGAGTGCCATCATTTATTTCCTGTGCCACATCCTCAAAGACATCATAGCTGGAAACTAGAGAACATACTAATATAAGCCTGTTGGGAGTGAGTAAAAAAAAAAAATTACACTTTTTTTGGCTTTAATGCGAACTTTGGACATAAATTTACTTCAGCAGATTTATTTATTTCCCCACAACTGGCACACTTTTGAAGACAGATGGATTAACACTCAAGAATTGCTTGCAGAAAATTCAGAGTCTGACACAGAATTTTAATATGAGAGCAAAATACTGCGGATTCTGGAAAGCTGAAACAGAAAATTCTGAAGGTACCTGGCCATCGTTGTATAGAGAGAAAGGGTGTTAATGTTTCCAGATCGATGACCTTTCATCTTCCTTATGAAAGATCTCTCCCCTGCTGTGTATTTTCACCATTCTCTATATTTATAGGTGAAGGTTAATGGTCACTTCCAAACATTTCTCCACAGTTAACAACTTTAACGGAGTTGTTCCTGAAGTTGTCAGGACACTTCGCAAACTCCGAGGAAAGAAAGTCATAGAGATTGAACTTTTTATTTTGTACTTCATCATTTTCTTTGGCTAATAAAAATATTGTCAGTGGAAAAATGTCTGCTTGACCAGCTAAAGTTCATCCAGTAAGATGAAGACGACTCATCATTCCAAAGGAAAGTGGAGCAACTGTAAAGGACACAAGTGTCAGAAGGTCAATATCTCAGGCTACCCACACTCTCCATCATCCTCGCCTCCCACCCCCCGCCAAATGCACACTGTGCCTTCAGCTTATATACCACCCTTCCCTAACTACTAGCAATTCTGAAGAAGGGTCACTGAACTCAAAATGTTAACTGTTTTTCTCACTCCACAGAGTTTCTCCAGCATTTTTTCCTGGTGTTCTAGCATTGTTGGGGGTGGTGGGGTTGGAATGGGGGAGCAGTTTGGATGACCAAACCTCCTTGAATCAGCCCAAGGCAAGTCTAATTGAGGAGGAACCTCTGGTTCTGATCTCAGCAGATGGTACAATTGGACAAGTCAGATCACAGACTGAAACCTGCTGGATAGATCATACATTTCATTTTTTTTTTGTTTTTGTTTGTTAGCTAAAGAGCAGTTAGCCATTCAAACATTCATGAGGCTGCAGATGTTCTTTAACCGTGGAACGTAAGTTCATTACAGTGGGAGGGTGGAGGTATGGGAGAAAAAAAACAATGAAGCCAAATATGTATTATAGTTAAAGATCTTGACCCAAACATTTAAACAAAGCTTTGACCTTCTTCCCCATACTATTCATTGTGGAAACTGAAGCCCAGAGAAGTTATGCTCCTATCTTGACTTAACATTTCTACCTAATTAACTCCTTCCAGTTGCTGGCTTGTAAACTGTTGAGATACTTTTACAATTCATCCCAGCTTTGTATATAAATCCTTCACAATTCCAATGGCCTACGTTTTTTAAAATATAATTCTCCTAACCTAAGGATTTCTCTCCCAAACCTTCCTGGTTTGAACAGTTCGCAAACCAGAAAAAAAGCACTTTTGTAATGGAGACCATAAGGACTGCAGATGCTGAAAGCCACAGTATAGGTGTGAGGCCTGAAGCATTGACTTTCCTGCTCCTCTGATGCTGTTTGACCTGCTGTGCTTTTCCAGCCTCACACCTATAGACACTTTTGCAATGTTTGATTTCTTCTGAATTGAACTGTGCGAGGAGAGAAGCTGAAACTTGTTTCTGAATGTTCGATTTAAGTTTTGAGTTCTCTGCTCCGAAGTACAAACAAAACTAATAGCTTAATATGTGTACATTGCTAGTCATGAAGCCAAAGTATACATGTTTTGTTCCATTAACACACCAGGGCTTCTCCTGAGATCTTGATTGTGGTCACGTTGTTTCTTGGAACTTACTGCATTTAGATAACTAATCCAGAATAATTTTCTGAAGAAGGGTCTAGGCCCGAAACGTCAGCCTTCCTGCTGCTCTGATGCTGCTTGGCCTGCTGTGTTCATCCAGCTCTACACCTTGTTATCTCCGAATAATTTGTTGATCTTTTTTTTTAAACAAAAGACACCCTAATTATCACAAACCTGCATCCATATGCCCCTCAGTTTCAAACAATCCAAATTCTAACGCTTATAATACATTTTGCATTCTTGTAATCCCATTAAAGAGACCAATGTAGTTCAGTTTTGAGAAAGGGCACCTTTTACCTTGTGTTGGGATGGCTCAGGATGTACACCAATGGCTAAATGAATGTAATTAATTGCCAGCTTCTCCAGTACTCTGTCTACTGACTTATCTGCCTAAGAAAACTTTCCTTTTTAAACAAGCAAAACTTTTAACAGGGTCTCTTCCCTAGGGGCTACTGGACTGATACTGTGGCTAGCCTCTAATAATAGAACCCCAGCTTTGAGTCAGAACTTGTGTGGCACACAATAATCTCAGCTCATGATGCTCTGATGACAGAATGCTAAATTGTTATTCTTTTGGAATAAAGACTGACCTAAAGCCCCATCTGCCCCTCAAGTGCGCAATTGGACCTTGAATATTTTGAAGAAGTTTATGGAAGTTTTCCCTCCACATGAAGTCAGATTATTGGATCATTATCACGGTGTTGGTGGGAGCTTGCTGTGCACACCTGTCCTGTTTCTTATGTTACAACAGTGATTACACTTTGAAACAAAGGATGATGCACTTTGAGACACGCAGAGATTATGGAAGGGGCTGTAACAATTGAAAGCTACACTTTTTTCATGATCTCACATGCAGTAACTTTTTTTAATGGAGAATGTGTGTTAGAGGGCAGGAAAATTGATGAGGTTGTTTCCACTTTGTCACAATATTAATCACTTCTGGAAAAAAATGGGGGATCAGAGGTCTGGGTGAGAAATGATGGCCTTCAAAATCAAACAGCCTGCTACCGGTTCTGAGGAAGGGTTGCTTGACCTGAGATGTTAACTCAGATTTCTCTGCACAGATGCTGCCAGACCTGCTGCGTTTTTCCAGCAATTTCCGTTTTTTGTTTGATTTACAGTTGCTGTAGTTCTTTCACTTTTTTTACTGATTATACTCCAAAGTGATTCAGTTACCTCTGAGACAGGATTGCCTTTTTTTTTATCAACAACGAAACATTTGTTTGCATTTTTATAAAGCATTTTTACATAGGAGTGATGGTAAACTCAATTTGACTGTGATGCAGATATTGTGGTTGACAAAGTTTGATCAGAATGGTAGGATTTTTAAAACCTGCTACAGGAGGAAAGAGACAGAGAGAGATTTAGAAATTGAATCCCAGAGCTGAGGCTCTATGTAGGTGAAGGTGCTGAAGTCAATATGGAGTGACTAAAATCTAACCGTAACTCTTAAGTAGGAAATCAAACACCACCGTTCTGCCCATCATCACAAATACGTAAGTGACTATTTTAATCACTAGGATAGTTAATTTGTCTGACTTTGACCATTATATGAAATGAAAGAAACTCATGCCAGGGTCTCATCAATAAACAAGAAACAAAAATTATGAAAAGATTTTCTTTATCAAAAGCAAAAATGGATTATTAACCACCAATGTGCAAACTTATGCTATGCCCTCTTTAAATCAAGCACGCAGACACTTATTCACAACTCAGATGGACAGGACATATTGTAGGTGGATAACTTAGGCACAAATAGGGGGCATGGTGGCTCAGTGGTTATCACTTCTGCTTCACAGCACCAGGGACCCAGGTTTGATCCCACCCTTGGGTGACTGTGAGGAGTTTACACATTCTCCCTGTTTCTGGATGGGTGTATGAATAGGAAAGGTTTAAGAGGGATATGGGCCAAATGCTGGCAAATGGGATTGGGCTAATTTAGAATATCTGGTCAGCAATGGACAAGTTGGACTTCGATGACTCTATAATGTCTCTCTTTTTGTTAGGTAGAGCTTTTTACTCTCCATGTTTAAGATTAAACACAAGTTTGCTCAGCTGCACCACCAAGTGGCCATTTTGACACGGTCTTGTGTGTAATCTCAACACTGAAAACTGGACTTGTAGAAAGCAAACCCTAGAAAAAGCTAAGACAACAAGGTGCAGAGCTGGATGAAC
>NC_063332.1:173882382-173905959 GCF_021869965.1 Rhincodon typus
CCCGAAACGTCAGCCTTTCTGCTCCTATGATGCTGCTTGGCCTGCTGTGTTCATCCAGCTCTGCACCTTGTTGTCTCGGATTCTCCAGCATCTGCAGTTCCTACTATCCCTAGAAAAAGCTAATTCATTGCTCTATTTACACATTTTTAAAACAGTGATGAAGATTATTTCATTAATTTCCTAGGATTCCTCTCGAGTTCTTTCTGGAAGGTTGAGCTAATAGAGGCCTTTAAGATTACAAAAGTGTCTGAGTAGACTTGGAAAAACAAATGCCTGCAGTTGTAGTCGAGATCAGATTGGAGCTGCAAACAAATCCAGTCAGGAATTCAAGACAACCTGCTTTAATCAGAGAATAGTGAAAATGTGGAAATCACTTCCATGTAGAACATGAGATGAACAGCACAGAGACGTTACAAAAAGGAAGTTGGATAAGCACACGAAGAGGTGAATAGAAAGGCATAGTGAGATATGGGAGGAGTTTGTGTGGAATATTAATGCTGGTGAAGAGTAGTTGGGCTGAATGGTTTGTTCCTGTTCTGTAAATTGAGTAATTGTCACCTACATTATTCTGTAACCTGCTAACACTTCTGAGTGCGTGTTTGTGTGTGAGCATTTGTGCACATGAACATATATATGTGAATGCACACATTTGTGTATGTATATATGTGCAGCTCCATTGGATCTCCCTCATGACATAAATTTGACACCAATTTGTGATTGAAATGTGTTTTTTTTAACTTAAATTCTGTCATTAATTTCTAGAATCCTTTACACATCTTATTCTCATGGCACAAAGTTACAAAGATTCAAAATAATTACTGAAAAAGCTAGACAGGAGAATGGGAGGTTTTATTTTTAATGTAGTGAGTTGTTACAATCTGCAGTGCATTTGCCCGAGAGGATGGAGGAAGCAGATTAAATGGTAACTCGTGAATGGAATTAGACAAAATTTGTAGGTCTATGGGGAAGGCAAAAGTAAGTGGGTCATAACAGGGAGCTCTTTCAAAAAGACAGCAGGCACATTGAACTGAATAGTCTGTTTCTAGGCTTTATGATTCAATAAGTAAGAAGTTATGTTTGAGAATGGTGTAATTGGTTGGGGCTTGTGGATTATGTTTTGTACCATATCTTTCTCCCAACATAGTCTTCTGAGAATCTTTTATTGGTTTTGTCTCTTTGATGTAGAAACCCATTAAAGTAATTTTATTTGGAATTTGCCTGCCACATTAGCAAACTAGTAACGTGAGTGCAACATAAATACTGTATAACAATAGAGACTGCAACCCTCTCTGGAATATCATAGCACTTGTCTCTGATAAAACAAACACATTTTCCACTGATCATTGCAACAGTGACAGTGATTAGTGAAGACCTCTGCCAAAGAACACAAAAGCACAGGGTGCGCATGCACTTTCCCTCAAGGAAAAGTGAAAATTGAGCAAGGTTTCAGAAATGCATCCATCTTATTCACAGCCGTTTCAAACTAATAATTTATGACTAGGTCTTTATAGAACGTTCCCAAAATTGAGAGGTTATTACCAATCAGGAAAGATTGAATAAGCTGTCTCTCTTTTCTCCATAACAAAGATGACAGTGGCTGACCTGATAGAGACCTTTGGGATTATAAAAAGGCAGATGTTTCATAGGATAGGTGTCGAGAAAATGATTCCACTGAGGAAGACCAGAACAATATGAATATAAGATAGTCACTAATAAATCCAATGGGCAAATCAGGAAAAACCTTTTTATTCAAAGGAAGTAGTGAAAATGAGGAACACAAGGAATAGTGGAGATGAATAGCATAGATATGTTGAAGGGAAAGCTGGATAAACACGAGGGATAAAGAAATAAAAAGATATTTGATAGGGTGAATGCAAGACCACAATGGGCTGAAAGTTCCCACATTTGAGTCTGCCCCACCATTTAATTGTGGCTGATCTGATAATCCTCATTTCCACTTTCCTGGCTTTTTCCCACAGCCATTGATTCCCTTACTGATTAAAAGTCTACTTCAGTCTTGACTATATTTAACAACTCAGCCTCAACAGCCCTCAGTATTAACAATTCCACAAATTCCCTACCCTCAGAGAAGAAATTCCTCATCTCCGGTAAATGTGTAAGTGCTTATTCTGAGATGATGCTATCTGGTGCTAGACTTTCCCATAAGGGGAAACAACCTTTCTGCATCTACCCTGTCAAGTCTCCTAAGAATCTTATATGTTTTAATAAAGTCACCTCTCATTTCTCTGTACTCCAATGAATACAAAGCCCAATCTCCTCAATTAGTCCTAATAAGACAGTCCTTCCATTCCTAGCATCAGGCGAGTAAACCTTCTCACGACTGCCTCCAATGTCAGTATATCTTTCCTTAGATAAGGTGCCCCAAAATTGTTCACAATATTCCTTCTATGGTCTGCATATTGTTTTGTTTAGTGAGTTAGAAAGACTTCCCCAATTTTTATTCAAATGCCTTTGAAATAAAGTTCATTTGCTTTCCTTTATCTGCTGAGCGTTAGCTGTTTGTGATTCATACATGACGGCTCAATCACTGTTCTGTCGCTTTCTGCAGTCTTTCTCCATTTAAAAAAATTCAGTTCCTCTATTCTTCATGCCAAAAATGCATAACCTCACCTTTCCTCCACATTACGGACTGTCTGCCAAGTTTTCTGGCCTACTCATGGAACCGGTCTATATTCTTGTGCAGACTCTGCCATCTTCACCATTTGCCTTTCCACCTATTTTTGTGTCATCCGCAGACTTGGCTACAATCCATTCACTTGCCTCATTCAAGTCATTAGTATATATTGTATATAATTGCAGCCCTAGCTGTGGCACACTAATAGTTACAGATTAGCATGCTGAAAATGCCCTCCTTATTCCAGCCTTCTGACTTCTATTAAAGAGTCAACTCTCTTTCCACACTAATACACTACCTCCAATACCATGGACTTGTCTTAAGCAGCCTAATGTGTGTTACCTTATCAAACACCTTTTGAAAATCCAAATATAGTGCTTCCACTTGATCTATTCAAATTGTTATTTTCTCAAAGAATTCCAGCAGATTTGTCATTCAGGACTTCCCCTCCACGAAGCCAATCATACGTGTTTCTAACTGCTCTGCCATTAGGTTCTTTATAACACACTAACATTTCCCCCAAAAACAGATTTTAAGCTAACTAACCTTTAGTTCCTGTTTATTTTAAAAAAAAATCTTTCCCTTTTCAAATAAAGGTGATACACTGGCCGTTTTCCAATCCTTTGGGATTTTCTAGAATCTAAGGTTTCTTGGAAGATTACTAGCACTGTATCCACTATTTCTGTACCTACTTCCTTTAATGTTCTAGAATGTATACCTTCAGCCAGGGGTCTTATTGATCTCCAAGCATTTTTCTCTAGTGATAGGAAATCAATAAATTATCTTCCTTTAGTTCACTTATTTAGTAATTTTGGAATTCTGTTGGTGTCTTGCACTTTGTAGACTGATGCAAAGTATCTATTCAGCTTCTGCATTTCCTGGTTCTGGATTAATATCGCCCCAGCCTCGATATTACTTGCAAACTTACCATTACTGTAAATCTTCAACCACTTTTTAAAAAATAATAGTCGTGTTGGTTTTTAAACCTTTCCCAGTCCTCTGGATTACCACAAATCTTTGCCACATTGGGGGGAAAAAAACAAATTTGATGCTATTCTCAACTTCCCTGGTTAACAATGATTGGTTTATTCCCTTCCTAGAATCCTTCTTCCTCACAGGGATAAATCTTTGCAGTGAGCCATGAATTATTTTCTTAAGTATCTGCCACTACTCCCCAACTGTCATTGTCTCCTTGTACTAGGTTTCTGTAATGGCTGTACAATCATACCAGTTTAACTGCAGTATCAGCACAAACACAGGCTTTTTATTCTGAATACTATGTACATGCAAGTAGTCAGTAATGTTGCTTTTTTAACCATTCTTCCCCTCCTCACCCCACCTTAACTATTTATTGCTGTTTTTCTGTTTGTGTATTCTGTTCCTTCCTATACTACCAAAACAGCTACCTGTAAAGTTGAGATATCTTCTGGCATTTTAAGCCTACATTTCTCTTCTCCCAAAACTCTCCCCACTCAGATTAATTTAAAGATGAACATCCTGAAGTAGGATAATACGCGAAATGTTGACTTCTCCTTTTCTCCAGATGCTGCCTGGCTTGCTGTGTTCTTGCAGCCTCCTGTTTGTCTAATTTAAAGATGGAATTGTTGTTAGAAAGTAGATTGTAGACACCAGCGAGAACATCAGCTGGGCTGAATAGCCTGTAAATAATAAGTAAAAATAACATTTTGCAAAAGCATCAATATTCTGCATGACCTGTTCAGGAATGTTTCCAGAAGCCCTAAGCTGTTTGTTGAAGTGCATATGGTTTGAAGATTCGCTGCAGTAAACTATATGGTCCCTTCACACTCCTCAATGAAATCCTTCTGATGTACACAAACCTTGCATTTACAACTTACTGCTAAAACGTGATCGTAGGGAATTAACATTTAACTTTAGTATTTCCCGTTTGCTGTTCAATTCCTTTGTCCTTGAACACAGACTTCTAAACAGCTATAATGAACAAACTATAGAATTTTGTTTTGACCTTTTTTCAGCCGACAATGTAATATAAACCTTACTTGAATATTTGCACAATTGTCACATTATGCTGGTCAACAGCTCACAAAGATATCCAACATCATTATTTATTCATACGCAAATAAATGTCTACTTACTTCTGAACCATTTAAAGAGGAAGTTGTTTTTGAAGAAATTCTCCACAATACCAGAATAGAATGCCAGTGACATTTTGATGGGGGTGGGTATAAGATTGAAATACATATTTTATAGTTGATTTTAGCCCAGTGGATGAGAAGTGTGAACAAGCTGGAGATCAATACACATTTGCTAATTGATCCATTAATGATGGACAATTAATATACAAACACCTTTTCTCTGTACGATCTCCCCCACCATTCCTAACTTTATTCAGATATTTGACAGAAACTAAATGCAGAGGATGCTGAAAATGCTGTGTTCTGACAAAAGCTAACTCAGCAACTTAAAGCGTTAACTCAGTTTCTCTCTGCAAATGCTGTCTTAACTGATCAAAGATTTTCTTGCACTTTTCATTTTATAATGACTGAGGTTAATGCTGATGAATAGGTCCTCAAGTAATAGGTTGTTACCACCAGCAGTAAAGTTTTCCAGTATATGGTCACCAGAAAAATGCATTCTGTAAAATACCACAATACTGAAGTGAAGCATAATAAATTCAGATATTTGAGTGAGCCAGATTTTGGTTTAAACATCTAAAGCCCCTTTCCACTTTGCCTTGTACGTTGACACAGCAGCAGATAGTACTTCCAAATCACTGTGGAGAGAGGCGGCTAGCAGTTCTGTTCCAAGATGGGGAGTGCTGATGAGAATGTGGGAGTCAGTCCCAGCCTCAGCTGACCAGGCCTAGGCTGCCCTCTAGTGTCTAAACTATTATTATCAGTCCATTGACTGGAAGACAATGAGCTCTACTCAGGGTTGAGAGTTTCTGCCACAGCTTGTGTGATTCAGTGAGCTGGTTTTCTTTGGCACAAATGGGATAAGATTTCTCATGAGGTTGTGGGACCCAGATAGCAGGGCTTGCTTCATTGCTGCGACTGCTTTGCCACATGTAGATGCTGGACCTTGAAACCTAATATAACTTGATGGACAGGTTGTCACTAATTTGAATGACTGGTAGCAAACACCTCTTTCAAATTAAGGACAATGCTGCACTTTTTCCAGGAAAAAGTCAGAATGCCTTTGAAGTATTTTATGTTGTCCTGCCTTAGAATTTTGGTAATGAGAGTCAACTGTACATTCATATTCCAGAATCCCTTAAAGCTCATGGAAATGTTACAGGAGGGGCAGGTGCAATATTTGAAGAACATGCTAACAGAATTTGGACTGGAGTAAAAGTGAGACACACCAGTACTGTGGCTGTTTGGGTAGGCAATTGACATGAAATATAACCAGGTGATGAGGAACACAATGACATTGTGTATGATGCACAATGAGGTGAAATGTCAGAGTGGTGAGCCTCTAGAATTCTCGATCACCAAGTGGTTGAGGCCAAAACACAATGTTTGAGGAGGAGTTAGATCCAGTTCTTAGAACGAAAGGGATCATAAGGCGTGGGGAGAAAGCAAGAACAGGGTGCTGAAATGGAATGATCAGCCACAATCATATTGAATGGTACAGCAGACTCAAAGGGATGAATGGCCTATTCCTGCTCCTGTTTTCAGCTATGAGTCAAATTTAAGACATTTGATACGATGTTACTGAAAATCATTAGTGAGTGTGATTGTAAAGGCACTGTTTGTGAAGGGTAAATGTGAACAAACTCATTTTAAGAATGGCCAGGCAATACAGTTCACCAGGAGTAAGGGGCATTCATACCATTTGATAAATCCTGCTCTTAAAACACGACAGAACACAGCTTAGAACTCTGGATTTAATTTATTAATTCTAGGTACCACAATTTTACATAATTAACAGCCAACATCTGGACACCTGGAAGGACTGACAATGCACGCTAGTTTCTTTTCCCATTTTGTTTTTTGTGGGGCTTTTGGAAGCGTTAAGAATGGAGCAAGCTTCAATATCTGAATCTAAAAGGAAAACCCAGGTTTAATTTCTGCATCCTCTCCAACTGATAGCTTTACAGTTCTGTACAAAATGCAAATGCAGCTGTATGGGAGGTGTACATTATTTTTTTCTATAAACATTGCCACATTTTTATTTTACTACACCATGCAAGCTCTACCACATTGCTTCAGGCATTAAAGGGATATTAAGTGGACATGGGAGGACAAATGGCTAAGTTTTTTTTTTAAAACCACAGCTTACAGCTGAAAGTACTTGGTCCCAGCTTTTCTTTTGTCAAGACAGGACCAATCTAAGTCATGCACGGGAGGTGAGAAGCAAGGGTACCGCATCAGCATTTCACAGCAGACAAAGGTGATCCAGTGACAAGACACTAAAGAACAGGCAATGGGGAACAAATCTCAGCTTTCAATAATCAGTCTTTGCTCCGTCACTAACGCTTGCTGGGCTACAAGTTTATTCTCATGGCGGCGAAGCTTTGACACAATCTCTTTGAATGGCATATTTTGTGCTTCCTTCCTAAGTAGTTCTGAAAAACAAAGCCGAAAATCTTGCTTACAACATAAATATAAACATGCACAATAACAGTGAAAAATGTGCGACATTAAGTCAGATTGATGTTAAACTTATGGTTGCAATGACAATTCAGTAGTAGCAGCCTCACAAAGTTAAATAAATTAAATAAATTAAATAAAACACTATCAATCATATCAACTTCACAACAGGTATGCACCATTCATCACTATTATTGAACTTGGTAATAACACAGGAATGAGGACAAACTCTGGATCCACACAATTCTAGTACACCCTGACATTCAGAAAACAGTAGAAATAGCCTGTAATGAGAACAAAGGGGAGAGAAAAGCTGCAAACAGCTGGTGATGGCTATATTCAAAACATTACTGAACAAAGCAGAATTACTTTTGCATTGAAAAAAACTTGCATTAATGGTGCATGGCACATGATTGTAAAGTTTAGTGAGGAAGGCAATAATCAACTGTCACATCCCGCAATTAAGATTTCACCAGGCTCACTAAAGGAAATGTAATGATAGGACAACAAAAAAAAAATAGAATTTTGAAGGATTTGGTTCACAATGGTGTGATGGGGTAGGTATTTGCTTAAATGGGTGTAGCACACCAATTAAGGATATCAGCAATAATTATTTATTCAAGTAGAGTCAAAATCTCTAAGATGAGTCACCACCAACCACCCTATTTCCGTTACAAACTCAGGACCCAATATCCATCATCACTCACATTCAACCGATTGAACAAAGTGGAATATTAATCAATTTTACACTGTTCAATAATTTCCGCTTCCTTGTTTCTCACCCATAAAAGAACTACAATTGACAAGCGTCAGCTGTCATTAAGCAGCATAATACTGCTATGGGAGAAACTAGGTTAGGAGGAGTAGCTAGAATGTAACCACGAAAAAATTAATTAGGGTCTTTCAAGATCTTCCAAGCAACTCTAATTATAACTGAACACTAATTCAGCTTTGCCACAGTAATTTCTCCAATGTAGCTTCCATCAGTTTTACTGACATTCAGGATTTTCATGACCCCCATTTTGTTGGAGCAATTTTCAATTGTTTGATTAGATGAGAACTGCAAGTCTAAACAAACCTTGAGATGCAGAAATAAAGAACATTTTTGGAAATACTTAGCACTTTGATGTCGGTATTTGGCCATTCAAAATTTGAATTGAATTGAATTTGGTTTATTGTCACATGTATTCACAGGAGTAGTGAACGGATAATGAGTTGCTACTTATGACGCCATCTTAGGTACAAAGGTACCTAGGCACAGATTCTTAGTTACAAAGCAGAAAATAAGGAAAACAAAGTTAAAATGTTAAAACAGAAATGTATGAAAAGTAAATTATGAGTCATACAAAGAAAAAAGCATAGCCTGCTAAGCTTCAACAGGCATTCACATTAAGTACAAGAAATCTAATCAACACAGCTACTACAAAGATGCCAAATGACTTCTGAAGGTATGGAATTGAAATGGCCAGCAGCAGCCACAGTTTGACTATCATCAGCCCTGTTACCAGGTGAAATTACAGGTTTAATGTTTAGGCAAAAATCTAGTGCACTGGCTTCCAGTTTGTTCTTACTAAGTTTCACAGATGTTTTAGACTACACTGTAGTGTATTTTTATTCAATGCAGGAAAATTGAATAGACTGGGACTTGTCTCACCCACAGAAGTGGAGAGGCAGAGATGGCTCAATTGAGAAGCAGTTAATGTTTTGAGTCCAATGATTCCTCTTTGGACCTGAAAAGGTGGAAAAGTCATGGGTTTTATACTACTGAATTGGTGGCAGGAGGACTATGTGGAACTGAGGCTAGGTGAGGGAAGAAGTGAACGGAGACTGGAGATCAAAAGGTTTGGAAATTCAGTGTGGACATGATGGGCCAAATGGCCTGCTTCCACACTATAGGGATTCTATAATTCTGAGGTATCATACAACAAAAGACAAAGGAAATGGTTAGTTATATAGAAGACAAGGAGGGATTTGTCTTCCATAATCATCTGCCATTTCAAAAATGAAACCACCATGAGACATTAGGTCCTCAATATTTCGTAAACACCATTCTCTCCCTAGATATCATGGTCTATCCTCTATTATCACCAACACTATCACAGCCACCCTCCCCCATCATGGCACCTTCCCACGAATTCACAGAATGTGTAATACTTAGCCTTTTAACTCCTTTCTCTTCCAGGTAAGCAGCATTCACTTGTACTTCTTTCAACATATGCACAGCAGATGCAGTAGACTAAGTCTCCGCTACACTGGGAAGACCAAATGCAGACTGGGTGATTGCTTCGAGGCACATCTCGGCTTAGTCCATAAACATGGTGCTGATGCTCAGTGCTTGCTGGCTCAAAATAGACATCCTGTTCTGATGCTCACATTTCTGTCCTTAACTAGCTGCAGTGTTCCAGTAAGCCCAACACAGGGGGAGCAACAATTCATTTTACAGCCTCTAGACTAAACATTGAATTCAATATCTGCAGACCATGAACTTTGTTGTCTATTATAATATTTCCACCCTAGTCTTTCTATCTTGCTTTTGGTTTCAGCAAGAGCTCATCTTCATTATCTCATCAGCACATAATCTGGATCTATAAACTTGACTTTTGCACACCATTTCCCCTCCCTTTCTCTTTCATTCCATACACCTTGGTCTCAATTTTCCGTGACCTTCCTTCTCAGTTTTAAACAACATTAATTCCACAGTTCCAGTTCTGAAGAGTCATATTGGTGGTAACTTACTTTCACTCTACTTAGATGCTGCCAGAACCGCTGTGCCTATCCAGCTTTTACAATATGTTGCTTTTATATTGTGGATTAATAGATTGATTTATTGTTGTCACATGCTCAAAGATACAATGAAAAATGTTGTTTTGCGTGCTCTACAGGCAGACTGTACCATACAAAGTGCAGAATGCAGTATTACAGCTGCAGAGAAGATGTACAGAGAGACAGAGAGACATGAAAATTAACATAAGCGATCTGTTCAAAAGTCTGATAACAGCAGGGAAGAGGCCACCAACAATAAGAAAGGTTTGAAACGCTAGACAAAGATGTTTTCATTTGCAGGCGAGAAATCTATTAGCAATTTCATTAAAATTAAATAAAGAATTCAAAACATTTTACCCAGTGAGAGGAGAATGTGGAACTTGCCACCAAAGATTAGTACAGATGGATTTAAGGGGAAGCTAGATAACTCCAGGGAGTAAGAAATAAAAGTATGACAATGGGGTGAGATGGAGAGACAAGGACGGAGGCTTGTGTGGATTGATTAATCTGTTTCTATATTGCAGATACTTGGTCTACAATTTTAAATAGTGCAGTTGGTACAAAGTTATTTAACACAGATTACTTCTGTCCATTAGCCTTACCTGATCCCATTATGGTACAAATCATTATCATGGAGTTGTACTTGATTTCAGGTGCACTGGAATCATCAGAAATCAATTTGTGCAGAATTTCCACCAGTTTAGCATTCTCCAGATCCTGTTCGGCTGTACCTAAATAAAGGCAAAAACAAAAAGCTCATCAAAACTGAACATCAGAAATAAATTCAAGTGTATCAAATTGAATGAACAAAGATATGACTGACTTTCCATGGAGTGGTTTCTCTTCACCCGCACTTAAATCCCAAGCTAAATATTCCCTTGCAAATCTTATGCCCAATGATTTTTAATGTACTCGAATAGAAATTATTTCAAGCTTCACTTTTAATCACATTAATTCTCCTAAACCGAAAACGTGTTGTGAATTAGCATGGGTTACAGCTATCCGAAGTGAGCTCAAGCCTAAAACGTATAACCTCTCCCCCCACTGATACTGCTGAATTTCTCCAGCATTGTCTTGTTTGTTTCAAATTTCCAGCATCCATAGTAGTTTGCTTTTATCCAAGCCTGTAATGAACTTGTTATTTGGTTAAGTGTGCTCAATTGAATCAGTTGGCGGATAAAGTGCTCAAGCTGGTTTAATATTTTTAAAATATTCAAAAATGAAGTACTCCTCTACTGAATACTTGGAAGGACAATGTGTTTGAGGATGGGTTGATTTTTTTTTGTAAATGCATCCATGAGACTAATCTGCAGAATCTGTAGAGCTACAATGCCATAGATCAAAAAGCAATGAGGTGCTTAAGGTGCACTAATGCACTGTAGGTGTCAGCCTATTTCCTATGTCGAAAGTTATTGTTCTCACTGATGCAGTCAGGGAAACACTGCAAAGCATCTTAAGCTGTTTATTTTAGATAATATTAATTATTTATTTATAAAGATGTAGCACTTCAATTAATCAGCAGGCATTTCCTCTAGAGTGTCCTTCGTTTTGGTTTTAAAAACTCCCATTTCACCCTTGTTCTTTTGCTTTTAGGATGAAGCAACAGGCTGTCAAAACGACTGCATAAACTTACTGAAAAGCTCTGATTTGTTTCTCCAATCTGGACCAAGAAAATTCAATGGTTTCCATTTCTGTCAATTGAGTTCTATGAATACAGTGTAAATGGAAACTGGTACAAATTTGGAATCAGTTTAATGACAACTTGCTTTGCTGAATTTTTACCATAAATACATAATTTGTGTTTGAAAAATGACTGGCAGGAGTTCCACATGAAGGGGTGAAAACTGAAGAGATGTTGAACTATAGGAATGTAAAAATTACTTGTCAATGAATAGTGTATTGTTGCGAAGGCTCATGAAATTTGTTGACATGCATTTAAATAAGGCTTTTAACAATGCTCAAGGGAATAGTTCAGTACTTAGAACCAAGCGTAGGAGAGAAAAAATGGCTTGTTGCCGAGCAATGAGATGTTCTATGACATAGGGAGATAGAGACAAAATAATTTTTTTTGTAAAAAAGGCGACATAACTATTTAGAAGATCAGTGAATGTGCAGGTTTTCCCTGCATCCGCCCCTCAGAGTGAAGTAGATTGTTTAGAGGCTAAAAAAGCCTGTGCCAGCTGTAGTGTAGTTTACTAATCTCAAAGAGTCAGGGCAGAAATAAAGTACTCAGTGACTCAACCTCAGTAAGAGAAAAAGTTGAGACACAGAAGGCTGTGGAAGGGAAGTTTAATGAATCCATGTTAAGAAGTGTAAGCTGTGTAAGCAGTTGAAGGGGCTCAGGAAAAGTTACTGACAAAAACACAGAGTGAATGCGGGGTTTGCTGAAAATGAACTAATTATAGCCATGCCAACTGAAGAAGCAGCTTTAAAAAAGTGGAATCAGGGTGATCTTTCACTAAGGTTCAAATATCTATAGTCAAGGGTAAAAAGCTACAATGCAAGGTAATAATAGAGGACAAAAAAATAGCAGTCAGGATAAATAATTTCAGAAACTCTCAATCTGCACCAGAACCTGTAGTTTTCTGGTGTGCTCTCCGATTCCAGAGCTCTTGCGTTTCGAGGATCAAAACTTCCTGGTCAATGGAGTTCTGAAAATTTACTTCACTACATCATGGGACAACTGTTGTTGTCTCCTACATAAACTACATAGGAGGTTCTATTTGTCCAGGGAATGAGGGCTACTTCAAACAACTAATCTGTAACTGCTGGAGACGGAGCAAGTTTGAATGACTGGCATTTACTTTCACTTGGCACAATCCTCCTTGCATTATATTCTCCTTTCTTCATAAAAGACGAATAGTGCACTGTGCAGGTAAGGGGGAGGATTCGGTTTACACTTTTCTGTATAATTCAATAATCTTGAAAAATATCCATATTACAGTGGTGGTGCTAGACATCTTAAAACGCATAAAGGTGTATAAATCCCCAGGACCTGATGAGGTGTACCATAGAACTCTGTGGGAAGCTAGGGAAGTGATTGCAGGGCCCCTTGCTGAGATTCTGTATCATTTATAGCCACAGATGAGGTTCGGCAAGACTGGAGGTTGGCTAATGTGGTGCCAATATTTAAGGAAGATGGTATGGAAAAGCCAGGAATTATAGACTGGTAAGCCAGTGATAAGTAAGTTGTTGGAGGGAATCCTGTGCGACAAGATTTACATGTATTGGGAAAGGCAAGGACTGATTAGGGATAGTCAATATGACGGTATGTGGGAAATCATGTCTCATTAACTTGACTGAGTTTTTTTAAGAAATAATGAAGAGGATTGATGAAGGCAGAGCAGTGGACGTAATCTATATGGACTTCAGTAAGGTGTTTGACAAGGCTCTTCATGGGAGACTGGTTAGCAAGGTGAGATCACATGGAATAGAGGGGGAACTAGTCATTTGGATACAGAACTGGCTTGATGGTAGAAGATAGAGGCTGGTGGTAAGAGGGCTACTTTTCAGACTGAAGCCTTGTGATCAACGGTGTTCCACAAGGATTGGTGCTGGGAGAACTGCTTTTCGTCATTTATATAAAAAAAAATCTGGATGTAAACATAGGAGGTATGGTTAGTAAGTCTGCAGATGACACTAAAATTGGAGGTCTAGTGGACAGCAAAGGTGGTGACCTCAGTGTACAACGGGATCTTGATCAGATGGGCCAATGGACTGAGGATGGAGTTTAATTTAGACAAATGAGGTGCTGCATTTTGGAAAGGCAAATCAGGGCAAGACTTATACACCTAATGGTAAGGTCCCAGAGAGCGTTGCTGAACAAAGAGACCTTGGATTGCAAGTTCATAGTTCCTTGAAAGTGGAGTCACAGGTAGATAGGATAGTGAAGGTGGCATTTGGTATGCTTGTCTTTATTGGTCAGTGCATTGAGTATAGGAGTCGAGAGGCCATGTTGCGGCTGTACAGGCCATTGATTGTACCACTTTTGGAAAACTGAGAGCAATTCTGGTCTCCCTGCTTTAAGAACGATGTTGTGAAACTTGAAACAGAAAAGATTTACAAGGATGTTGCCAGGATTGGAGGGTTTCTGCTATAGGGAGAGGCTAAATAAGCTGGGGCTATTTTCCCTGGAGCAGAGGCTGAGGGGTGACTTTATAAAAAGGTTGATAAAATCATGAAGGGAATGCATAGGGTGAATAGCCATGGTCTTTTCCCCAGGGTGGGGGAGTCCAAAACTAGACGGCAGAGGTTAAATCTGTGAGGAGAAAGATTTAAAAACGGACCTAAAGGGCAACATTTTCACACAGAAGGGTGGTGCATGTATGGAACAAGCTACCAGAAGTGGAGGAGGCTGGTACAATTACAACATTTAAAAGGCATCTTGATGAGTATATGAATAGGAAGGGTTTAGAGGGATGTGGGCCAAATGCTGGCAAATGGGACTAGGGTAATTTAGGATATTTGGTCAGCATAGACAAGTTGGATCGAAGGGTCTGTTTCCGTGCTGCACAACTGACTCTAAAATTGCAAAGAAGTCTTTTTGAGAAGTTAGTTAACACTAATTTCAACTATAAACCTGAAGGGAAAAGCTTTATTTATGAGCAGTATAACTCTCTGCCATAAGAACTGAACACTTGAACAATTAAATTAACCCAAACAGCCCAAGTCCAAAATATTCATCATGTTCCAGGAACTATAGTTTAACAACAACTTGGTAGTCAAAGCAATGAGATGAAAAATAAATACTAGTCATAGGCATACTTATTTGTTGAGTGATGCTCAACAGGCTTGAGGTTTTTTATTCCCACAAAACTAACTTAAAGTTGCAACATACTACTCACCAAGTTCCAGAGCAGCAATCAATCCCAAAGCAACAAGAGCTTCATTCTGCATTATAACATGCTCACTTGTTGCCATAGTGACCAAATGCTTAACACCACCACTTTGAATGATGGCTTTGACAACATCCTTACAAAAGAAGACAGGAAGATAGCAGTTAGTGTTTTTAAACAGCAATGAGTTTGAATATTCATAAATCAAAGAATATCCATATTACTGGTGAGGTCAAATGACTGATTAACATTTAGGTATTTACTGGCTTTAAATTGGTACCAAAGAGCATAAAAACCTTCAAGGTAACAAAAGTTCTTTTAACTCACTCAATTTTCAAGAGAACGAGGTGGAACAAAGAAAGGGAACCCTTTAATGTCCTTATAACATGGAATTTGAATGGCTCTGTGATGCATTTGTACACTAACATGCAGGCAGGGCATAGGTATCTGAATTCACTTCCAGAAAAGACCATCAATAAAGGCGTAAAACATTAACATGTTCTTTTGTTTACAGGGTATGTATCCTTGTATACTGAATGGTGCAGCTTGTAGCAAACATAAATGAGCCAGGTTGAGATGGCATGAATTACATGAACTAGTGCGCTCAAAGTCGTTCAGCAAATGCTGTCCAATTGCAGAATCATAACTAATAGTAGACAAACAATAACATGCTTCTTGCAAACCACAAAAAAAGCCTGCCTGATGGGATTATTCTTGGGAAGTCTATTGTTCAATAGGTGTTTTCTCCAACGCAATGCCATTTCTCCTGCAGCATAAATTTTTCAAATTGTATGAAGTTTAGCATACAAATACAAGATGGAAAACTTCAAAGTGTCTTTTTCAGCAAAATTAATTCATTTTAATGAGGGCATGAAACTGTCAAAGTAGCAACTTCTGTGCTTAACAGTACAGATTCCACTCAAAAATTCTATCACACCTGAATTTATTCGTTATAGATGCTAAGTCACAATAATACTTAAGATTACTGTTTTTGCTGAGGAAGATAGATGAAATTTCCCAGAATGAGATTTCCAAGTGACTAGAGAAAATGAGGATTTCAAGAAAATTAGTAATAATAAAGAAGGGGCAGAAGGTTCCTGGTCCCAGGGATCTGATAGCTACATCCCAGGGTGTTAAAAGTTGGTGACTATGGAGGTAGTTGATACAATGGTGATCTTTTCAAGTTCCTTAGATTCTGGCCTGATTCCTGCACATTAAAAGCTTGCAAAATGTCACCACACTATTTAAGAAAGAAGAGAGAAAAAAAAAAGACCTAAGTTTCTCCAGCACTTTGTTTTTGTTTCCGATCTCCATCATCCAGCATTTTAGTGTCTTTTGAGGATGTTAGTAACAAAAGTTGATCAAGGTGATTCAATGAATGTAGTACACATGGGTTTTCATAAGGCTTCTGACAAGGTAGGTTGGTTAAAAGCACATGGGTATAGGAGGTAATACATTGGCATTGATAAAGCGTTAACTAACAGACAGAACAAAAGTAGGAATAAATGGATCATTTGCGTGTTTGACAAGCTTTGACTAGTAGGGTAGACCAAGGAGCCCAGTTATTCACAATGATTGGATGTGGGGGCCAAATGTAATATTTCTAAATTTGCAAATGATATAAAGCCAAGCAGAACATGCACTGTGAAGATGTACAATATTTTCAAGATTTGGACAGGAACATGGCAGATGGAATATAATGTGAAAACGTGAAGTTACCCACTTTGGTAGAAAGAACAGATGTACAGAGTATTTCTTAAAAAGGTGAGAGCTTGGAAAGTTCAAGTGTGCAAAAAAGACTCGGGTGACCTTGTTGAAAAATCACTGAAGGATAGCATGTAGGTACAGCAAGCTATTAAGGCTAATGGAATGTCAGCCTTTATTGTAAGAGAATTTTTGTGTACAGGCAGGAGTAATGAAATCTTGCTGAAATTGCACATGAGCTTGGTCAGACTGAACCTGAAGTAGTATTTAGTTTTGGTCCTTACCTCAGGAAAGATACAATTGCCAGAGAATGACTGCAATGAAGGTTCACCAGACTTGTTCCTGGGATGGTGGGACTGTCCTAATGATGAGAAATTGGGCAAAGTAGGCCTGCATTCTCGAAAGCACGGAAGATTAAGAAGTGATCTCACTGTAACCTACAAAATACTTTAAATAGTAGGCAGGAGGCTTTCCATGATTGATGAGTGTAGAACTCACCATGGAAAGGCTGTGTGCCCTAGGAAAGCAATGGCCTAGTGGCATTATTGATGGACTGTTAATCCAAGGACCTAGGTTCGAGGCCTGCCATGGCAGATGGTGGAATTTGAATTTAATAAACATCTAGAATTAAGAGTTCAATGATGACCTTAAATCCACTGTCGGTTGTCAGAAAAACCCACCTGATTCACTAATGTCCTTTAGGGAAGGAAACTGCCATCCTTACCTGGTCTGGCCTACATGTGACTCCAGACCCACAGCAATTGGTTGATTTTCAACTGCCCTCTGGGCAATTACAGATGGACAATAAATGCTGACCTGGCCAGTGACTCCCTCATCCCATGAATGAATTAAAAAAAAAACTGGGGCACAATTTAAATATAAAGTGGATACCACTTAGGATGGAGATGAGAAATATCTTTTATTCAGCATTGTGAATCTTTGAAATTTGCTACCCTACAGGACATTGGAAGTCCAGCCTTTTGAGTATATTTGAAGAAGTAAATGAAGTTTTGATTATCAATCATAAAAGTGTCTACGGGGATAGTGCGAGTAGAAGGCAAAGAAGCCTTCAATCAGCCATGATTATATTAAATGGCCGAGCAGCCTGAAGGGCTGAATGGCCTATTTCTGCTTAGATATTCTTATAAATACAGAAATATAGTTATGTAGAAATATGGAAGAATTCTGTAATTACACAAATTTTATTCAGAGTTTTACTGCCCAAAATCTTTTATGGCAGAGCAACCAAAGGTGTCTGTTGATAGAATAACAAGGACAAGCGTGAGTAGGTAGGCAGCATTTTCCATTAAGTTGCCGTGAGGGAGACAAAAACAGCACGTGCTCTTCCCAAAAGGCATGTAGTCCTGTAACTTCTTAAACAATCAGATTGAAGATATGTAGAATTAATTTCTCAGTCCCTACCATGTTATGATAGATAAACTCAGTCAAATCAGATACAGAAAGAAAAATAAAGAGAAAGATTGGATGGAGAAAACGAAAAAGGGACAATATTAATTTAAACATTATTGTTTTAATTCTCCAACAATGAAAAGTTGAAGATTTAACACCCCACATTTAAAAGTTAATTTTCAGAGTCAGAGGACTTAGTATGCAACACAATTAAAATAATACTCGAAAGGACTACTTTTATGAAAAATTCTTATCTATCACTTAACCCATTTGAAAGTTCAAGGGGCAGGCAGCAAGATGCTGTTTACATGAAACAGATTGTCAAGGAGCACGTTCTGCAGCAACATTTTGATTTCTACTTTGAACTTTTATCTTCCCTGTTAAAGTTGCTGTGGCATTTATGCATAAATAGTGGCATACAATTAGCTTCATTTTGGCAAGTTTTGGGCCAAAATGTTTGAACTTTGTACAGGTGTGCACAAGAACAAGTTAAAGATGCAGTTGGCTGCTGCAGAATCATTAATAAACAAGATTGTCTCATGAGGGCTGAGGATGCTCGGAAATATAATATACACCACTGGGAATAGCGAGTCAGGATTAATAATATGGTGCCAGGGAATTTGATTTTGACGTATGATTTTACTGAAATAAGAGAATTAAAATTGCAATTATAGAATTCCTACAGCGCAACCAGAGGCCATTCGGCCCACCAAGTATGCATCAACCCTGTGAACAGCATCCCACGCAGATCACCGCCTGCAGCCTATCCCTGTAACCCTGCATTTACCATGGCTGATCCACCTAGCCTGCACATCCCTGGTCACTATGGGGCAATTTAGCATAGCCAATCCTCCTAACCTGCATATCTTTGGACTGTGGGAGGAAATTGTGGAAGGGAAGAATGTGCAAACTCCACTTAGACAGTCGTTCAAGACTGGAATTGAACCAGAATCCCTGGCGCTGAGAGGCAGCAGTGCTAACCAGTATGCCACTGTGTCACTCAATCACATATAAACGAATATTTTGAAATGTAGAAACCTACTTGTATTTAAATAAAAAAGTTTACACCATCTTTCACAGGGAACTCCAACATTAAAACTTGTATTTTTGTTATAATTTACTGTAGCTTCTACATTAAACTGAACAATTTATCAAAGACTGCAGGTTCTATTTCCATTTTAGAAGATTCACTTATTTTGTTATATACTCCAGCTTATGTTATGGGCAATTATATATTTGATTAGACATAGCCAAATCTTAGGAGTTCGTAACCCTGTGTACCTACTTCTGAAATAGAGTAATGCTATATAAATACATAGAGGAATAAAATACATTCCGTTAGAACTGTCACCTTACTACTAATTACTACCTTGAATAAGTTTCCATTAATTTGACTTTTAAAAATAAATAGCAGGAACAGGTTCTTGGTGCTATCACTTAGATATCCACAGAGAAGGAAGGATGAATAATATGCCAAACTCTCTCAGAATTAGCTCTTTTAAGTAAAGCTGCAAGAAAATAAAACAGCAGGTAGTGTAAACAGTGAGTACACTGCAATAAAATCTGCGCATTTGCTTCTTGATGAAATAAGATTGCTACAAGACGATTTTTAAACCACAGAACATGACACTTACTGCAATATCTTAGAACATACAAATGTCACAATAACTTGAAAAACATTTGTGCCATAACTTTTACAAATCCTCAGTAGAGAAAAGTGTGCTATCAGACTGGAAATGCTGTGTTGATGCAAAACTCAGCTGATTCTTTTCGAACACTTTGGTGACTGTACAATTTAGCAGTTTTGTTGGATCCTGCTTTTAACAGAAGTATGTAAAATTTAGTCTTTGCTATAACTTTTTTGTTATACATTTTGATTCTAGTCCACAGACACAACAGCCCATTTATTCAGTACCGTATATCACGCCTCATTGGGGCAGCATACTGGAAACACAGCCTTGCTATTCCTGAAGACTTGATAAAAGGTCAAAATTTTACCAAAGCGTACAAAACTCCCCAATTTACCTGTCTTTTAGAACCAGGTTGACAGAAAATGCAGACCAGGTTTCCGTTCTTGACAATAATCAGTACTTATTACAAATAAATTGATTCTAGCTACAGGAAACCACCTATGAAATGTCAAAATGGAACTCTATCGTCCCCACCCCTTTTGTCTGTCTGCATGTGTGTCAGGGGACTTACACAAAAAACAAAAATGGGCAGAGGGAATGACTGGGAAGGCAGTGAAATGGTCCCTGCCCACAGGCTTACTGAGATGAACCTTCTGGCTTGCCAGGACTTGCTGCTCCTTGAATGTTCTTCTCAAGATACTTTCACTCCTTGTAGGAGGCACAAGGAATCACTTACAACACAGTCTCCGACTTGCGGTCAAAAGCAATACTTTACAGATATTAGGGAGGGAGGGAGGCTTAAGGCATTTGTTTTCTGCAGAGAAAAAGAACACCATTTCTCCTTTCAAAAGTCTGAAGGTTTCTGGCTATATCGTTCACATCCACAACTTGTTCAGCTAATTGGGAGCCAATCACATAGTTGAGCACAGATAGAAGGCTGCAGTCATTAACTAGTCATCACTCCACTCAATTGCTCATTGCTGGATAAATTTCACTTACATACACATTCCCTGTGCCAGCTCATTTGCAACTAAACTTCCCCCACTGGTTGAGCAAACAGTCTAAACAACATTTACAATAAGTGATGGTAATTTAAGTTTAGGAATCCCTTCCACAATCCTTTGTTTTTAAAACACTCCTTTTACCAGTTCAGTCCACAATAAAAAATTCAGAGAAATAAAGATAGCTTTTATGAAATACTGGTGTATTTTAGCATCTGAGAAGTGCAGAATCCCAAGTTCACCTCAAAGACATGAGACTTTAAAAAGTAACATTGCTCAAAACAGACCTTTGATTTGCTGTGTCTGATTAGTGCCGATAGCAGCCTGTTTGATTCACCCATGACGCCAGCATGATCCTTTGCATCACACCATTCTACCAAACGTTCCACCAGTTTGATGTTCTTTCCCAACTTATCTGCTGCTTCAGCTAGATGGGAAACCATACGAGACAGGATTAGAACACAAGGAAGAGCACTGCAGAAAACAGCTCTCCCACAAAGTACTCAGCAATAGTCTTTAAACTATTGCGACACTGGGTCATAAACCAGATTTAGCACTTTGAACGAGTGGGTGGATTTTCTGAAATTGCTCTACTTGCACTGCTGCATAACCTAGTCAAAGTGCACACTCCATTTCTCTTTTCAAATAACATTGCATGTACACATTAGGTGCAGTATTTATAGGACAGAAAATTTCATCTTTTCCGTGCATTGGGAGTGTGGAAAGAGTGCAGATAAACTAGAGAAGGATGGTGATATTGGATGAGCAAACATACAATATCAGTTCAGAAGAGTGAACTACCAATTGGAGGTAGAATCAGCCATCTGACACCAGAAATGACCATTACTCCAGCTACAGAAAAAAAGCCTGCTTTAATAAAGTATGATTAATGTAGAAAAATATTCCGAGGCACTTCATCAGACAAGAATGAATATCAAGCCAAGAGAAGACAAGTTGGAGGTCTACTATTGTTCATATTCTACGACAAGGATGGATGATGGACTTGGTGTAGGGTAGGACACAAGTAACGAAGTTCTGGATGATTAAAGGTCTCAGAATTCAAGACCAGAGGCTGGCCAGGAGAGGAATAGTCAAGTCTAACAGTAAAGAAGTTTTCAGCAGCAGACAGGCCGAGGTGGTGATGGGCAGGCAACATCCCTTTAATCATTTATTACTGTGCAGACCTGAGAGATCCTTGCATGGCAGCGACTTCATGAGGAGGTCAATGCATCAGCATGCGAATCAGCACGTGCAAAACCTCTGTGCAGCCACATAGCTTAGTGAGAATTGTTGACAGCTCAGTTGGGACTTGTTTATTAAAAAAAACTGTCCAACTTCAGTTAAACTGAACCAAACTGACAAGTCTGTCATTTGGAGGAGTTGCTGTATACAAGGAGTTTGAGAAAGGTGCCTGAATTGTACTTCAAAGCATGCTGAACAGGAATTTGATCATGGAAAAGAGGCAGGGTAGTGGTGTTGGGTAGTAAGTAGGGTTTGGGGGGGAGCGGGCGGGGAAGACTGGGGAAGTACCTGTAAGGTGACAAAATTAGCTGGGTAACAAGGATGGAAGGAGGCAGAGGAAAAAAAGAAACTGGGCAATGGCTGGGGAGCAGAAATGAAAAAAGATGCAACAATATGGTTTTCAAAAAAAAAAAATTGGCAACAAAATTGACAGATATTTGTTACATCAAATTTGTAACAAAGTCTGCTACTTCTCTGATAAAGTACATCATTGACATCAAGTACAGGCACTCCTCTTGTTCCAAAAAGGACCAGAACAAAAGCACATTTATATTGCACCTTATGACCTCTCAAAACATTACATAATGAAGCACTTTATACAGTGACATCTGTAGGTGTATGTGACAGCTATTTTAATTAACATGAACAACTAGCATTAGCCTGTTTTTAGTGATATTGATGAGATATTTGATGTTTTCTTATCTACATCAGGTAGATGTAGATATACATGCTGTAACATGTGTTTCGTTAACGTGAATTGGCTGTAACGCGACTGATGAATAGTGGACGCTGTTTGGATAACACAAACTTTCTGCTGTACAGGTAGAGGGATTTTCTAGAGCGATTTCCCTATAATGCGATTTTCTATAGCACGAGGTCACGCAAGAACGCAACTATCGCGTTATAGGAGAACTACCTGTACCATTGGATTACTTTCAATACTTTCATTTAATATTTTTATAAAGGCTTAGATCTTGTCTTGGTTTCATAAATATGGAAAAAGAAACCCGCAACGAGTTCTACTAGGTTCAGTACAGAGGGTTAAATTAGGACCTTGCTTTTCTAATGGCAGAGTGATTTCTGAAGAATAGATGGGAGTTGCACATGGAGACTCAGTGGCAGCCCTATTTTAGCAGACTGCGAAGGAAATGCCCAGGAATTTGAAGATTCTTAGAATCTCTATGCTTGGAACCCTCCAAAAGGATCCATTAAAATCAGAAATCAGAGGCTTTCACTAAAGTAAACAGTTACTTAGGAAATATTAGATCTTTAACCATCTAGGCTAACTCCTGAGTAACTAACTTACCTCACAACCCACAAAAATATGCCTCTAAACTCCCTGACTCAACACCCGTTCAATGCCTGAATTTGACAACCTCTAATGTCCCACCCATCAGACTACACAAATCACTCCAACACTATTTGACACACTATCCTTATGGTACATGTGAAGTTAGGGTACCAGATGAAAGCAGCTGTCAAAAATGGCTATGATTCTGGACCTTCAAATTTCAGAATACAGCAGCTGACTGTGAAAAAAGGGAGCATGATTTGCTTTTCCCTGACAGTTCTGTGTTATGAGGGATGTGTCAGAATGGAAACGCAGATTCACATTTCTGAAGAAGCCCTGATCGGAATCTCCTGTGAGAAACACGGAGCACTTTTGTGCCGTAAAGAAAAAGGGTGACGTGGCAGTTAGAGAGATTACAACTCCTCGGAAAATACGGCCCTACATTTCTTAAGGCTTCTCTCAGAGTGGGCATAAGTTCAGAGGAGAGAGGG
>NC_063332.1:173906459-173965850 GCF_021869965.1 Rhincodon typus
TTATCTGCTATTCACAACATGACCTCACTATTGCTCCTAATCAATGAAGGGGTGTTTTACTACTGGTTCTGTTTGAAACAGGACCTTAGTTTTCTGGGTGATTAGTGTAAGGTCTATTTTCTCCTACATCTCAGAGAAGGAGTCAACAATGATCTGGAGCTCATTTTTTGAGTGAGTGCACAGGTATACACAAGCCTCTGCATCATGAGGCTCAGTGACTGAGGTTAGAACGATTTTGGTTTTGGAATGAAGGCAGTGAAGGTTGAACAGTTTCCTGTGAGTTCCATTCATTATCTCCATGCCTGTGTGGATTTGAGATGAAGTTTTGCAATGAAGAAAATGAAGAAAAGTGTTGGAGCAACCTCATAGCCTGATTGACCTCAGTTTTTCCTGAGATAGACTTTGTGGTGGTTCCGGATCACAGCTTGTATGTCAGCATGGAGTCAGTTGAAGATGTGGTCAAATTTCCGAGGACAACAAAATTTGAGGAGGATACTCTGTAAGCTTTAGTAGTTAACAGAGTCAAATGCTTTCGTGAGGTTGAAAAAGACCACGTACAACTGTTGCTGGTATTCTTTACACTTTTCTTGAATTTGCCACACTATGAAGATCATGTCTGTGGTGCCTCTCAATGGTGAGAAACCCACTGTGATTCTGGAATGATTTCCTTAAATACCGAGGTAGTTGAAATGGATCTTCATAATGATCTTCCCTGGAGCAGACAGCACAGAGTAGTTATCAGATTGGGCTTGTCTCCCTTCTTCAATAGCCACAATCACAATGTCATTGAAAACCCTGACATTAATCTTGGGAGCCTCCTGTCAATGAGGGAAGACAAGAGATAAAATTCATTGTTGCCTCTGACATACTTGTTCAGCATTTACAAGATTGTGGTGAAGAGTATTTGAGGACCAAGATCTGAAATCTGAGATAATGTTTTGGTTTCAGTGAGTAGCAGTGATCTCCAGGCTCCTATAGGCCTTGGAAACTTGGATGACCTACAGCAGGTACATCAAAGCGTTGACAAGATCCTCTATATCCAGTGGCAGCAAAGCCAGTCAAAAAGCAACATCCTCTCCCAAGGCTATCCAGCATCGATGTTCATCCCTCAAAACCTGTTCCAGTGGGTAGGATATGTTGATTGTAATGCCTGACACCAGATTCTTGAATCAACTGCTCTATTTGGAGCTTAATTATGGCAATAATCTCACAGGAGGATGCAGAAATACATCAGGGATGTTCTCAACATCTCTCTGAAGAGGTCAAACATTTTTGGCCCACATGGGAGACCCTGACCTGTGACTGACCCAAATGTAGAAGGCTCATTCAGATGGTACCAAACTCATCAAGAGATTTCATCAGAAATATATAGAGGTGAGGTTGAGGTGTTGGAGGAAGCCTGCAAACCTCCAAACAACCCATCTACCTAATCTTTAAAGTAACATCTGGCAAGTTTATGCAGATCCTACAGATCTTGCACTGGACTTAACATCCATTTCCGAACCCATCGAACTAGAGAGGAAGCAAGTCATCCTTGATGCTGGGGGAGCTGTCTTAGAGGAGAAGATGCATTTCAATCTTTCCCATTCCCACAGGTTGGAGGATGCCTTGTGTTACCAACAGACACGGTGTGTTCCTTTTCCAGTCAATAAAGCAATGCTTTAGCCACAAAAGTGAGGAGGGCATCCTGATCAAACACCTATCCTTACACCTATATTGATTGCATTCTTCATGGAACTGCGAGAGGTTACCTTGTCCAAATTAGGAGCAGAGACCAGTTGGGAGGGTATCTTTCCCTGCCAACTTGTGTCGTGCCCTCCAGGAAGAAGATCAGGCTAGTGCTGAGAATGCATCCTCACACTGAGGAGCACCCCATAGCAAAGCAGCTGAAGGAGGCACTACAGATTACATCTGTAATAACAACGTGTAGAGCTGGATGAACACAGCAGGCCAAGCAGCATCCGAGGTGCAGGAAAGCTGACGTTTCAGGTCTGGACCCTTCTTCAGTAAGGGAACATGTTCCTTACATCTGTAAGATGCATTGCAGAAACTTGCCAAGCCTCCATTGACACCAAATTCCAAATATTTGACCTCCCCCACCTAGGAGGACAAGGGCAGCAGATGCATGGTCATATCACTATTTTCAAGTTCCCCTCTGAGCCATATTCTGTCTGATTTGGAACAAAATCATTGTTCTTAGTTAAAGCCCTAGAAATCAATACTGTGGGCATAAACATAACCCACGGACTGCAGTAGTTCAAAAAGGTAGCTCAAGAACGCCTTGTCTAGGGCAACAAGCAATGGGCACAATACAATGCTGATCTAACCAGTGATGCCCGCATCTAAGGAATGGATAAGAAAAGCTTGTCAATTTGTAAAATTTCCCTCTGTAATCTTCCTCAAAGGAATTTTTTTCAGTTGATAGTGGCATTAATTGAAAAAAAGTATTTTCCCAAAATAAATCCTTGGGCATGGAGATTAAGGTCTGTGGGAGAAAATGTGTTTATTTTCAAATGATTGATAAAATACATGATGATTCTTATTTTCCAGGTATTAGACTATCTTTAATGTAAAATCCTGGAGATCATAAACAAACAAAATAAGTGCCGAGAAACTCAACAGCTCAGGCAACATCTGTGGAGAGAAAAAGAATGTTTCCAGTTCAGAACTAGATTTTGTTTCCTTCATTTTCCCATTGGTCACAGGTTGAAGATTCTGCAAATTATAGGTTGTGCTCCCAATGACTCTCTCCACATGGATTTAATGGCTTTGGAAAGTTTACCTTTGGTAAAGGTAGGCTCTATCTAGGACCCCGGTGAGCCTTCAGGGCTGGCGAAGCTTCAGGGGCGCGGCTTTGGGCGGGACAGAGTCGTAAGGGGGCGTGCCTTAGCGTGGAGGGGGCGGGTTTGGATGGAAAGAGCGGGGCGGACCACAAAGGGCGTGGTTTGGTTGGAAAAGGGCGGGGCGGACCGCAAGGGGCGTGGTTTGGATGGAAAGGGCGGGGACAGCCACCGCGGTGGGCGTGGTTATGGGTGTTTGGGGCGGAGCGGGTACGGAAAGGGGCGGGATGCTCTCGTGGGGGTCGGTTTGAGCCTCCTTTTCTTTCAAAATGGGAGCGCGCGCGCGCGTGCACGTCACGTGAGCCTTTGCGGGAGGGATGGGGCAGCGGTCGCGCGCTCCCGAGGGGAGGGGATGGGCGGGGCCGAGCCGGCGGGGCCGGCCCCACGTGACCCGGGCCGCTTCAATCGGCGGGTGCGCTCGAGGCTGGAGTCAGACACAAGATGGCGACCGTGGAGTCGGTGAGTGACATTTACCTCAGGAGTGGGCAGCTGAGCCAGCAACATAGACGGACATCCCGAGAATTGGAGGAGGGTCACGGGTTGGGGGGAGGCGTAACTAACGGATATCAACCGTCCGGCGGGGAGGGAATGTTGTGGAGAGGAAACAAAACCTCTGATCCATACACATACATTCACACACACACACACGCACAGGGGGCCCGGTAGCAGCAGCAGCAGCAGCATGGCGCTCTGTCTGTGCAGCTGGCGGCTGGGGCCAGGCCTTACTCAGAGCAGACGGCATCACTCAGAACTAACCTGCCTCCACCATTCAATCTCCCGCTCTCCAGCCAACCAGAGAGGGTGATCCTTCCTCCCCATCCCCGACTGACACTTAGTGTGTGTGTTTGGGTGGGAGGAGGAGGAGGGTGATCCCACCCCCTCCCCAGTCTTTCACCTTCACCCCCTCCCCCTTCCCCATGCCCCTATACATCTTCCACGAATCTTACTTCTTTCGTCCGCCTCATCTGTCTCTCTTCTGGCCCCACTATTTTCCACCCCCCCCCAAAAAAAGGGACGATTAATTCAATACTCTTGCCCCCCCCTCCCCCCGCCCTATCCGACAGCCCTGCTGTTGCCATTGTTTTCTTTTAAAATTTGTCAGTTTTTCTTAGTGGATATTGCTTTAAGCCATGACCTGCAGCTTCGTTTGTACACCATTCAAAGTCGATAGAAATCGTAAGAGCGCATTTTCCAGGTCCACCCTCCCAAATGAATTTCTGAATTATAAATAAGATTTTTTAAAAATGTGATAACAGTTTAGGACTGTACTCCCACAAATGCTGTTCCACCATTTTTGCACTTCTGATTCTTTCTCACGTGTTGATTTTTCTTTCCAGTCACTAAATATAAATTGTTTGGAAATGAAAATTGGGGATGGTGTACATCTTTGGCTCTTGTTCATCTCTGAACAGCCATTTACTGTGTAATATTGACAGCTGATGGGGCAGCTATCCAGACCAACAGATGGTAAAATGAGATCTACCACTTAGATTATTAACCTTTCACTTACTTTTATTATGTTCATCATACTCATCTACAGCTGAGTGGCCAAACAACTAAATGTGATTTTGATTTTGCCTATGTTTTTAAATGTTCTGAATGAATCCTTTAATGTGTTTAAAAAAAACTTTGTATTTGATCATTTACTTAAATTTTATTGTCAACTCTAAATGCAAGCAATTTTTTTGAAAGACCCATTCATTTTAAGTATCATTGACTTCTCAGTGGTATGTGGTAGGGATGCTGAAGACAATAAAAGTATCTGAATGGGGCAATAAAGCTTAATGAACTTGAAAGAATACAGCATAATCTTAATATAGTTGTAAGATTTTACTTTTGGCTGTACAGAAACAACTCAGCAAGTTTTTTCAATCTAATAAATCATTGTAATAATCATAATGCAGAAAACTGAGACTGGGACATAGATTCAAAACCCATCACAGCAGCTGATGGAATTTGAATTTTGTTAAAGTCTCAGCAATGATGACAATGTAACATCATAAACACACTTCTGGTTCATCAGTGTTGTTTAGGGATGGAAACCTGCTACGCTTACCTGGTCTGGCCTACACAGGATCCACAGCAATATGATTGATTCTTAACTGCCCTCTGAAAGCTACTCAATTCATAAAAATCATAGAATCCCTACAGAGTGGAAACAGGCCATTCGGCCCAACAACTCCACACCGCCCCTCCGAAGAGTATCCCACCCGGACCCATTCCCCTATCCCTGCGTTTCACATATCTAACCCAGCTAACCTAAACATCCCTGGGTATTATGGCAATTTAGCTTGGCCAATCCACCTACCCTGCAGAGATAGTAGGAACTGCAGATGCTGGAGAATCTGAGATAACGAGGCGTAGAGCTGGATGAACACAGCAGGCCAAGCAGCATCAGAGGAGCAGGAAGGCTGACGTTTCGGGTCTGGACCCTTCTTCAGAAAATTTTCTGAAAAAGGGTCTAGGCCCGAAACGTCAGCCTTCCTGCTCGGCCTGCTGTGTTCATCCAGCTCTACGCCTTGTTATCTCACCTACCCTGTGCATCTTTGGACTGTGGGAGGAAACTGGAGCACCCGGAGAAAACCCACGCAGACGTGGGGAGAATGTGGAAACTCCACACAGACAGTCACTCGAGCTTGGAATTGAACCCGGGTCCCTGGCGCTGTAAGGCTGCAGTGCAAACCACTGAGTCACCGTGCCACCCGTTTGGGCAGACAGTTTGGAAGGGCAATAAATGCTGGGCTTGCCAGTGATGCTATTGTCCCATTAAAGAATTAAGATGTCACTAAACTTCACTTTTTAGAAACTGCAAAACCCGAAAACATATTTCAACTGTGAATGCATTTTGATTCAGATAATGTGATTCAAATATGAACTGTGCTATATGTGGAGATTTCTGTGATTTCATGTCTTCCTGTCCATTGTACCACCCCATCCCTAATTCCTAATCCAGGATAAAGTTCTTTGTTTCTCAGTGAAATAACTTTTGTACATTTTAAGTTATAATTGAATTAGAGAATACTTCCAAGTTTTCCTTTGTTGATTTTATTGATTTTAATGTGAGGCAAAAATACTGTCTTTTAGTAGTAAGACTGGTCATATAATGTTTAACTGTCTGTAAAGTGGGGATAGTTCTACACAGAAGGAACTGGAATCAAGTCCCACCTGCTACAGAGGTGTGTCATAACATCTCTCAACAGATTTACTAGAAAAAAAACATACCTAGGGCTGTTGTGTCTCAGTGTTAGTGAGAAAGAAAAGGTTATACAAAGAAGGAAAGGGTTCTTGAGATGCAGTGCTAGTGTCCCTTCTGCGCTGCGATACCTGTATTCAAGTCACACCTGCTCCAGAGTTGTGTAGTAACATCTCTGAATAAGTAACTTAGAAAATATAATAAAGGAGGAATAGTCTAGATAGTGAAACTGTGATTGTATCATTGTAATATGCAGACAAGCAAGATGGGAAACACCGTAGATGGTTACTGTAAACCTGCTTTGTCCAGAAAAGGTGCAGCCTATTTGATGCCAAGTCGTGCTCCATAGCCAATTTAGGGAGGAAAGAAAAAACTGGGAAATTCCTCTCCAACCTTCTAAGGCAGTTGAAAGTAATCTTGCAGTAAACTGAGTCCTCTACTTCCAGCCATTTTGCAACCTACCTTATAACTCGATGTCCTCTTGTCTCAGGAACTTGTCCAGTTCCTCTTAGAGAACTGCAAGATATCCAGATTTACTCTGCTTTTGATATTCTGCTTCAGAAGGCTGTAATGCTGTGAACAGAAATACTTCCTAGTGTTTCCCCTAATTCCTATCCACTTTATAATTATGCCCTTTTAATTCTTCCATCCATTTGCATCCTAAATAAGTTATGCCTCTGGAAAGAATTTATCACTTCCATTATTGTAAAGGTCGTAAATATATCTCCTAATCTCATTTCTATATCCTTAAACAAAACAGCTCTAACGCCAAGAGTTTATTTTGATGACTGAGCCGTAGAACAGTGCCATCTTGTCTCAGAGTTCTTGCTGATGTCAATTCTTGGGTTCTAACTCCACTCCAAGGACTTACAGGACGCAATTTAGGCTGATATTTCAGTGCAGTATCCAGTGTTGCTACATTGTCAGAGATATCATTTTGATAAGAATTTCAGCTAAGCCTCTGTCTGTTGCATGGGGTATACTGGCACAATTTGAAGAGCAGCAAAATTTTTCTGATTCCTTGGTTAATAGTCATCCCTCTTGATGGAGGTCTAGCAGCGATGAAGAAGTCAAACGGTATGTTGGCCTTCATTGCGAGAGGTTTTGAGTACAGGGGCAGGAATGTGTTGATGCAGTTATACAGGGCCTTGGTGAGGCCACATCTAAAATATTATATGCAGTTTTGGTCTCCTTTTCTGAGGAATGATGCTCTTGCTCTTGAGGGAGTGCAGCAAAGGTCTGTCAGGCTGATTCCAGGGATGGTGGGACTGACATATGGGGAGAGATTGACTAGGTTAGGTTTGTTTTTGCTGGAGTTCAGACGGATGAAGAGGGAGATCTCAGAGGGACTTATAAAATTCTAGGAGGACTGGACAGGGTATTGCAGGGAGGATGTTCCCAGTGGTGGGTTTGTCTAGAACTAAGATCACAGTCTGAGGATTCAGGGTAGACCATTTAGGACGGAGATGAGGAGACATTTCTTCACCCAAAGAGTGGTGATCGTGTGGAATTCATTACCACAGGAAGTAGTTGATGCCAAGACGTTGAATGTATTCAAGAGGCAGCTAGATATAGCACTTGGGTGAATGGGATCAAAGGTTATATGGAGAAAGCAGGTTTAGGCTATTGAGTTGGATGATCAGCCATGATTGTCATGAATGGCAGAGCAGGCTCGAAAGGCTGAACGGCTGCCTCCTCCTCTGATCTTCTATGTTTTTATGAAAGGTCACTAACCTCATTTGGTGGTATTAGATCTTACTGTGTCCATGTGCTGCTGTATTTGCATATCAAAAATAGCTATTCATTGCTATGAAATGGCTCAAGGGCACAAAATGTGATAAAAGTGCATGATTTTTATTAACTAATTTAAAGTTGCTCTACTTATCATGGGTTATCTTTTTGAAGGTCCTATGTGATTTCTGTGAAATTCCAGGTGCATTGTAAGCACTTAGAGAAATCCATTAAAAATAATGAGTGCTGCTTTTGGCTTTCACTGTGAACAATATGTCTAATGGCGAATTAAGTTGATTTTTATATTTTACCATTCATTTCACCTGCCACAAGCTTTGTTCAACTTTTTTTCAAAATTGTGTAACTGTATTTTTAAAAGGTAAGTACTGCTTAATCTGCATAAACAAACTTATCCTGCAAATGTTTGATCAGCTGAGAAGTTGGACCAAATTCAAACCTTTATAATTATAATATTTTTTCATATGTGAAGAATGCCACGTTTACACTTGTGCTATTTTATATGAGATATATATTCAGATAATGAAACTTATTTGTCTGTTTGTGATTACTCAGCTTTGGATTTAATACTTTAAGTATGCATTGCTAACTTTTTGAGTAAAAGTCAGTTGATTTAACATGAACAGTTTAGCTTAGTGGCAGCATTCCTTCTGCCTGACTTAGAATATAATTGATTAAAATCCCACTCCAAAGAGTCAAAAATCTTGTCTAGGTGACAGTTCAGGGCAGTACTGAGGGTGTGCTGCACTTTTAGATCTGATTGATTTTTTTTTAACTGTTCAATTGAATGTAAGTCATTTGACACCGTTCAAAGATGAGCAGAGTGACCATTGTTTGTTGTCGTATCCAACATGTATTTTGTTTTACCATATTAAAGATACACACACAGTTGCTTTTTCATTGTATCTACTACACTATTCTCTCGGTTTTGTTCCTGGTGGATTTGTCCTGTTTCTAAAGCTTTAACATGTTTTTGGGAAAGAGTGCTGATTACAATAGCTTCCAAAGTAAACTATCCACATGGGCTTAATTCTGACTTCTCCACAAGTTTTTGGTTTGCATTTTCACATTTTTCCAATGTCTAAGTGGCAGTGAATTAATTCAAACATGTAAAAAGTGAACAAGTTGTCTTCTATTTAACTACATGTTCCCTTTTCACAGGAAGTTTGCTACATAGTTTTTGAACTATAGCTAATATCATGCTTATTGAAATGTGAAATTTTACTGTGGACTCAGCACGGTATTTAAATGTATCTGCAAATGCTATAAAATGTAGTTTTAGGAATTTTTTTATTTGTGGGAGGAGGTGGATAGATCGAGGTTTAAGTAGTGGTCAGAAATGGCAGGCACAAATAGCTTAGATGTTCGTATTTTTGGATAATGTTATCACCCCCTTCCTAAAGAGTGTAATAATCGTGCTGCAAACTTTGCTATATGCCAATGCTCTGGCATTAACTGAGCAATAAATGTTTATTTGCAATGCAAATTAGTCAGTGTTAGGGGCAACCATGCCAAAAGAAAGCAATCCAGCCAAATGTCATATGTTATGCTTGTTTTTTTGAAACTTTAGCTGGACTCAGCACGTTGAGTTCTGAATTCCCCTTCTGCCCCTGGCAGTTTTGTATTTTGGTGCTCATTAGTTTAGCAAGCACGTGAAACGCTGAGCATTGCATTATGACTAAGTGAAAAGGTGAAGCTTAGTATCATGAATCCCTAAAAGCATGGAAGAGTCCCAACTACACAAACAAAATTTGCTAATGATGTAGCTTGACCCCTCTTTTATGAAAAGTTTCACGTGGGAATTAAAAACTCCTCGCTGCACTAGTCAGTTTATACTACGTCCATCCTGTGAGTAGTGTAGCACTTGATAAAGCTTGAAGAGGCTGGTTTACGTCACTTCTCCATGCAGAAGCTTGCACATTTGCACGTCAAGTTCTAATTTCATGCAGTGGGAAAACCAGTGGTACACATCTCACTAGTCTACAAGCCATGTGGGATTCTCTTGCTGGTGTGTGCTTTCTCTCTGCTCAAATAAATAACCTGCAATTTTGGCTCCTTTCTTTGATTTAATGAAAACACCTGATTGAATAAATATTGTTTATAGCAGTCTGACAAACTTCTGTGCACTGAATTGTCTCATGAATTGAAGAACATCTTTGCTTCCTACCATTCTTCTTCTTGTTCACATCCTGTGTCTGTATTTTGTTACCTGTTCTGTACTGTGGCCCCATCTCTACATCAGGTGCTCCTCATGCTTTCATTTTCTAATCGGAGTTTTCACATCTTCATGCTTTCTACCCAAAGCTCATCGTCCACTGGAGATTAACCCTGAGGGCACCAGGCATGGATGTCCTCTCTCTAATCCCCGTTATTTACTAGACAATCCAAAGAGCTTTGTGTGGAGTTTCAGTATTAATCTTGGCACAAGCATTCTTGGAAGTGTGTTGCAACTATTCTGCTGCTTTTAAAAGAAGAAAAATGCACGCTTGTGTCTCCCAATGGGAAATGTGTTTTACTGGGATAACTCTAGCACTCAGTGTGAAATTAAACGTTGGGCATCTGTTGACTATTTTTGACTGTGGGTCTTCGCCCTGTCCTAACTAAATATTCACACAAGTGCACTTTCCAGCAGGAGCTGCAAGGTCAGTCAGAGAAGCTAAATATCATGTTTTGGAGCCGGAGAAACACAGCAGATCAGGCAGCATCCGAGGAGCAGGAAAGTAGACGTTTTGGGTTTACACCCCTCATCAGTCCTGCTGTGTTCCTCCAGCTCCACACTATCTTGACTCTGACTCCAGCATTGGCAGTTCTTGCTATCTCTAAATATTATGTTTGCTGTTGATGTACCCACTTTGCACATCATTAACCATTTATTGTAATGTAATTCATACCCAGTTAAGTCTGTGTGTATTTAGATATTCTGGCCATAATTTATCTCTTCTGCAGGAAACCACTACACAGCCCCAGTCTTCAGAAGAAGAAGGTAAAACTGAGACAGCAAGTCCGGAAATAGTGAAGCCTGAACACTATATAAAGCATCCATTACAAAACAGGTAAAAGAACAATAACAAAGCATTTGATGGTTTTCATTGTTGGCTTAATTAATAAGTCCCTGTAGCTGCTAAGTATTCACAGTATGTTTACATAGTCGTTCATTTAGTGTTAGAATGGTGAAGAATGGTACTACATTATTCTCTTCCATTGAGTTTAAAGTGGCAGCAACTTGGCCTGCATGGCAAACCCAAACTCCTCTCTGTTCCCTGCATATTTTTTAAATAGATATGGATTGTGGAAAGATACAGAACAGAGAGATTTGGGAGTCCTCGAGCATGAATCACAAAACATAGCATCCAAATTCAATGGATAATAGGAAAGGCAAATGGAGTGTTGGCCTTTATTTCAAAGGGAATGGATTATAAAAGTAGGGAAGTCTTGCTAAAACTATACCAGGTCCTTGTCAGAGTGCCGCTGGAAAACTGAACATTTTTCAGCCTTTTATGTAAGGAAAGGTGCACTGACGTTGGAGGCAGTCCAGAGAAGGTTCATTAGGCTGATGCAGGGTATGGAGACATTGTGTCTTACAAGGAGAGGTAGAGTAGATTGTGCTTTTACTCATTGGAAGATCGAAGAATGAGAGACAACCTTATTGAAATGTAGAGGGTTCTTAGGGGAGTTGACGGGGTAGTTGCAGAAAGGTCGTTTCCCCTTGTGGAAGAGTCTAGGATTGGAGAATATGATCTCAGCATAACAAGACACGCATTTAAGACAGATGAGGAATTTCTTCTCTCAAAGGGTCATAAATCTGTGAAAGTTATATTGCAGAGGACTGTTGAATCTGGGTCTTTTAAGTGCGTTCAAGGCTGTGATAGACAGATTTTTAATCAGTAAGGAAGTTGAGGGTTTTGACGGAAAAATGTCAGGAAAGTGCAGTTGAGAATTATCAGATCAGCCATGATCTCATTGAAGGTCAGAGTAGACTTGATGGACTGAATGGCTCTGCTCCTATGTCTTATCGTCAAAAGGCAACATTCTGTCTTAATTTGCATCTCATCAGTTTGAGACCAATTACGAACAGAGTTTGGCAAAGCTTTCATAGCCTTCTAAATTTGGCACTCAATTTGAAATTTTTTTTAAAAGGTGATTACTGTCAAAATGTTCAAGAAGTAATTAGATCCAGAACACAGGCATGTACTATGATGTGATTTTATGTAGCCAGCGTTAAACTGATGTGCTAGTGTTTGACTGTGCTCTAAACAGAACTTCAAGCACATTGATTGAGAAAGTCCAACATTTTGGCCATTTTTAGTGATTTTTTTGAAGTTTTTTTAAGTTAGAGGTGTGACATTTCATGCATTGAGTAGAAAGAGAACTAGCAGAGAGTTAGTATCCATCAGTTACCTGTGAATATTCTTGGAGTAATTTTAATACTGACAGTGAAAGATTCCATGTGCCAGACTTTGTTGCTGTCACTTAATATACCTGTAATGAAGTGGAGAACTTAAGTGTTGAGATGTTTGGAAAGTGGAACTATTGTATGTAATAGTATATTTTTGGCGGTTCAGACTCAATGGGCCAGAGGGTCTCTTCTGTAGTTTATAATTCTTCCTTCCTATTCTAACTTTTAGGAGCAAATTCTGATTTGGCATCTCAACAAGTGTACAGAGTGTACTGTAGCATTGGAGGTTTTGTCTTTTGGCTGAGACATAAAATCAAGTAACCTGATCAGTGGATCATAATGTTACTCAGAATACCTCAAGAGTTCTTTTGGTGTCCTAATTGAGATTTCTCCTTCAATAACCAATGCCAGAAACCGATTAATAGCAATTTGCTGTTTTTCGAGTCTTATTTTCTGCAAGTTGTCTGTCATATTTGCATAAATAATAATAATAATGAGTTACTTCTAAAATAATGCATTAGTTAAGATATTGAGGAAGTGATAAGATCGTATGCAAATACAATTTTATTCTTATATTAAATCTGCAGTGTTGGTATGGTATATAACTTGAATTGTAATTTGCTTAATCTCAATATGTTTCAGAAAATCTCTCCGTGCAAATTATTTATTTGAAATTTGGAATTTTCAAAATATGTCAAATTTTACCCAAAATAGAAAGCATTTTGTTGAAAATGCATCTTATCCCGGATTGAAAATTCTGTCTGCTACAAAGTCCAGAATTAATACTTTACATTTATTCATGACAGTTTGGAACAACAGTATATTTCTTGATTGCTTGGGTCCATCTATCTATTTTCAACCCTATTTACTTGTAGGAGTTTTATTTTGCTTTCTAAAAAGGGAAACCATCATCTTAACTTTCCCAATAACCATAATTAAAACTTTTGTTCTTTGTCACTGTGTACTTTTCATTACTACCACTGTATAATTTCTCTTATAGATGGGCACTTTGGTTCTTCAAAAATGACAAAAATAAAACTTGGCAAGCAAATCTGCGTCTGATATCCAAATTTGATACAGTGGAAGACTTTTGGGCGTAAGTAAAGACAAAAAATTATAAACTGAGAAGTACCTTTTATTATGGGTAGGGAGGGATCTTTCCTTTCTGGTTTTCTGCAGCTTCCCTTAACAAAGAAACGAGAGATGATCAGTTTTTCAGAATCTTGCTGATGATTTATAAGTTAGAAGTGAGCATAGGGGAATATTTCTTAGCATTTACAACATAAGGTTTAAAAAAAAGATTGAAAAAGTCATCAATTAAAGAAAGACCATAGTTAAAGGTTGGAGCAGACAAACTAATTTTGAAGGATTGAGAATACAATCGTGAAAGGTAAACTGGGAGATGTTTTGACAGCAAACAGTAATGGGAAATCTGGCGATCAATGCACTTTGGGAAAAATATATTCACATTAAATGCTATATAGAATGACAGTTTCCAAAATGTAAGAAGTTTTGGATATAACACGTAAAGATGATGTCAGAACTAAGAGTTCAGACTGAGCAGATTGGAAAAAAGAATGAGGGGTGACCTGAAAGCAGGTTTCAAGATTATGGAAAAACCAGAAGAACCGTGAATGCTGGAAATCACTGCTGGAATTACTGGAAAAACGCAGCAGGTCTGGCAGCATCTGTAGAGAGAAAGCAGAATTAACATTTTGAATCCATTGACGCTTCTTCAGAAGAGCAATTTCTGTTTTTGTTTCAAGATTTATGAAGTGGTTCAATTGGGTAAATGTAGAAAAGATGTTTCCACTTGAAAGGGAGATCAGACTTACAGGCCACGAATGTAATGTAGTCATTAATAGATCTATTAAGGAATCATACAAGTAGTAGTAAAGTAAAGATGACAAGGTGTAGAGCTGGATGAACGCAGCAGGCCGAGCAGGAAAGCTGATGTTTCGGGTCTAGACGCTTCTTCAGAAATGGGGGAGGGGAAGGGGATTCTGAAATAAATAGAGAGAGAGGGGGAGGCAGATAGAAGATGGATAATGGAGAAGATAGGTGGAGAGGAGACAGACAGGTCAAGGACCCGGGGTTGGAGCCAGTAAGGGTGAGTGTAGGTGGGGAGTTAGGGAGGGGATAAGTCGGTGACCTATCCCAAAACCAGCCCAGCTTGTCCCCACCTCCCTAACCTGTCCTTTCTCCCACCTATCCCCTCCTCCCACCTCAAGCGCCACCCCCATCTGCTACCTATTAGCCTCATCCTGCCCGCTTGACCTGTCCGTCCTCCCTGGACTGACCTATGGACCCACTTCATTTTAATAATTGTACTATGATTACAATGTCTTTCTTTTTTAAAAAAAAACGTAATTTGGAGGAATGTAAGCCAGCTAAAGAGTTGCACTAATGGCATATGTAAAGTGTTCAGTTTTTACAAGCACCAGTTTGTAGATTGTCAGCTCACACGGAAAATCATAATACAGTTATTAAAATGAAGGGAGAAACTACTAGTCAACTTAGTGGCATTGTAAAAAAAAAAGTTGCAGTGCTGTCAAAATGATGCACGCGCGTCTAAAGCTGTATCTATGACAGACAGTACCATGATGCAACAACCATTAAGTTGCACACAAGTAGATATTCTGTCTGAATGATGCAATTCACCTGAATACTGTATTATACAATTCATTACTTATTGTATGGGGAATTTTAGCTATGAAGAAAGGTTAGCTAGATTGGGTTTGTTTTCACTGGAAAGCAGGAGGTTGAGGGGGTGACCTAAGAGGAGTTTATAAGATTGTAAATAGCCTGGTTAAAGTGTAAAGTATGAGGCTTTTTCCCAGAGTGGAGGGGTCAATTACTAGGGGACACAGGTTCAAAGTGTGATGGGGAAAGTTTAAAAGAGATGTGCAAAGCAAGGTTTTCACACAAACGGTGTTGAGTGATTGGAAGGCGATGCAAGAGGAGGTGGTGGAAGCAGACTCAATAGCAGCATTCAAGAAGCACCAGGACGAACACAAGGAAATAGAGGGATACAGATCCTGTAAGTGAAGACGGTTTTAGTATGGAAGGAAAAACTGTGTCAGCGCAGACTTGAAGGGCCAAAGGGCCTGTTCCGGTTCTGTATTGTGCTTTGTTCTTTGTACATGTCACTGAGTCAGTGACTGTTTTGTTATATAAATAGTTGCATCTTCCTTTTTCTCGATCAACAAGTATTCTTATTTATTACAAATGCTTTCAATTTTCTTCTCCTTTCCAGAATTTTTAATGGTTATGACAGAATCTGTAAGCCATGTTCAGATTTGATGTATAGTGGCCCTTGTCAGTTTTTCCTGATACCATCTGGGACCATGGGTTGTATAGTGTTGCTCCTGTTGAACTCTCGCCATATGATAGGCTAGAACTCTTACTGAGGTTCGCACTGAGTGCATGAAATGTTTCAAGTGGCTGATCCTAATGTGGACTGACGCACCGACCTCATAATTTCTAGATTGCAAAGTTTGGTCCAAGATATACAAGGCTCAGTGCTGGATTTACTTATTACTTTATTCATTGTTGGATGACTCTGGACTTTTTTGAAGTATGGATGTGGATGAGTGTGAAAGTGTGGATTATTAAAATTAAACCATGACTATACTAACATTGATTGGAATTATGAGGTTATGCACCTTGGTAGGAAGAATAGCGGCATAGACTATTTTCTAAATGGGGAGGGCATTGGAAATCTGAAGCACAAAGGGACTTGGGAGTCCTAGGTCAAGATTCTGTTAAGGTTAACATGCAGTTAAGGAGGGAAATGTGATGTTAGCATTCATTTCAAGAGGCAATACAATTGCAGAAATATACTGCTCAGGTTGTATAAGGTTCTGGTCAGACTGCTTTTAGAATATTGTGAGCGGTTTTGGGTCCTGTATCTAAGGAAGGACGTGCTGGCATCTGAAACCAATCCTAAGAGGCTTGGTAGAAGATATTTCTCCTAGTAGGGGAGACTTGGAGCCGAGGGCACAGCCTTAGTGAAGGAACAACTTTTTAGAACTGACTTGAGGAGGAGTTTCATCAACCAGATGATGGTAAATCTGTGGAACTCATTGCAATTGAGAACATTTAAAGAGCTAGATAGGTTCTTGATTGGTAAGGGGATCAAGGATTACAGAGAGAAGGCAGGAAAATGGGGTTGCAAAGCATACAGTCAATAATCGAATAGTGGAGCAGACTTGATGGGCTGAATGGCCTAATTCTGCTTCTGTCTTATGGTCTAATAATAATGTTTGTATTCTGTACTTTTCACCAATACCTCAAATGTGGTATTCATGTTGGTCAACACCACAGGTTGGTCAACATTGCATCCTGTAAAAAGTACAAATTGATATGTGCACTTATTATCTGCCTTGGGTACAGCAATCTATTGCATTATAGTAGTTCTTAACTACATTGGAAAGCATTTTCTGCTCAAGTTTTCTCCTGTAAGATTTGTTTGTTTCTGTACATACCTGAATTTGAACTTTTAGATTTTTTAAAAATGGTAAACAACTTTAAAGTAACAGGAGTGGACTCTACCCTTTCTGGATTGTGCGCTTCAGTTTATTTCATTTACGTTAACAGCTCTTGGCATTGATGATTGTCCAACTCTCTGTTCTGCATGCAGATCTGTTAATTCTGAGGCTGAGACCTTGGTTGCCTCTAATTGTATCCAGTATTCATTTGTCTTGGGTTTCAAAGTCAAATTGGAAATATTCTGTCTTCTAACTTGCTCTCTTCACTGAAGGGAAGTATGACTCATAACAAGAAACAGCCAGTAAATAGGGTGAAAGACTTTAATCAATTTGCTTCTTTTGAAATTTGGTGTTTTTTGAACCATTTTACTGAAGATTAACAAATAGGCCAGTAAATGACCTTGTACTACCCCTTGATGGGGCAGAATTAGTCTGGAAAGTTAAGTCTGTTCTTCTTTTTATCTGAATGCTAGAATCATAGAATCCCTACAGTGTGGAAGCAGGCCATTTGGCCCATTGAGTCCACACTGACCCTCTGAAGAACGTCCCGCCCAGACCAACCACCTATCTTATTCCTGCACTCCCCACCCTAGCGACGATGGGAAATTTAGTATGGCCAATCCACTTAACCTGCACATCCTTGGACTGTGGGAGGAAACTGGAGCATCTGGAGGAAACCCATACAGACACAGGGAGAATGTGCAGACTCCACACAAACAGTCAGCCGAGGTTGGAAATGAATCTGGAACCCTGGCGCTGTGGGGCTGCAGTGCTAACTGCTGACCCACCGTGCTGCTCATAGGCTAGTGTGGCTCGTTGATTTAGATTATAAAGAAGTATGGTCTTTCCAGACCATTTTGATTTGGTTAAAAAAAGGTGTTTTTGGGAGAGGTCCAACAAAGCCATTCATAAGTAGTTAAAAGCAGCCTTTTACCACAGAGAAATTATTTAACATCACTCTTTGGAGGTGAAAGGGGTCCACTGATCTCCCTTCGTCTTCCTAATAGCCGCCTTTGATTTTATGATTGGCTGTACCATTCACCTTTGTAGCAGGTGTCAGTTAGCCATTTGAGTTTTTGAAGAACACTTTAACAATCTCATCGTTCAACAAAAGCATGCTGTCCATTCTAGATTACCTTAAAGCAGAGTTTGCACATTCTCCCCGTGTCTGCGTGGGTTTCCTCCGGGTGCTCCGCTTTCCTCCCACAGTCCAAAGATGTGCAGGTTAGGTGGATTGGCCGTGCTAAATTGCCCATAGTGTTAGGGATGTGTAGATTAGGTAGGTTATAGGGGGATGGGTCTGGGTGGGATGCTCTGAGGTTCGGTGTGGACTTGTTGGGCCAAAGGCCCTGTTTCCACACTGTAGGCATTCTATGATACTCTATGACCTCCCTTAGCAGATGGCCAGCTGAAGAATTTGGTTAAGCTGGGGTGTATAATATTGAGTCATGGAAAGGCAGAGTATTTTGATTTTAACAGACTAAATCAAGGAATATATCTAAATGTGTGGAGTTTAGCATTTTGGGGAATGAAGGGGATGTCTGTAGACTGGGAGTCACGCACATACAAAACAGTTCAATCAATAAAGCTCAACATGTGCAGCTATGTAACATAGAAAACACAAAGTTTCTCTCCCCAGTATTGATCTTAACAATGGGTCATTAGTGCAACATTTTTGCATCCTGAATTCTGACTAATCCTTTTTTTCTTCCTTCTCTCCATCTCACAGTCTTTACAATCATATCCAACTCTGTAGTAATTTAATATCAGGCTGCGATTACTCTCTCTTCAAGGTAAGATGATGTTTATGCTCTAAAAGATTTGAAATTCCCTTTTACCATTTGCGTTATGACATCTATATCTAAAATACTAATAACTGTTTAATAAGAAGTCTTTTCTTTTGACTAATTACATTGCTGAACATTCCATTTCATAGATCATATTTGCTCACTTGAAAGTCACTACATAGTTATTATTGCCAAAAGACTTCTTTTCACTGTTACTTTTGTTGCACTGACAGCTGAGGTCATCAAGTTAATCTTCACCAATTTTGTCTGGGACCAGATAATGTAGCTTCATGTAATACCTCGTCTCCAACTTCTCTCATTTTCAGTCCAAACTTTCCCAAAGCATTTGTTAACTAAATGTTTCCTGTATGGTCCTATTACTATTCATTTTGGAGAGAAGTGGGGAGAGTGAGGTTTATATTACAGTCAAAACCAAGATGTGACTAAGATTCCTTTTGTTCTGGAATGCATAACATCTGATATCTACTGCACTTGTGTTGAAGGTTGCAGTGCTGAATAGTGATTGTGGAAATGAAAATCAATTCCCTTTAAGTCTACTTTAAATAGTATTTTATGTCCTTAAGTTACTTTTGGTCAGTTATCTGTTTGAATTTTTGATTCAGTATGAGGTAATGCATGTCCATCTGTTTTGGTCCAAACTTACAAAAAGGCGGTTTTTATATAAGAAGACAGTAGTGAGTGGGCAGTGAACCACATGACTTAGCAAATGCTCCTTATGCCTGGAGTATTGCAGAGACTATGTAGGATGTTCTGTATTAAGCAGTAAAGATATTCTAGAACATCACATTTAGCATAAATCCTGTTAGATTTATTTATAAATAAAATGTTGCACAGAAGCAGTAAGATGCAGCAAAGTACTAGTTATTGACACTTTAAAGAAAGGAGGAAATTGATCCACAATGACCTAGAAGTCCCAATCATGGGCATACTTCTTGTACTGTGTGAATGAAATTTTTCAAATGACTTGATGTATGTCAGCAACACAATACTTCATGTCAGCGTACAGACTTCCAATGGCCCAATTTTAACTCCTTCAATATCTATTCACTTACACAGTTAACATTGGGCTCCAATTATCAATTCTAGTAATTGAACTGACTGTATGTCAACTGCATTATCCAGACCAAAACGCTTCAATAAGGAGATAAAGGAATTAGCAAGACGTAAAGCATTTGAAACAAATAGTCTAAATGCATTTAAGAGGAAGCTTGACAAGGTGATGAGTTGGGAAGAGGCCCAGATATGCACATGATTGTGAACCAGGAAAGGCTTTTAGGCCTGTTTCTGTGCTCCTACTTTATAGATGTTTTTAATCACTCCTTTCATACGTATTATGACACAGCTCTGGGGCAGGTAAGACTTGAACCCTGGCTTTCTAGCCCAGAGCTATCTCTCCCCACACAAGCAAGGATTCATACTTATAAGATGTTTTCAGAGCAAGTTATTACTTTGGCTAGGTTCGATGCTGTAAATATTGTATATTTTAAATGTCTTTTGATAATTGAGACAATTGTACTTTAAAATGTGCTTTTCTCAACAATTGGAACCATTCATGTTTCTAATTGGCATGTTTAGAAATCTAACCTATAATGTCTATTGTCAATAAAAAGACTAAACAATTTGACAAGCAAATCTAATTTATCATGGTCAGTCTGCAGGTGTGACCTTGTCTACAAATGTCTAGGTCAGTCTGCTCTATATTTCTATTCTTAAAGTTTAATTGAGAAAGATGGCTTCCACCTCACACCATCAACAACTTATATAAACATAAGTTAACATAACAACATAAAGAAATATCCTAAGGTAGTGTGCATGGGCATTATTAAACAAGGTTAAATCGAGCCACATAAGGCCATGAAGTATGTTTAAAGAGTACCATCAAAAAAAGGTCGAGAGATACAGACATTTCAGATCTTAGCAACCGAATGCTCCAACACTAGTTGCTGTGCTATTAAAATCATTTAAAAATGCATCAGTGTATCTAGTGTCATCCATTGTAATAAAGTCTCCCTAGTGATGACTCCCACCAAATCTGTTTTCCAAAATATTAAGATGTTTTTTGATTCAGAATTGTAGCAGAGAATGTCACAAAGAAAATAACCAACCAGAAAACTTGTATTTTGTAGACATTTGCAAGTTGGATTACTAATGCATATGGAGTAGTCTACAGCTGGATATTTTATATCAATGGAGTTTAAGATATGCCCATTCTGTATATCTTACACAATCAGCCAGCAGGGATCAATTTTAATTTGGGAGAAAATTAATGTCCCATTAGCAAATAGTATTTTTCTCATGCTTGAATTTTCTTTTATGTGAAGTAGTGAGTTCCCTGTTTTCTGTGTAGGATGGTATTGAACCTATGTGGGAAGATGAAAAAAACAAACGAGGAGGGCGATGGTTGCTTACACTTTCTAAACAACAGAGAAAAACAGATCTGGATCGTATATGGCTAGAAACTGTAAGTATGCTCCCTTTTCCTAGAATTGTCCAGTTTTTTTTTTAAATTCTACATGCTCTAGCTCCTGCACTTTGGTTCTTGTAATGCTCCCTTAGCTTCTCCATTACCTTGGGAGCTTGCCTACATTATAACAGTAACTAATACACCCTAAATATAAGACATCAAATGCTGGAGCCAAGTTGTGCCCAGCTAGATCCTACAAACAGCAGTTTGGCTCATGTTGAGATAACCTGTTTGTTGATTAAATTATTAAATGCATTTGGAGGAATGGGCCTGTTCCTCTTCATAATTGTGCAGTGGGATCTCTATTTCACCAGGATGATGGGCAGATGGGCTTTGGTTTTATCTCATCCTGTAGATAATTTATCTTTTGGGCTTTAAAAGGTATTTCAAAATGCATAATTTGTGGGATTTTCTTTAAGTGCTTTTGTTTTAAACTTGCATAGCTGGCACTATAATTCACTAATTCCTTTTACTTTTTTTTCTTTACTTCTGCTCCTTCCCTTCCCCAAAAAATAGCTACTGTGCCTTATAGGAGAAGCATTTGATGAACATAGTGATGATGCTTGTGGTGCAGTAGTTAATGTTAGAAACAAAGGTGACAAAATAGCAATATGGACTACTGATTGTGAAAATAGAGAATCTATCACATATATAGGGTAAGTGAGTCTCAAAGATACTTTGACTGTTACCATTTTATCCTCTTGGCAATTTTTTCCAAGCTGCCATTCGGGAAGATTGTGTCACGATTCAGCATCTAAGCAAGGCAATGTTTTGCTTTTCTCCTTAACACTGTGAGCTAAAGTTTGGGAGAGCTTTCTTTTTAAACTACACACAGCAGATTCAGCTTTGCGGTAGGCATCTCTTTGCTTGTTGAAGAGTAAGCAAGTAACTTATATATAAAAGGATGTCCTTATAACACAGTGTCTTGCTGGAAAGAAAACTGATTGTAGCTCATCCTTCAAACCTGCCTTTTGGATTAGCCTTCTGTCTAAATTTCATTACTCTACACATTGTGCTGACTGGGTAGAAATGCATTAAATGTGAAAATTAACTCTCAGACCTTTATTCATGTTTGTTTTTAATTAAGCTGATCCAGTCTCTTAGAATGTTGCTGTCATGTTGAGAATTACTGGTTGAGGAAGAGTTAGGGAGGCGATGTCCTAGTGGTATGATTGGCTGATTTTCTGAATTAATAATCTAGCAATGTTCTGGGGACCTGGGTTCAAATCCCACCATGGCCGATGGTGGAATTTGAATTCAATAAAACAAAATCTGGAATTAAGAATCTACTGAATCTTTGGTCGGAAAAGCTCATCTTGTTCACTAATGTCCTTCATGGAAGGAAATCTACCATCCTCACCTGGTCTAGCCTACCTGTGACTGCAGAGCTCCAGCAATATGGTTGACTCTCCACTGACCTCTGAAATGGCCTTACAAGCCACTCCGTTCAAGGGCAACTAGGGACAGGCAATAAATGCTGGCCAGCCTGTGATGCCCACGTCCCATGTTGAATTAAAAACAAAATGTAGGCATAGTCAGGCATCTCAAGTTGGATGTAACCCAGGAGATGATTGGAGCTAAACCTACAGATTGTGGAGAGCCACATAATGGTAACATTGACTGAGGCTGTACTGAACGTTGGTCAAGGGTAATCTGCACGTCAAAAAGTGTTAGATATAGGAACGCACAATAGCCCAAATGTAATGGGTGGCAAAATAAGAACACTGACGAGACAAGCTGGTGAGTACTGAGGTTGAGGATTCAGGGGATGTATGCGAATAATCCCATAAATTTTAGTTTCGTTGAGGTTAATTCTGTTAGCATAGCATGAAATGTTTAAGTTTGTTATCATTTGTATATAAATTTATTTTAATGTGGGTTAGAAAACTACAAAATTGATTGAAATCATTGCATTTTTGATTCCTGTCTGCGTGTGGTGGAATCACATGGTCAACATCAAATCAGATTTTTAAAAGTTAGTCAAAATCCCTAAATTTCAATGGCACTCCATTCATTTATAAACTACATTACAACAGTACCAAAGGCAGTTAATTATATTTTAGCATTGTCTCGCTGATATGGGGTCTGTCTTGGCCGAGTTAATGTTGAACTCAAGGATAAATAGAGATCGACATAAAATGTTGGCCAGCCAGCAATGGCCTCATCCCACAAATGAATTAAAAGGCAACTTCTTGATTTTCACGGGGGAAACTTCCTCTTCCAAAGAATAACCATTGGCAAAGGACCTCTAAAACGATTTGATTTAATATAGTCACATGTACCTAGGTACAGTGAAAAACTTTGTTTTGTGAGCAGTACAGGCAGATCATAGCAAGTAAGGACATAGAGATCTAAGACTGCTTAGACAGAGCAAAGCATACAGGTTACACTGCACAGGAGGTGCACAAAGCAAGATCAACATTAGCAAGCTTAACATTATTTGAAGTTAGAGAGTCTGTTCATAAGCCAATTAACAGCAGGGAAGAAGCTGTTCAACTTGTTGGTGCGTGTGTGTTCAAGCTTCTGTGTCTTCTGTATCAATCTATGCAATCACCTGAAATGCCATAGTACTGGTAAAAACACTTTACACCCTACAGAATGACATCAGTTTGACATCTGGATGCTACGACTGGTTAACCGCAAGCATCACCAACTGCAACCTGGTGACTGTACCATGAAGTCCAAGAAAATCCCAACTGCTTGAGGGTGGGTCAGGGAAGATGTGGCCACTTGCTTCATAAGTGAAACAACTCAAATTGTGACTGACCATTGCAAGGCAGACCGTATCCACATACTGAAACCTGCCCTGACACATCTATTCCTGATGGCATCATAACCATTCACACTATGTCAGCTGAAGCTATTGAATGGATTATTATCCTCAACTTTGAACAATTACTGTTACTCGAGCTAAACAAATCAAAAAGGCAGCCATTTTCTGCTGCTTAGAACTGCTGGGCTTGAGTTTGAGCAGGTATTGTATATAAACTAATTTGTGACATTAAACTGGGAAGAGCTATGTGGGGAGGAGGGAAATATCTGGCTTCTGTTCCTGGATTAAACAGCTTGATGGGAGCAGTACTAGCATAGCTCAAAGGTGATGTGATGAATATCACCATAGATTGTAAAGCATGATGATGGATAGGTGGGGAAGCAGTAATTGGTTTGCTATTTACTTGGAACTCATTTTATTATTTTAAGGAAATGTTATTAGCTCTAAATTAATTATGAAAATATGCTAATTATTTGTGCTTTTCTGTGTTCATAACAGGAGAATTTACAAGGAAAGGTTAGGGCTTCCTCCTAAAGTAGTGATTGGCTACCAATCCCATACAGACACTGCCACAAAAAGTGGATCAACAACCAAGAACAGGTATGTTGTTTGAGAAGGCAGGCATCAGTTGTATGCTCATCACTAGAAGACTGGACGCGTAAAGCAATCTACACTTCAAATTAAACCAAAGCTTCTAGTAAGCAGAGTGGGACTTCATTCTAATATTATACATAAGTCTGCAAGTTTTCAGTCCGTTTTCTATATTTGACCTTGTTCAGTATTCTGTGAAATAACCCTTTCCCTTCAAAATGTTTTATGAATCTTTTGGTTCCAGAAATTTTCCAAAAGTGTTTAAGTATAACTTGTGAAGTGAAATATTTTAAAAAGCTGTAGGTTTTTGTTTTGGGAGAAGAATAGTTTTCCTTACACTAAATACAGCACAATTTCAATTTTCTTTGGTGGGATGGGGCTTGTATAAGCATTTAGTAATTTTGGAAGGGAAAGGGTTAAGAAGATCTTGTCCGAATGTTGTAGTACTTAGCAATTTAGTTCAGTTCTGACCTTTTGTTTTGAGCAGCAAACAGACGAGTTGCTGTAATCCGTGCTTGATGTTAGCTGTTAGGTTTAATTTATTCATTGATTTCAAATTTTAAAAAGCTCTGATATCAGCTTGGTTTAAATTAGATCATGAGATGTAATGCGTGTTTGGGACTGGGCGTATAGTTTTAAATTGGTAGTATTCAAAATTTGTCATGTGCATTACTTAATCCTGCTACATTAATACAGAATTCACAGATTGATTTAAACTTTAACTTTGAACAAGCTTTTGCAGTTTAGTAGTGATTTTTACTTTTTGGGCAAGTGTGTGGGTTTCTCTTCAAAAAAAAGTGTATTTTGTTTTTTTAGATTGCAATACAATAATTACATTCCTTGCTCGAGATGTTGAAATATATTGAAATCCTCTATATGTTTTGTATTGTTATGCTGTATTTTAAAACTTGTATCCTTAGAAGAATCTATTTTGCATTGGTTATAAAGGCTGAATTAGGAAAATGGTCCCAAAAAGCGAACGTATTAAAAGTGTAAAAACAAGAACTGTAAATAAAACTTGTACAGTGAAATTTCTTGCATTCAGTGGCTGTGGTCTCATTCAATCTTCAGTTTGTTACAGCAGTGACCAACACACTTATCAACAAAAGCTAGTTGGTTAAGGACTGAATGATACAGAGCATGCTTCATGTCACTAAGTTAGTAGCTGGTAGTTGACCATTTTTGTCATCTTCAGTAGAAATCCATTTTTCAATTATTCTATTTTTGTCAACATTTTTAAAACTGATGGTTGCTGTCTGTGCTAAACATTGGCTTCATCACTGAATATTCATAAATTTAGTCTTTCTGTTTATGCGAAGTAGATGCAGTTCTCAACTTTTTGACAGCAAGCGACCGAATGTGACCTTCTTCACATTCAGATAAGACTAACGTTAAGTAAAATGCACGTTCATGAAATTAACTTCTGTTTCTGTTGCAAGTTCCAACCCCTAAAGGATTGTGAGATTTATTTAGAGAACACCGTAGTCTTTTAGATCTTCTTATGTCAAAGACACTGCTTTTGAATGTACCACTTCTTTCTTGAAAATTTTGTTCGCTCTGCTTCCTGTTTGAAACTGTAAATGCTGGAATACATTTTTAGTTTATTGTTCGGTCATGTTAATGATCTGAAAATTGTTTAGCCCTAATAGGGGGAAGAAGCCTGCCTTGAGAAGATAATTGTCTTTCATTGCTCAAACTGTTCAAAAACAGCCCAATAGGAGAAGGAAGGATGAATGAAAATAAAATATTAACAATGCATTTCAAACAAAGGAGAAATGAATGCTTTCTCTTTGGAGGCTGGAGGTTTCTGTTGTATTTCCCACATAGAGTTTGTAGCCACTTGCCCAGGAATTAATCAAATGGTTGATACTGTGCTTGAGTCCTCAGGCCACAACAACTGGTGTCAATTGTAAAACCAACCAAAAGACTGTCTTCTGGACAAAGTTATCGTGAGCATGCAAAGGCAGTGCCATTTTACTGGAATTGTTACCCCCCACCCCCCACTCAAATAAGGCAAACTTGTAGATATTCTTAATGATTGCCAGTGGTTCTTAAAACTGCAAACATATTACATAATTTCCTTGCTTTAAAGCAGTATCTTTTCCCACTTTAGTCCACAGTCCAAACAAAAGGTGATATTTACAGAAGGCAGGGTGGTGTTGTAATGTTACTCTGTTGTCTTCCTGCCTCCTCCAGAATTAGATTCAAGATGGGAAAACCCTATTTGCTTTCCCATCCTGCTGCAATTAAGGGTTTCATCCTGCTGCTGTTGATCATTACCCGGTTTTGACAGGAGCTGCCAACATATGACATGCATAAATGGTCAAACTGAGGGCAGAAAGAATAAAAGAGCTGAATATTATTTAAATGGAAAAAGCTACAGAACAGAGGAATTTAGGCATCCTTGTGCATGAACCAATAAAAGCTAGCATCCAGGTTCTGTGGCAAGACAAATGGAACGTTGGCCTCCATTTCAATGGGAATGGAGTATAAAAGTAATCATGTTTAGCTCAAACTATACAAGGCATTAGTCAGACCACTGCTGGAATACTGTGAATAGTTTTTTGCCCCTTATCTAAGCATATATTGGCATTGGAGGCAGTCCAAAGAAGGTTTGCTAACCTGATGGCAGGTATGGAGGGACTGACTGACGAGGACAGATTGAAAAGATTGGACCCACACTCATTGGAATTTAGAGGAATGAGAGGTGACTTTATTACACAAGATTGTTAGGGGACTTGACGGGGTAGCTGCAGAAAGATTGTTTTCCGTTTGGGAGACTCTAAGACCAGAGGGCATAACCTTAGAATAATCGTCACACATATGAGTCGCAGGGAGAGGAATTTCCTCTTCAAGTGAAACTTGAACTCAGGTCTTCTGGCCCAGAGGCCCATTACAGCTGTGCCACAAGAGCCCTTAGGATGCCTATATATATAGTTTTTAATTCATACAGGACTTAGGCATGTGTATATATAGAATGTGCAGAGTCCGTAATCCCATGACTGATAGTCATTTAATCGTCTGCTTTACATATCATGAGTTTTATTTGAGCCTGTATGAAAATTAACAAATAGTGCAAAACTAGCATAGACTAGCTTAATTATTATGGAAGGGGTTGGAATGATCTCAATTCACACTAGATCTGCAAAGTGTTTGTAACACTGGATACCAGGTGGAACCTCGCTGGAGAGAAAGAAATCAGGTGGTTTGGAAATCCAGCACTGTACCCAATCTTAAAGGTTTCTGACCTGTTCTGAAGAAGATTCATGTTCAATTTGAAACACTAACTCTTGTTTTTCACTGCACAGATGCTTCCTGACCTGCTGATTATTGAGCTTAAAGATAAGGCTAAAGCTTCTGCAGCAAATTGCAGCCAGAAGTGCCAAATGGATGATCCATCTTGGATTCCTCCAGTGGTCCCTAGCACTTCAGATACCAGTCTTCAGCCAATTCGATTGGCCCCATGTGATATCAAGAAATGGTTAGAAGCACTGGATGTTGCAGAGGCTATGGGCCATGACAACATTCAGGCAATAGTACTGAAGACTGATGCTTCAGAACTTGCCACTCCCTGAGTGCAGATGTTCTAGTACAACAATAACACTGGCATCTACCTGACATGTGGAAAATTGCCTTGTTTCAAACACAAACAGAAGAGCTGAATTCCAGATATCAAGGCCACATTTGACCGAGGAGCCCCAGCAAAACTGGAATCAATGGGTATTGGGCAATCTCGCTGTTGTATGGAGTCATACCTGGCACATATGAAGATGGTTGGGGGGTGTTGGAGGTCAATCATCTCTGTTCCGGGATATGTCTGCAGAAGTTCCTCGGGGTAGTGTTTCTTTTAATTCATTCACATGATGAGGGTGTCACTGGCTAGGCAGCATTTATTGCCCATCCCTAATTGCCCAGAGGGCAGTTAAGAGTCAACCACATTGCTATGGGTCTGGAGTCACATGTAGGCCAGCCCAGGTAAGGATGACAGTTTCATTCCCTGAAGGGCATCAGTGAACCAGATGGGTTTTTCCAACATTCGACAATGGATGCACAGTCATTAGACTCTTAATTCCAGATATTAATTCAAATTCCAATATCTGCCATGGTGGGATTCAAACCTGGGTCCCCAGAATGCTATCTGGATCTCTGGATTAACAATCCAACAATAATACCACTAGGCCATTGCCTCCCCTAGTATCCAATGCCAAATTATCTTCAGCTGCTTCATCAATGAGGGTGGGATGCTCTTCAGAGGGGCAGTGTGGACTTGTTGGGCTGAATGGCCTGTTTCCACACTGTCGGGATTCTATGATTCTTATAACCTCTATCATAAGGTCAGAAGTGGGGATGTTTGGTGATGAATGCACAACGTTCAGCACCATTCACAACTCCTCAGGTACTGAAGTAGTCCAACAAGATCTAGACAATATCCAGGCTTGGGCTGTTACTCAAGCAAGTAACACAAAGTCCAGGCAATGACCATCTCCAATAAAAGACAATCTAACCACCATCCCATGATAGTCAATGGTGTTGCCATCATTAAAACCCTAATATCAACATCCTTGTGTTTACCATTGACCAGAAAGTCAACTGGACTCACCACAAAAATGTAGTGGCTACAAAAGCAGGTCAGAAATTAGAAATACTACTGCAAGTGACTCACCTGCTGACTCCCAAAGCCTGTTTGTGTCTACAAGGCACAAGTCGGGAGTAAAAGGGAGTAATCCTCACTTGCCTGGATGAGTCCAGCTAAAACAACACTCAAGAAGCTTGACACGGTCCAGGACAAAGCAGCCTACTTGATTGGCACCACATCCACAAGCATCCACTCCCTTCACCAGTGACGCTCAGTAGCAGCAGTGTGTACCATCGACAAGTTGCACTGCAGAAATTCACCAAAGATCCTTAGACAGCACCTTCATAACCCATGATCACTTCCATCTGGAAGGACAAGGGCAGCAGATACATAGAAACGAAACCACTTGTAAGTTCCCCTCAAAGCCAACCACTGTCCTGACTTGGAAATACGTCATCATTCCTTCACTATTGCTGGGTCAAAGTCCTGGGACTCCCTCCCTAAGGGCACTGTGGGTTTACCCTAGTATATGGACTACAGCAGTTGAAGAACACAGCTTACCACTACCTTTTCAAGTGTGACTACGAATAGGCAGTAAAGCTGGCCAGCCAGTGATGCCCATGTCTCATGAGTGAATAAAAAATGTTTTGTCAGTTTCCAAGTCTTCTTCCTGTCTCTTGTGGAGTTGAGCAGCAATAGGATTGTTGCAATCCATCACACCTGTTTGTGATATGAAATCATTTCCAACCATCATTGTGATAATAGACTGTGGGGGTTTTACCCATCTGGAAAGACTTAGCAGTCTTTATAAGGCAACCAGATTTTCCTGCTTGGGTGGTTGTACCATTTTTTATCAATGTAACAAGAAATAGGTTCTGATGAAGGATCATCGGTCTGAAACACCCTGACTGCTGAAAGTGCCCACATATCAATTCTGGGTGCGAGCAGCATCGTGCGTGATTTCTATTTGCCCACACAACAACACGTTCTCATTGCAGAAACTGTATTGGGCTCCTCAGTCATTCTGAACATCCACTAAACCTGGCAGAGCTCATCCTCAATTCCAAGGGGCCACCAACGACAAGGCTGTAAGATGCCCTGTCCTCAAATGGCCCCAGTGAAACCAAGACAGTCACACACACAACAAAGACTTGGGCAAGTTAGGAAAGCCACATCAAATAATACACTTGCACGTGAGCCAAGGGTCTAAAGAAGAAAGGACAAGTAGGTAAAATAATTTGGAATTAAAAATTCTTTTCTTAAATTTGTCATGAACTTGCATTTCATCCACAATTATAGTCACATGATACAGTGAGACTTTTTAGTCTTAACTGACCCATTAAAGTCCAATAACAAGACATTCTGCATCATTCTTCCTAGCAGTAAGGGCTAGTAATAGATTTTATGAATTCCTTCCCTGAATTACTAAGCTGTAGTAATTTTACCTACTTGGTTAGTACTACACTCAGCATGAATTTATCTAAATTTGGCTATTCTGTCAACATGCAAACACTAAACAACAGCTGGACAAAAAAAACGCACATCAATACACCATCCCTATGCAATGCAGTCAAACATGGAAAATCCTTCAAGCATCAACACTATCTGCTCTTTGACTTGAACTGCAAGGTATATCTATTATGGCTGATGATTGGTTGGTCCAACCCATTTTTTAAAAAAAAACTGAAAATGCTGGAGAAACTCAGCAGATTTGACATCATCTGAGGAGAGAGAAACAGAGTTAATGCTTCAGTTAATGACCCTTCATCAGAGCTATATTTTTCATATTGGCATAAAGTGGTGAAAAAATCTGGTTCAGTCTTTCCAGATGGGTGAAACCTCTCAGTCTGTTATCATCCTTGCACGTGCTGCGCTTCCCCAATGCCCCTGTATCCTTTCTATAAATGTTAGTCGTATAAGAGGTATCCTGTTTAATAAGCACCAGATGGCACTATTTTTCTCTTGCAGAACTTAACAGCACACTGATGTACAGCGTATCTCATTAAGAAATAACATAAATAATTGCGAACTTTAGTCATTAAAGTAGACTCTTAACAAAGTGGGGCAAGATGCTACTTTATTTCTTAAGAATGGCATCTCTTACCATTTTCTGTTAAGTAACCTAACATTTTCTGAACCTTCAGTTCATTTGAAGGCATTTTTACAGAAGCTTGCATGCAACTCTAGCACACAATCAGCAGGGGGAGCAAACACCACAATTTAAAGTTTTGCTTCACACTTTGGAAATTACTGCAATGGATGTTACTGATTTGATCATGATTTGATTATTGCAAAGTACAAGAAATTTGTGATCATTCTGCTTTCTAGCTAAAACAAAATTGTAGTGTCAGAAATTGGATTGTGAACTAAGACCATAAGTCCATTAGATAAAAGAGCATCTGATGAAGGGTCACTTGACCCAAAACATTAACTCTGATATCTCTCCACAGATGCTGCCAGACCTGCTGAGCTTTTCCAGCAATTTCTGTTTTTGTTTCTGAAAAGGCAAAGCAAAATACTGCAGATGCAGAGTTAATGGGTGGAATCTTACAGAGGCCTGAATGAAAATGGGCTATGGCGAGACTTGATGTCAGGAGGAACTTGCTGCATCTTTTACGCATTTGCCATGTGAATAGGCGAGTTTCTCATTAGGCAACGGTGAGTTGCCAGTTGATAGGGGTTATAGCTTGTTAAAAGTGTTGTGACTGGCACAGCTCACCTCATTAATATTCAGCTGCTTCTCTTACCAAACAGACTGAACAAGCTGGTTGCCGGGAAATCTTGACAGGGAAAGTCAGAGCAGGTACCGTGGTTGTGAGCAGCCTCCATGTGGCTCAGCACCAAAGAGCTCAGTGTCGTAGCACTGGCCACACACGGCCCTTGTCCACATATGTTGGTATCTCAAATTTGCCAAACCCTGACGGTCATCATGGCACTTTTCCAAACCACTTGGAGGATACTTAGGAAGTACAAAACTGCATTACTGGGTGCACCAGCAACAAACATTGAAACTCTCAATCTGCATCAATAGGTGTACTATTCACAGTTACACCTCAACCAATCATAACTCATGCTGAATAAATGTTCATTTGTCCTTTGAGCTGGCGTTCTTGCAAACTGTCCTGATGTGTACAAGATGAAAAGTTTGAACAAAGTGCTCAAATTTCCGTTTGTGTCAAATGTGAATTAAACAGTACAGATTATATTACTGAGGTAGAATTTATGTTCAATTAATGGAGAGGCTGGGTAGTATTTTAGTTATCCTTTCTTCATAGATTAGTTGCGGTTCCTTAAATTTTGCAAAAGATTAAGCATGTTAAAGAAAGCACATGATGTTGCAAATCATGCCCAGTCATTCGGAAAAGACAGGCTCGATTAGCTAATGTCCTTTTCGCATTCCATGAACTCCTGATTTGTTTGCAATGTTCACAGCACATATTTGATGGCGAAACCAGATTACCACGATGGGGGGCTTGTTAAAGTTGACACTTGGGAAATAAAAGAATTTAAACTGATTGTGCCATAGATATTTACTCATTTCAAATAATCTAGATTGTGTCTGACAGATCCAATCAAATTATAAACAATTGCCTTACCCCAGTGAATCAGAGATTTACTGGTTTCACATGTCCTGTATTGCAAAACTGTTCATTTGATTCTGTCTTTGTTTTGTTTCACTCCGGAGGTGCATAACCTTGTCTTAATGAAAGGGTTTTGCTAAGCAAGCTGGCTGGTATAGTACAGCGATAATGTTTCCTTCCATCTTTGACAAGTCAGCAAAAGGTGTCTCAATGGTTATTATTAAGTTAAAAAGATGGAAAACCGGGAGCTTGAATTAACATGACACAACTTGCCTCTGATTTGCCAAGTTACTAGACCAGATTTAGCGGAAAAGTCTTTCAAACAAATATTGGGAAGATTGAAGCTTTGGTCTTTGAACTGTCACAAGCTTCATTCCCCTTATGATGACTCCACTCTCTGAAAACTTCCCAAGGCTGAGCAAAACACTTTGTAATCTTGGCATCCTATTTGATCCCAAAATAAGCTTTTGACCACATTGCCATTTCATTGCAAAACTGTTTATTTCCACTTCTTAAAACTCCCTGATTATACACCCATCTCTCAGCTCATTTGTTACTAACCATCATCAATCGTGCCTTTGTTGGCTCCAGCCTTGGCTATTTCCAGGCATTACTGGCCCTTGCTCTCCAGACAGTACTCTGTCAATCAAAATTCTTCTGCACATGTCCTATCTCTCTCATCGAATCCTATTCACTCACTGTCACTGTGTTGACTGATCTTCCTGCTCCTCTGATGCTGCTTGGCCTGCTGAGTTCATCCAGCTCTACACCTTGTTATCTCTAGTAAAATTCCCATTACTGTTTTCAAATTTCTCTGTGTCTTTATTTCTTTAATCTCCATCGCCACAACCCTCTGAGATCTCGACTGTTCTCTAATTCTGGTCTATTGCACATCTCCAATTACCATCGCTCCAACACAGGTGGCAGTGCCTTTAGTTGCCAGGACCCCCAATACCTGAAATTTCATCCCTAAATCTCTCCGCTATCAGGTTTTGTTCATTTGGATGTAAACATAGCGGGTATGGTTAGTAAGTTTGCAGATGACAACAAAATAGGAGGTGTAGTGGACAGTGAAGAAGGTTACCTCAGATCTTGATCAGATGGGCCAAGTAGCTGAGGAGTGGCAGATGGAGTTTAATTTAAAAGAATGTGAGGTGCTGCATTTTGGAAAAGCAAATCAGGGCAGGACTTATACAATTAATGGTAAGGTCCTGGGGGGTACTGTTGAACAAAGAGACCTTGAAGTGCAGGTTCATAGTTCCTTGAAAGTAGAGTCACAGGTGGATAGGCTGGTGAAGGCGGCATTTGGTATGCTTGCCTTTATTGGTCAGTGCATCGAGTGTAGGAGTGGGGAGACCATGTTATAGCTGTTCACGACATTGGTTAGGCCACTTTTGGAATACTGTGTATAAATTCTGGTCTCCCTGCTATAGGAAGGATGTTGTGAAACTTGAAATGGTTCAGAAAAGATTTACGTGGATGTTGCTGGGGTTGGAAGGTTTGAGCTATAGGGAGAGGCTGAATAGGCTGGGGCTATTTTCCCTGGAGTGTTGGAGGCTGAGGAGTGACGTTATAGAGGTGTATAAAATCATGAGGGGCATGGATAGGGTGAATAGACAAGGTCTTTTCCCTGGGGTTGGGGAATCCAAAACTAGACGGCATAGGTTTAAGTTGAGAGGGGAAAGATTTAACAGGGACCTAAGGGGCAACTTTTTCATGCAGAGGGTGGTGTGTGTATGGAATGAGCTGCCAGAGGAAGTGGTAGGGGGACGCTGGTACAATAACAACATTTAAAAGGCATCTGGATGGGTACATGAATAGGAAAGGTTTAGAGCGATATGGGCTATTGGGAAATGGGACTAGATTTATTGAGGATATCTAGTCAGCAAGGACAAGTTAGACCGAAGGGTCTGTTTCCATACTGTACAGCTCGATGACTCTAAGTGCCTTGGGTCATTTTATTACAGGACAAGTGCTAAGGTAAAACTGTACAAGGTATTATCAATGCCAACAGGACTGTGAAGATGTATTTTGCGGTAGGGGCACCTCCCCACCAAACAGCCCCCTCTCCTGGTTGTTAGGTCCTTGCTAACCTACTCGAATCTTGAGAGATAGTAATGAAATGCCACTCTGAAGAATTTCAAAGGCAGCTGATGTGAAAGTTGCTGATCTTCTTGGCATGATGCTAAACTATTCTGTCCATAAACACAGACAATACAGTGCTGACCCACCCTCTACACCTTTGGCCCATGGACACAGCTCCTCTTCTCATTAGCATACTGCTTGTGTTACTGGGGAGGCTGATAACCCAGAGATCTAGCCTAAAGTTCTGAAGATACTGGAATGCACTGCCTGGGAGGGTAATTGAGATGGGAAACCTCAAAGCCTTTACAAAGTACACAGATGAGTACTTGAAGTGTCATAACATTCAAGGCAATGGGCCTAGTGCAGGAAAGTGGGACTATCGTAGATTGTGGTATATTTTTGGTGGTACACACTTGATGGGCCGAAGGGCCTCTTCTGCACTGTATGATTCTATAACTCTATGATAAGAATTCAAATTTCGCCAGCTGGCAAATTTAAATCTAATTAAATATGGGCATTATTAAAACATTAGCCTAAATAATGGTGTTAATGAAATTACAATATTATTGTAAAAGACTATCTGGTTCATTAATATCCTTTGGGAAATGAGATCTGCTCGACCCTGTCTAGCTTATATGTGACTCCAGATCCACAGCAATATGGTTGATTCTTAACTTGCCTCTGAAATGGCCAAGCAAAGCACTCAGTTATATAAAACCACTACAGGATAGCTAAAGAAGACTGAAACTGGATGGATCACTTGGCTCTGACACCACAAATGGCAGTGGCACACCTTGTCTTGTCAAGCCTACAAAGGCCCCCCCAGTAATACTGAGAGAATTGTGTCAAAATTATTAAGGAGAGCTATCTCATAGATTGATCAGCAACAAATACCAAAATTGCTGCAGAAACTCAGTAGGTCCTTTATTCATTCATGGGATGAGGGCATCGCTGACCAGGCAGCATTTATTGCCCATCCCTAATTGCCCAGAGTACAGTTTAGAGTCAACCACATTGCTGTGGATCTGGAGTCACATGGAGGCCAGACCAGGTAAGGATGGCAGTTTCCTTCCCTAAAGGACATTAGTGAACCAGATGGGTTTTTCCAACAATCAACAATGAATTGTGGTCATCATTAGACTCTTGATTCCAGATATTTATTGAATTCAAATTCCACCATCTGCCATGGTGGGATTTGAACCCAGGTCCCCAGAACATTATCTGAATCACTGGATTAACAGTGCAGCAATAATACTACAAGGCCATTGTTTCCCCCGGTCTGGTAGCATTTGTGCAGAATGAAACAGAGTTGACATATCGGGTCCAGTGACCCACCTTCAGGACTTGAAATGTTAAAACTGTTTCTGTCTCCACAATCGTGCCAGACCTGCTGAGTTTCTCCAGCAATGTCTGTGTTTGTTTCAGATTTCCAGCATCTGCAGTTCTTTGTTTTATTTCAGTGATCAAGTATGACATGGTCATACTCATCCAATCATACTTTAAAACCAATGTCCCACATTCCAGAAAGCAGCTCAGTATTACCTTCCCAAAGATATTTTGTGATCAATAATAAAGGGCTGGCCTGATCAGAAACACTCATCCCTTGAATGAATAACAAAAAATATTTGAATGTTAAATTATTTTTGCATTCTTTGATTATGGTGACCCCTGGCAAAATCTGATTATAATATGGATTAAATATTCTACCAGTTTGCCCTGTGCTGTGCTCACATCTGCTTGTGCTGGAAATTAGTTCATTGTTTCTACCCATTCCTTTAAGTGATGTGAGCGAGATGGGTTAGGGTTAGTCAAATCCAGAGGTAACAAAGACATGATTGAGCATTGTTAGTAACATAATCCCTTCTGCAAGACCTTGGATTCCATGGTTGGTATTGTCTGAGGGGTGCAGCAAGTTTGGATGAATAGCCTGTCAATAACATTTGCATTTCCACAGCACCTTCATTGAGTACAATGTCTCTAGACGTGTGATTATCAAATAAAGTTTGACATGGAGCCATTTGAGGAGATATTAGGACAGGTGACCAAAAGCTCTTTCAAAGTGGTAAACTTTAAGGCCTGGATTTAAAGGTAGAATTGGTGGGAGGGAATTTGACAGGTTGGCTGAATCCCCATATTCTCCACAGTTTAGAAAATTGAGAGGCGATCCCTTTGAGGCACACAGGAGTCTGAAGGGGCTTAGGCAAGGGAGACACTGGGAGATTGTTTCTGCTGTTCAGGGAATCTAGAACATGGTGGGTACAGACTCAGCATAAGGGGCTGATCATCTAGGACTGAGGTGAGCAGAAATCACATCACTCCTTTGAATTCTCCATCGTTGAATATATTTGACGCTTGGTCTCTCAAGGAATTGAGGGCTAAGGGAGTGGTCAGGAATGCGGGGTTGATACCCATGGTCAGCCATGATCATATTGAATGGGGGAGCAGGCTGCATGGATCTTACAGTCTCCTGTACGACTTTTCCTCCGTTATTAGGTCAGAGGGAGAGATGTTACTGGTGATTATACATGCTCAGCACCATTTGTGGTGAATCCTTCCCACTATCTACATCTTGTGGTTTATTGCCAACTAGAAACTGGACTCGACTAGTGATACAAGTACTGTGGCTACAAGAGAAGGTCAGAAGCCAGGAATCTTGTAACGAGGAATTCTCCCCCGGACTTTCCAAAGTCCATCTACCATCAACAAAGCACAAGTCAGCAATGTGATGGAATACTCCCCACTCCAACAACACTCAAGAAGCTTGACACCATCCAGGACAAAGTTGTCAGCTTGTTTGACACCACATCCACCAACATTCAATCCCTCCACCACCAGTGCACAGTACAGTAGCAGCAGTGCATACCATCTACAAGATGCATTGCAGAAATTCACCAAGGTCCTTAGGTAGCACCTTGTAAATCCACAACCACTTCCATCTAAAAGGGCAAGGGTAGCTGACACATGGGAACACCAGCCCCTGCTAGATCCCCTCTGAGCCATTCACCATCCTGACTTGGAAATATATTGTCGTTCCTTCAGTAACATTGGGTCAAAATCCTGGAACTCCATCCCTAACATCATTGTGGGTTTACCTAGAGCACACAGACTACAGTGATTCAAGAAGGCAGCCTCAAGGGTAACTAACGAAGGGCAAAAATGTTGGCTCAGCCGATGAAATCCATATCTCCTAATGAAAAATATCGACATCTGCTCCTAGTTCTTATGTTGTAAACCAACAAATTAATCCGAGCACCTCAATCCTCCACTGCCCCAAAGACCTCGCCAGGAAACTCGGCCTTATAAGGGTATTTCTTTCTCAATGAACTGACTGAGAATAGCCTCAGCTGTAACATTTAAGGGACTTGGACCAAGTCAGTGCAATCTCAACTTTTCCTTTATTCAGTACTTCTGATCCCCTCTCATCTTCCCTCCTTATTTATACATTAACACAAGAGGAGGCCATTTAGCTCATTTATTTTGCACCAGTTCTTTGAAAGGACTAACCAAATAATTCCAATCTGCCCCACTAACTCCCCAGCCACTGTGAAAACTTTCCATTTCAAGTATTTATTCCTGGTTAATAGTTACTGTTCAATTCTCCTTCTGCCATCCTGTCAGGCAGCATGTTCCAAATCACAACATCTCACTGCGTTCAAAGAATTCTCATCTCTCTGTTTCTTTATTTTCAATCTGTACCCTCTGGTTCCTGAACCTCCCATCAGTGGAAACCATTTCTCCTCATTTACTCTGTCAAAACTTTCCATGGTTTTGAAAATAACCTGCTCAGTAGCCATAGCTTAATAATTCTCTCCTTCCACATCCCCTGCTTTCCAACACCTGGTTTCTCCATCTCTACACTTTGAAGATTGTTAAACATAGTTTGCCTCTTCTTTTGTTTATATTTTAATCACTTTGTTCTCCTCTGTCATTTATTTCCTTCGAGCACTTGACTGCTGCTGTAATTCTTTCTCTCCCTTATTTCCAACAATTACTTTAGCTCTTTCTCATTCTCTTCTTTTGCTGCCGCCCTCCTCATTCCCAGAGGTTAGTCTCCCTCTTTCCCATTACCCCTTTACTAACTTTCCCAGTCTCTATCTGCCTTTTTCTTTGTTTCACTTTTCTCTCTTTCTCTCTCACCGTCTTTCTCACTGTCTGTCTCTGATTTCTTGCCTTTTTCTCTGTCGTTGTTTCTCTCTCACCGTGTTCTCTCTCTGATTTCTTGCCTTTCTGTGGTTCTTTCTCTCTCCCCGCCCTTTTCTCTTTCTCCTTCTGCCCTTTTCCTCTCTGTCTTTCTTTATCTCTGTTTCTTTGATTTTCTTTCTTTCTCTCTCTCTCTCCCAGTGTTTTGCTGCCTTTCTCCCTGTTTTTCCCTCCCTGCCGGAAGTCCTCCCTTTGCTTGGCCTGGGATCGTGCTGTGCTGAGGCGGAGCTGCGACGGTGCCTGGGCGCTCCCGCCCTCCCGATACATTGTAGCCGAGCTCGAGACATTGTATTCTCGGCCTCCCGCCGCTGCCTTCGCTCCCTGGGCTCGGCCGCTTCAACCTTTCGCCTTTCCAGCAAACCTTTCCTTCATGAACAGCCCAAGATGTCAGGGAAACACTACAAAGGGCCCGAAGTCAGCTGCTGTATCAAGTATTTTATTTTCGGCTTTAATATTATATTCTGGGTGAGTAAAACACACACAGTTAACCCAGATACAGCAGCGTTGAGCTGATAACTGGGCTCTGGCAGGTCTGTGCTGGAGAGGGAGGGAGGGAGGGAGTGGGTGGGGGAGGTTGGGGGTTGGGGGTTGTGGTTTGCACAGAGAGGACTGAGGATAAGCCAACCTGAGAAACACTGTGGAATGCAAAAGAGCCAGCTATCAGTCAGTGTTAAAAGATTATACAAGAGAAGCTTTGTGTGTGTGTGTGAGAGAGAGAGAGAGAGGGAAAGAGAGGCCCGAGAGTTTGTGTAAATCATGTACACTGGGTGTGCTTGCATTGTTTTCACAGGAAAGAAAGTACATTTTTGAAAAAGAATCAGAAAATACATTGCAGCAGTCCCCACACGTTATTGTAAACTGCAGTTTGTTTTGTTGAGTATGTAGGCTAGAAAGTGTGACATTTTGTAATTTACACAGGCTGTCTCTGGTAGTGAAGGGATTCCTGCCTCAGCACTTTTATAGTGGCAAAACAGATGCTTTTTTGTATTTATTCTAGGTCAAAGCTTTGAGCATGAAAGATTTCAGCAACAGTCTATATGTCAGTCACTCAGTTGTAACATCATTCATATGGGAGTGTTTTACTCTTTCAACGGTGCCACTTTGAATGTCAGCCCTATCCAGGTTTCTGACTGGGAATTATTCCTTCAAGTCTGCCTGTGTGTGTAGGTGAGCCACTTCTCAGGGAAAGACAGGAGCTACATAAAAATGTAAATTGAAAATAGGTAACTGTGAAGTATAGTAGCCTTTGAATGCTGGAAAGTGATCGTTGAAATGAATGGGTTCAAGTAGAGGTTAGATTACAGTAAAAATCTCACATTTTTTAATGCATTTGTTAAGAATTTCCAGATGTGAAATTTCTTAGAAAGTTGCAGCAGGAACAAAGCATTTTAACACATCTGTTTATCCTTAGGAACAGACCAAGAGATTGAAATGTATGAATTATTTTAATTGTAGGATTCACAATTTGAAATGACACACTCCTAAATTTATAGCAAGTTTGGATCTAATTTATTTTTAGTTGGTTTTAACTTGAGATTGTGGCTATTGTAACTCTTGAGAAAATAGAAGTTGGGTGGGGTGAGGACTATACAAAAATGGAAGTCACTCGCAGCAATTGAATGCTGAGTTGAGCAGAAAAGAATGTTGATGCTTAGGAGTGGTATATGTGTCATGCAAAATCTTGACACAACATGGTCTTTGGTACTTTGAAGACTTGATCTAAATGTTAACAGATATGACCGGCTGCTTAAAGATTCAATATGCTATAACATCAGATTTGAGCTGGGGGGTTTTCACAATCAAGCAATACTGAACAGACTTGGCCTCACTCCTCTGGGAAAGAGTGTGTGTTGAGGGGTGGCCTGATGATGAGGGATTCAGTGGCTTAGAAAAGATCTTTCCAAAACAAGAGCCCCCTAAATACAAATATATGTCCAATAATGAACTTAGCAGAAATGTCTTCACCTAGACAGCGGTGAGAATGTGAAACTCGCTTTCACAGGGAGTTGTTGAGCTGAAAAGCCTAGATTTGTTTAAGGGAAAACTGGATAAAGACACGACAGAGAAAAGAGTAGGAGAATATGCAAATAAAGTGGGAGGAGGTTTGTCTGCAAAATTTAACATTGGCATGTACTGGTTGGATTGCATGAAATGAATCAGCATTGTATGTTCTTGGTAATCCGGATATCCCAAGAACATCCTGAAAATGGCAGAGTCATTTGAACAACTAATGAAACCAGCTGATATTAAAAACTGTATCAGAGATAGTACGAACTGCAGATGCTGGAGAATCTGAGATAACCAGGCATAGAGCTGGATGAACACAGCAGGCCAAGCAGCATCAGAGGAGCAGGAAGGCTGACGTTTTGGGCCTTCAGAAATGGGGGGGGGGAAGGGGGTTCTGAAATAAATAGGGAGAGAGGGGGAGGCGGATAGAAGATGGATAGAGGAGAGGATTGGTGGAGAGGAAACAGACAGGTCAAAGAGGCGGGGATGGAGCCAGTAAAGGTGAGTGTAGGTGGGGAGTTAGGGAGGGGATAGGTCAGTCCAGGGAGGACGGACAGGTCAAGGGGGCAGGATGAGGTTAGCAGGTAGGAGATGGGGGTGCGGCTTGAGGTGGGAGGAGGGGATAGGTGGGAGGAAGGACAGGTTAGGGAGGCGGGGACGAGCTGGACTGGTTTTGGGATGCGGTAGGGGGAGGCGAGATTTTGAAGCTTGTGAAATCCATTTCTGAAGAAGGGTCTAGGCCCGAAACGTCAGCCTTCCTGCTCCTCTGATGCTGCTTGGCCTGCTGTGTTCATCCAGCTCTACACCTTGTCATTTCTGATATTAAAAACTAGCCAGTGTTGCCAAGAATTGTAGTGTTTGTATTGTAATGTGTGTAATGTAACTATTTTTGTTCATGAGTTTAAATGACACACTTAAAATAGCAGCATTTTAGTAAAGGATGGAATGGGAGCTCTGCTCTTTCTACATTTTACTCTGTCAGTGAGGTGTCCTGTAGTTCCTTTAATGTAACTGCCAGTGAGAAAACCACTTAAAAGAAAATGGAAAATAAAAGTATTAAAAATAAAAGGCTATATAACATGCACTATGTTTTAAGAAATAGTGAATGCTGTATGTTTGGGAATGAGCTTATGATCATTTCGTCTTGATTGCTTGTGTTGTTGAGGACAGCTATTACATTATTACAGTGTAAAGAAGTCTACAGGATTGTAACTTTATACTGTAAAATGCAGTGTGATAATCCAGTAATGCCATACAAAACCCAATCTGTCTGGACATGTTACACACTCTTAATTTTCGAAAGGATCTCAATGATATTGGGTTAAGGGTAGCCACCAAAGATAAGGCAATTTGATGATGCAAAGAAATTATTCCATGTGGCAGGAAGAAGAAACTTCAGTTATGTGGGGAAAGAGACTCACTTTCAGTGTGTTTTCACAACTACTGGATGTTTCAAAGTGCTTTAAGGCCAATGAAGCACTATTGAAGTGTCGTCAACGTTGTAATAGAGGAAACATGACAGCCCATTGATGTTTGAGAGTTTGCAGAGTGTCAGTGTGATAGACGACCAGATAATCTGCATTTTTAAAAATGAAGTTGTTTGAGGGATAATAGTTTGAATAACTAGAGCAGCTGGAACTTTTAAATGAGAGAAATTTAGACGGAGATTTAATTTGAGAGATGTTCAAAATGATGGAGTTTGATAAATTTAATGGGGAAAGACTGCTCAATTGACAGTGTCATTAATCAGAGGGGACAGATTTAAAGATCATTGGCAAAACAAATCTCTGAGAAGCCTTATTGTATCAAAGATGGTGTAATCAAAGCAAACCATTGTTACTGTTTCAACCAAAATAAATTTTGATAATTTGGTCTGAATTCAGAAGTATGAATAAAATAAATGCTGGAGGTCTTTTTATTGGAATTGACAGATGATTCATGTAAGACAACGTGAGAAGTAAGGACAGTTCTCATTTATGAAAGAGGTGGCACTGTTTAAAGTAGGCCTTAGTAAAGCTTCAGGCACAGAAAGCTCAAATAGGCTCTGCTGGCAAATAAGAAAAAGCATTAGGGCAATTTCCTGGACTTAGAGGGACTGAGGTCACAGGGTCTTGGAGGCATTTCGAAAACCTCAGAAGGTTGGACCCTGGAGTAGAATCCTCCTTTTTGGTTTGTTTGCTGGCCTTTGTTAAGATGCTGAATAATAATCTTCCATTTCAGCAGCTTAATTGATGGACAACCATTTCAGATGTACAATGCAACAACCTCAGCTGGGCTGTCGCTGTGCAAACATTGTTGAAATGATGTGCCCGGTCTGCAGCTTCAGGATATATTTTTCCCTGGGAAAGAAAGTAAAGCAAGGTTGCATGGTCTTATCAGGGAGATGCAATATGAATGAGAAGATCGAATGATGCTCTCCACATTCTGGTGAGGTCCTATTGGAATGCAGCATCCAGTTTTTTGATTAGCAAAGGAAGCAGACGAGGAGGCGGAAGCAATAATTAGACTGGAAACTAAGATGCTGGGATGTAAGTATCAGCTTGTTCTGTTCAGAAAGGAAGCTTTCAGATTGCTACGTAGAAGTTTTTAAATGTCCAGTGAATTTGGAGTCTGACAAATTGTCTACACTTGTTGGCTGTAACTCAGCCAAGTACTGCCTTGTATGGAACATTGGTGAGTAGGAAGGACATGCACTTTGCATGTGTAATGTGTGCTTGCATTAATGAGGGTATTAACAGGGACAGCATGCTCTCATTAAAGTCAGATTCAAACCTGTAGCGCACTCTGATGCTATGGCAACTGGCGTGGCATGTGAAGCATGGCAAATTCAGCTGGTGGGATGTGACTGATTACAGGCAAGCAGTATGCCAGCTGCATGATCTGTTTGAATACTCTCTCAATCTCTCTCTCTCTCTGTCTCTCTCTCTCTCTCTCACTCTATTCCTGGGAAGGCAAAGGTAATTGTCTCTTCATAAGGGTACACATTAAAAGTGGTACAGATTCATAAGTTGCTGTCTGTCTGCTTCACTAAAGTATAATTTAAGAGAAGGATATGTAACTCAAATATTAAGAATAAGCACAGTCCAAACTATTTTCCAATATTGAATCATCATCCATTTTGGCTTGTCATGTCCCGATGCAATTTTTAAATTCATTTGTGGGATATGGTCATCACTGGCCAGGCTGGCATTTATTGCCTATTGTTAAATGCCCAGAGGGCGGTCAAGAGTCAACTACATTGCTGTGGGTCTCGAGTCATGTGTAGGCCAGACCAGGTAAGGTCTAGATGGCTGGTTTCCTTCCCTAAGAGACATTGGTGAACTAAATGGATATTTATGATAATTGACAACAGTTACATTAGATTTACATTTTATTGTCACATACTCAAGTACAGTACAGTGAAAAGTGTATAACGTTGCCACACATCTTAGGTACCAAAGTACAAAAAAACTTAGGTACAGAGTTTAAAAAGCTAAGCATTACTTCATCGAATAAAAAGGGAAATAAAGAAATAAGGTATTAGTTAACATTAAAGTCTAAACTAGGAAAATAAAAGTATAAGTGGAAAGTTCAACAGTCTTTGACGAGTCCTGTGCTTATCTCACTGTCCATGAGACCTCAGCTGCTGTTCTTGACACTGCCACCGCAGATAATCGTCACTACTGCTGAAACTGCTGCCTCTCCCACCTCCTCCTGGTGCCTCAGGAATATGCCCGGGCAGCATACCACTTGCACATCGAGCTGAGACACTGCCACGAGCCTCCGAGAGACCGGCCAGCATACCGCCGAGAGACCGGATGGTAACCATTAGGTCAGAGTTTTATTCCAGATTTTGTGGATTCCAATTTCGCCATTTGTCATGGTCCCATGTCCCCATGGGGGGAGGTGATGGCCTAATGGTATTATCACTGGACCGTTAATCCAGAGACCCAGATAATTTTCTGGGGACCCAGGTTCGAATCCCACCATGGCGGATGGTGGAATTTGAATCCAATAAAAAAAAATCTGGAATTAAAAATCTAATGATGGTCATGAATCCATTGTCAATTGTCGGAAAAACTCATCTGGTTCACTAATGCCCTTTAGGGAAGGAAACTGCCATCCTTACCTGGTCTGGCCTACATATGACTCCAGACCCACAGCAATGTGGTTGACTCTTAACTGCCCTCTGGGCAACTTGGATGGGTAATAAATGCTGCCTAAAAGTGATGCCCTCATCACGTGAATGAATTCTTAAAAAACAAAGCATTGGTGTGGACCTCTGGATTGCTAGTCCAGAGATATTACCACAACATCACGACCTGCCCTTTGTGCCAGCTCCTTGAAGAAGCTATCCAGTGAGGTCCACACTCTCCCCACTTTCTCACCTCTGTAAATATTTCCTTTCCAAGTATATATCACACACCGGTCACTTCATAAGGATTAACTGAGTTGTCATCAGAAAGACCATTGAGATAAACAGTCAAAGTTCTACCTGACTGCAGTTTTTAGAGAAAGAAGGAATTTGTGTAGCATCAGAATTACATTAGCCAAGGGATTGTGTGTTGGTCCAAAGTGCTATACTTAGTTCCTCAAATATCAGTTCCTTGGAATCTCTTGTTCTTTTGGAAGGGGAGTGGAATCTATAAATACTCTTCATCATTCACTCAGACATTATTTACAAACATACAGTGCAGACAGCTAAGAAAAAAAACTAGTTGGCCCATTAATCCTGTCCCCACACCCATCATTTCAACGCCCATTATGACAAAACATTCACACTCGTCTCCACCCTACTCCCTGCCTTCTTCATTCTCCTTGACATCTGCAGTTATGGAGAGGTAAAAATCATTCCAGTAGTATCTCATGGCCAACATGACCCTGGAATACCTGACCATGTCGTTGCTCAGGCTCCCTGTGTCTATCTGTGTAATATTGCTGGATTGCAGTCCTACTTCAGTCCATCTCCTGCTGAAATCCTCATTTGTACCTTTGTTATGCCTTACCAACGATTCAAATCACTTCCTGGCCGGCCTCCCGTTTTCCAATCTGCATAAACCTGAGCTCATGCAGACTCTATTGTATCCAATTCTTGTCTACCTATCACCTCTGAGCTCACTGGTATACCTTGGCTTCTCCTTAAGAAAAGTCTCAGTTTTAAAGTTCTTCTCCTTCTTTTCAAATCCCTCCATGGCTTTGCCCCTCTATCATTCTGAGCCCTTCCTGAATCTTTCAGCTGCTCCAGTTCTGGCCTTTTTAACCATGGTGACCAGGTCCCAACTGCAATGAACCCTAAAACCTCAAATCCTTTTCCTAAACCTTTGTCTTTTTGGCTTTGTCTTTGAGAAACTAGTTTTAAAAACTATTGCTTTCACAAAGCTTTTGGTCATCTGCTTTAATTTCTCTTGTGACTCTGTGCTCTTTGTTTTGTAACACTCCTGTGAAATGCCTTGGAATGATTTCCCATTTTAAAGGTGCCATACAAATGCAAATTGATATCTATGAAGAGGCCTGCCTCCAATATTATACAATCCCTGCAGTGGCTTAAGAAGGTATCTTCACCAGGGCAACTAGGAATGGGCATTAAATGCAGGCCCAGCTAGTGATGTCCATGTCCCACAAGTGAATATAAAAAAAAACTCAGCCCAAATCGCCAACCAGCCCAATGCCCTCTTGAAGGCAAAGAGCTAGTAGCCACCATGCTAGTCAGCAGCACATGCCAGACATTCAGTATTTTCTGGGAATGAGTTACCACTATCTAGATATCTAACAATATCTAGTCTTTTCCCACTCTTAAACTTTAAGGTCAAGATTTTTTTGTCTTGGTCCAGGATTCTGACTGTGACTGGTAGGGCCAGCATTTATTGCCCATCCCTATTGAGGAGACACGGTAGTGTGACAATACTGTGACTGGGCTAGTAATGCAGAACCTCAGGTAATGTTCTGAGGATGTGGGCTTGAATCCCGCAATGGCACATGGTAAAAATTGAATTCAATTTTTAGAAATCTGCCATAAAAGGAAGTTGTTGAAAGGCGACTATGTAACTGCTCTGTCGATTATTGTAAAAACCAATCTGGTTCACTCATGTCCATTTAGAGAAGTTAATCTAATGTCCTTACCTAGTCTGACTTACATGTAACTCCTGACCCACAGCAATGTGGTTGACTCTTAACTGCCCTCTGCACATCCCTCATTGTACAACAAGTGTCAGCCCAGACAACAACACCTTCAACCTACAAACAATTTTTTGGAAAAACTTGCCCCTGAGAAGCTTGTTATGGTGTAGATACAAGTGGTTTTAATTGTAGTGGTTCGATACAATCTTAGCTGGCTTGGTCATTTCAGAAGCTAGATGAGAAGTGACCACATTTTGATGGGTCTGGAGTCACAGACTGGGTAAAAATAGCATAGTTCCTTCCTTGAACCAGACAGATTTTTAACAACCTGGTGATTCCATTGTAAGTATTATGCAGAGTTGCATTTTATTCTAGTTTAAAAAATTTATTGGAACTAAATTCCCCTCATCCTCACCATAATGATCTTTCAAATGGTCAGGCTATCTTGTCATTTAATTTTTTTTAACAGACCTTAATCAGAACACCTCAAAGTTGGTGCTCTTCTAAACTGAAGGTGCTTGGCATCAAGTTTATATTTTATAAAATTATTTATGAAATATCCAGTGAGGTGCAAAAAGTGATGACTTTCGAGATCAAGCCGCAGTTTGACCCACTTAACCTTTGCCGAGTGCACAGTTCATCCTTTCCTTCATTAAGGACAGTGTATTAGCTTGAGGGGCTGAATGGCCTATTCCTGTTCCTGTACCTTTAAAAGTTGAGCACGGATGAGAATCAAGACTGTGAATGAGCCAGAAGATGAATTACGAATTTTCCAACGTATGTAACTGAAATTGTTTATTTCTAAAGTAGGGCGAGGAGTGGTAGTGGGGTGGTGTCAATGCAAAGATCTCAGTGAAATGTAAATGATTGCAGTGAAACAAGGTATATTCACTATTGGCAGGTTGAGAATTCAGTTCCTAATGGAGGAACTTTCACTTCACTGAACACATAATAGTGAATGATTCTCAATAGAAATGCCCAGTCATCTCCTGCCCTTATGTTCCTTGTTGCTATGGCAATGAGTTAAGAGTCCAAGTAAATGCTTTGTTTTTTTCAAGAAATAGGAATTATATTTTTGTTTTGCTGTTTCTCTTATTTCAACCCTTCAGTGCTGCCTTTGGTGCTGTCACTTGTGAGTAGGAGAGTGTGGCCCTTTAATAGTGTGGGTTTGTTATGAATTTTTTGGCTCTTGACCCACTTTCTTCTTTCCCCTCCCTAAGTCACAAAGATGGTGGAAACATATCCTGCAATTTGAGAGCGGGCATGAATTGAGCACCATTTCTGCTGCAACTTATCATTGATAGCCCATGGTGTAGGATTTCCTAAGATATATTTCATAAGAAATATCAAATCATAGATATAGCGGAGAGGGAGACCATTCAGCCTATTTTGCCTGTGTTGGTGCCCTTGAAACAGCGACCCAATTGAACCCATAATACTGCAGTTTTCCAGTGTGGTGTGTGTATGAAATGAGCTGCCAGAGGAAGTGGTGGAGGCTGGTACAATTACAGCATTTAAAAGGCATCTGGATGGGTATCTGAGTAGGAAGGGTTTAGAGGGATATGGGCCAAATGCTGGTAAATGGGATTAGATTAATTTAGGATATCTGGTTGGCATAGACGTGTGGGACTGAAGGGTCTGTTTCCATGCTGTACATCTCTATGACTCTATCTGACTCCATTTTGGTTAAATGTGCTTTTAGGGACAATATTAGGTTGTGAAGATGTCGCTGGTCTAGTAAACCAAAGCTCAGGCTGATGCTTCAGGACACAGGTTCAAATCCCACCAAGTAACTAGTAGAATTTAAATTCAGTTAATGAATCTGGAATATAAAACTAGTCTCAGTGATGGTGCTCACTGTAACCCCCACCATGATTACTGTAAAACCTTATTTTGGTTCAACAAAGGGGAGGAGATGGCCTCATGGTATTATCACTAGACTGTTAAGCTGGAGACCCAGATAATGTTCTGGGGACCTGTGTTTGAATCCTGTCATGACAGATGATGGAATCTGAATTCAACATAAATCTGGAATTAAGAATTTAATAATGATCGTGAAGCTGTTGCCAATTGTCAGAAAATCCATCTGGCTCACTAATTCCCTTTAGGGAAGGAAATCTACCATCCTGTCTGACCTACATGTGACTCCAGATCCACAGCAATTTTGGTGACTCCTAACTGCCCTCTGGGCAATTAGGGATGGGCAATAAATGCTGGCCTGGCCAGTGATGCCAACGTTTTGTGAATGAATTTAAAAAAAAAACCAGGAAGACATTCTGTAATGCTTACCTGGTCTTTAGGGGCTCTTGCGGCAGTGATATTGCCCCTACTTCTGGGTCAGATTATCTTGTTTACAAGTCATACATTCCTCAGACATGCCACAACATTTCAGAGCAGTTTAAAACTATCTACCTGGTCTGGCCTACATGTGACTCCAGACCAAAACAACAAGATAGGCTCTTAACTGCCCTCTGAAATGGCAGAGCAAGACCTGGCTATGACAGCAACACTCATGGAAGAATAAAGGAAAAAAAACAGCACAGAGCAAGTTCCCGCAAATAAATAATGGCCCCCAGACACCAAGATTTCTTAATGACTACTGCAATGATGTTCTGGTTTGTGCTTTACTACAGTGCACATTCCTGTTCTCCTATACATTCTTCTCTGAATCGCTCCCATCGCTGCACTCCTTCCTGCTTTTTTAAAAGTTCATTCATTCACAAGGATGTGGGTATCACAGGCTAGGCCAGCATTTGTTGCCCATCCCTAATTGCTCATAGGGCAGTTAAGAGGCAATTAGCTGATGACACAAAGGTAGGTAGGAAAGTGAGATCAGTACTTCTCCTGCACTGGTTTCTCCTTCCATCCTTGTACGGTTCCTTCGGGAAGGCTGTATGGCCGGATAGAGAGGAATGGAATTGAGACCAGGGAGAACCATCTTTAACCCCGTCCCCCTCTTCTTCATGAGGCGTAGTGCCTGCTTCTGTTCTCTCAAATACACACTCTTAGATTCACTTTGTCCAATCAAGCCTCCTAGATGCAAATGACCTTCTTTTCTTCAGCAACCTGAATATCTCCACAGGCCTTATTACCCCCTCGCCAGCTTGTGCCTCTCCATATGAGACTAGTTGTTGCCAAGGAAACTAAACAGCCAAACCAAAACCTGCTGGTGTTCAGGTCTGGTTTTGGAGGGGAAGAGAGGTGATTTTTGTGCAGTCTCACCAGTGTTGCTAAATGTTGTAACAAACATTGGCAAGAGCTCAGGGATATAGTTTGAACAGAGAGTCTGTCAGACATTTAATAGTAGCAAGAAAAAGCTACAGATGTGCTGCAGTTTTGGTTTGACTCACAAAGCTCTGTAAAATCGAATGTTGCACTAATTAGGTATTGGGTGAAATCCCTATTGCAAGTCTCTTCAAGTAGTTAATAGTGACTTATGAATCATTAACGAGGGACTTAAAGCAAAAATTTTTTGGGTTTATGTTGGATTAATTTTTTTTGGGTTTCTCTTCTCATAACCTGCCATTTAAAAACAAATTATTTGCAATTATTATAAGAAGTCCAGGCCATTCATCCCCAAGAGTCTGTTCTTCCGTGTTTAATTTGTCTCCTAACTCCATCCGACCATCTTGATCACCCTGAGGGGCAGTGAGAGATTCACTTACTGCGCCCTCAGTGTGGAGCTCCAAAAATCTGGCCAAGATTTCCCAGCAGTGTAATGGATAAATCATCATCCTGGATGTGTAATTTGCAAAGCTGTCAGAATTGGAAGGAATAAAAGCCACCAGGAGCTTAATTATCTGCCCGCTTATTGGGAGTACTCATGCCTCTGAAACAGCATGTTGTGAGCTCAAGTCCCACTTCAGTGCGGTGCTGAGAGAGTGCTGCACTGTCAGGGGTGCTGCCTCTTGGATGAGATGTTAAACTGAGGCCTTGCTTGCTCTTCTGAGTGCACATAAAAGATCCCATTGCAATGTATTGATTAAAAACGGGAAAGTTCTCCCATGCCCTGCTAAAATATTTAAGCCTCAAATAACAATTAAAAACAGATTTTTAAAAGCAGGTTCCTTTAGCAGTACCTTCCAAACCCACAACTACTTCTGCCTGGAAAGACAAGGGCAGCAGATACATGGGAACACCATCCCCTGCGAGCCGCTCACCCATCCTGAATTGGAAATATATTGCGTTCCTTCAGTATTGCTGCATCAAAATCCTGAAATTCCCTCCCTTAGGGCATTGTGGGTTTACCTACAGCACATGGACAGCAGTGGTTCAAGAAGGCAGCTCACCCCCACCTTCTCAAGGGCAACTAGGGACGGGCAATAAATGCTGGGCCCAGCGAGCAATGACGATGTCCAGTGTGTGAATAAAAAAATTATCTGGTCATCATCTCCCTTGACTAAGTGGGATCTTGCTATGTTCAAACTGTCTTCCATGTTTCCTAGATTACAATAGTGACCACACTTCAAGAGTAGTTCTTTGGCTGTTGTGGGACATTTTGATGTTGTGAAAGGCAGTACATAAATGTAACTTCAGCAATGGTTTTCACATGCCAAATAGATACTTGGAAGGTATGCCAAATATCTGCAAAAGTGATGAATTCTACCATGACTCTAAATTTAAAATAACGATTCTTGCCCATAATAGAGATGGCGCATGTTTGCTGTTCAATTGGAAAACAGTGCCCCATACCAGTTGGTGACACTTGTCTGTTTAAAATTGATAGAGGAATTAATGGTGTTTCTTAGTGTTAAACAGGTAAGACAGTGGTTGAATCAGGAAAGCTGGGTGGTATCAATGGACATATTAATCTTGCTGTTGTACAATTTTTTTATGTCAACATGTTGGCGTGGAAGTAGGCTTAAAAAGTTCTTGACTTTGAACTGAGACCTGGATGTCATTCACCTTTATGTTGTGAAATGTGTTTAAACAGTGGCACAGCCATTCTAAACTGTGTGCAGTACTTTAATTTTTAGATTAAATATAATCTTTTCCCTTTGTGTGTTTCAATTGCTGGACACACACGAATGTCAACTTTTCTTATTTCATGTGAAACCAATATGAAAAGTTTAATCTTTCACATGATGCCCTCTTTGTTGTTTCTTTATTAAGTAACATAATACCAGAGAGTTGTATTGTTGTAATAATTGGTGACCTCTTTGTGCCAAGTTACTGATCTTTCATAAAATGAATTGAACATGGAGTTTTTTTTTGTCTATTTCCAGTTATTGATCACCTCTTAGCACTGCATATCAGACATTGGCACAGTCCCACCAGACACAGTGGCATAACCAGTGTGGAATTGTCTGAGCCCACAAAAAGGTTAAGGAGTTTTAAACAAAAGTGAAACAGGCACAAAACTAACGTGTTCATGTTTCCTGCAAAATTTTATACTGTCTCCAGATTCAAATGGGCTAAATCTGGTCCTGCTTCCAATTTAAAATTTCACAATTCAGTCAATTGCACTGGTTCAGAAAGACTCTTCAAATTGTGCTTGTTTTCTTGTGTATGTGGGTACATATTACATTTTAAAAGATTTTTAAAAGTTGAAAAAAATTAATTTACTAAGGAAGCGACCAACTTGAACAAGTGGAGCCATTAAATGGGTCACTGTAAAATGTAGGAGCAGAAGTAGGCCATTCAACCAATTGAGTCTGCTCAGCCATTCAGTGAGAATCATAGCTGATCTCTCAATCCTCAATTTTGCTTGGGAACCCTGCAGCCCAATGGTTTCAATGTGGACTTCACAAGCTTCAAAATCTCCCCTCCCCCAACCGCATCCCAAAACCAGCCCAGCTCGTTCCCTGCCTCCTTAACCTGTCCTTCCTCCCACCTATCCCCATCTCCTACCTACTAGCCTCATCCCGCCCCCTTGACCTGTCCGTCCTCCCTGGACTGACCTATCCCCTCCCTAACTCCCCACCTACACTCACCTTTACTAGCTCCACTCCTGCCTCTTTGACTGTCCGTCTCCTCTCCACCTATCTTCTCCTCTATCCATCTTCTATCCGCCTCCCCCTCTCTCCCTATTTATTTCAGAACCCCCTTCCCCTCCCCCATTTCTGAAGAAGGGTCTAGGCCCGAAACGTCTAAAAATACACTAAATCTACACTAGATAGTAGGAACTGCCGATGCTGGTGAGTCTGAGACAACAAGGTGTAGAGCTGGATGAACACAGCAGGCCAAGCAGCATCAGAGGAGCAGGAATGCTGATGTTTCGGGTCTAGACCCTTCTTCAGAAAAAAGTATTTTTTTCTGAAGAAGGGTCTAAATCTACACTAGTCCCATTTATCTGCATTAGGTCCAATAGCCTTGATTGTGAATACACTTCAAGTGCTCATCTAAGTACCTTTTTTTTTGAAAAGGTTATGAGGTTTCCTGCCTCAACTAACCCCCAGGCATTGCATTCCAGATTCCCACCACCCTGTGGGTGAAAGAAATGGAAATGAGAGGCCAACTGTACTCTGAATTTTGTATTAATTTGTATGTTGTCAGGTTGAGTTCATTAAATTTAATCATTTGCATATTATTTGTGTTTTATTAGGTGATTAGGCTGAACTATAGTCAGTTTGTTCCATGTGTTATTTGTGAAATAACGTCTTTTTTCCACTGTTTCATTGGGCATTTAATTTTGTGTGGTCCTGGCAAGTGATGGGAGATGTTCCTAATGCTTCCTCAGGCATCCCTATATGCAAATAATTATCCTAACATGGGATGTTTTCCAGTATCATACAGTCCCTTCGTATCAGAGATCCTCTAGTGAATCATGGCTGGTGTTTGTCCAACCCTAGTGTGCTTCCAAGAGTGAGCACAATTCCCTATCTGAAATTCGACTGTTATACTATATGAAAGCAGCAACATTTTCTTGTAATTTATGTTCTAAATCTTGATCAAAACAAGTTAGTGTTATATGGTTAATGATGACGGTTCAATGATCAATGGCTTACCAGAGGCTGAGTAACCCTTTGGGTTAGTTTGTTTATAGCAGTAAAACACAGTTCAACTGATTTCCTTCTGTGCATCTAATAGCTAGGCAGAGTTGCGATATTGTATACACGTTGCACATGGAGTTCTTAAAAACGAACTTTCTTAAAACCAAAGTGCGCATACAGCAATTACCAAAAATAATACTCTGATCATGAAACTACTTAATTGTCAAAAAAACGCATCTTGTTCAATGATGTCCTTCAGGGAAAGAAATCTGCCATCCTTACCTTGTCTGATCTCCATGTGACTCCAGACACACAGCAATGAGGTAGACTCTCAACAGTCCTTTGGAATGGCTGAGCAAGCCACTAAATTAAGGGAGGATGGAGACATAGTGGAAATGTCACTGGATTAGCAATCCAGAATACCTTACTAATGTTCTAGGAGCATGGGTTCGAATCTCACCATGGTTGACGGTGAAATTTGAGTTCATTAAAAAGCTAGCCTAGTGGTAACCATGTAACCACAGTCAGTTGTTGTAAAAAACCCATTTGGCTCACTAATGTCCCTTAGGGAAGGAAACATGTGATCTTACATTGTCTGGCCTACGTGTTGACTCTTAACTTTAGGTATCGGCAGTAAGTAGTGGCCTAACCAGTGATGGCCACATCCTATGAACTAATTGACTAAAATAAAGATTAGGAATGGGCAACAAGTGCTGGTCTTGCCATGTGAATGAATAATTAAACTGCTGTGGAAAGGAGGTGGAAAGTAATTACAATGAATGAGCCCTTGCCTTTAATTGTTTAATAAGACAATCTTTGATGGTTCACTGTGCAGTATACCCAAGAAGTAAATCAGCCCATTGAAAGAAAGGCTCTATAATTTTAAAGAAGTACAACATAACATCACGGTTCACAAAAATACCCTTCATCATAAAGTTTGCAAGAGAGGGAAGTGCAACAGTGTCATGGAGATTACTGGAAATGCTTCAGAATTGTTGTCTAGTACGATTGTTGTAGGCATAACTTGTTGTTGGTTAGCTGACACTGAACATGTAGACATCTGTGCAGTTCATCTGGGACAAAGTGTGTTTGTGGGCACAGCAGGTCCTCACACTGTATAAAAACAAAAAGTTTATTCCACTGCTTTGTATATCTTCAGTCAACACAATGCTGCTTAACATTTGCATGAAGGGAGATGAATTGGCCCTGCTATAGGAAAGATGTTGTGAAAGTTGAAAGAGTGCAGAAAAGATTTACAACGATGTTGCCGGGGTTGAAGGGTTTGAGCTGTAGGGAGAGATTAAATAGGCTGGGGCTATTTTCCCTGGAGCATCAGAGGCTGAAGGGTGACCTTATATAAGTTGATAAAATCATGAGGAGCATGGATAGGGTGAATAGTCACGGTTTTTTTCCCAGGGTAGGAGAGTCCAAAACTAGAGGGCATAGGTTTAAGTTGAGAGGGGAAAGGGACCTATGAAGCAACTTTTTCACGCGGAGGGTGGTGCGTGTATGGGATGAGCTGCTAGAGGAAGTGGTGGAAGCTGATACAATTACAACATTTTAAAGGCATCTGGATGGGTATATGAATGTGAAGGGTTTAGAGGGATATGGGCCAAAAGTTGGCAAATGGGACTAGTTTAATTTAGGATATTTCGTTGGCGTGGATGAGTTGGACTAAAGTGTCTGTTTCTGTGCTGTACATTTCTCTGACTCTTTTTGGTCTGATAACATAAAGTATAATTTCCATACTGTAGGTTACGATGAGACCTTGATTAACCGGTTAAGTTACTCAGAACTACTGTTGTGATTTGCACGGTGCACACTGCATCATATATTTGGAAACAAAACTGAGAATGTTATTGAAATCGGAGATAGCAAGAACTGCAGATACTGGAGTCAGAGTCAATACAGTGTGAAGCTGGAGGAACATAGCAGGTCAGGCAGGAGAGTCGACATTACAGGCCTAGCCCTCCTTCAGGATCCGAAAAGTTGACTCTCCTGCCCCTCTGATGCTGCCTGACCTGCTGTGTTCCTGCAGCTCCACACTGTGTTGACAATGTCATTGAAATAGTTTTTTAGCACCAGTCTTTTAAAAACGCATGTTGGGGGCAGAGGTGAATGGAGAATAAAAGAATGATAGTCAGATCTTCCTCCTTTTCCACCAACTTCAAAGTAACAAACAGCCAGTTGTCAATAAGTCTTTGTAAACTTCCGTTTGGGAGCACTGTGGGAGATCAGGGGTTCAGAATTGGGGCAGCACGGTGGCTCAGTAGTTAGCACTGGTGCCTCACAGCGCTAGGGTCCCTGGTTCGATTCCAGCCTCCGGCAACTGTCTGCATGGAGTTTGCTGTTCTCGCCATGTCTGTGTGGGTTTCCTCCGGGGTACTCTTGTTTCCTCTCTCAGTGCAAAGATGTGCAGGTTAGGTAATGGCTATACTGAAATTGTCTGTAGTGTTCAAGGATGTGTAGGCTGGGTGGCTTAGCCATGGTAAATGTGGGGTTATGGGATATGATACGGGGGCTGAGTCTGGCAGACTCAGTGCACATCAGTGATGGACCAAATGGCCTCCTTCCAGACTGTAGGGATTCTATGGCGAATGTTCTGAGACTGAAGTTGATAGATTTTTGCACACCAAGAGTGTGGAGGAATTTGATGGGAGGGTGGGAGTTGATCAACCATGATATTGAATGACAAAGGAAACTAGAGGGTGATGGTCCCTCCAAGCATGAAGCAACCCAAGGGGTTATGACACAGGCACAGGTCCATCCCCCTTAAGACCCATTAAGTGCCTAGTTAGGAAGAAAGGTTTTAAAAGTACCATGTACTTCAATTAATAGGCTCCACATCATAGGATTAAAGAATCCGTGTGGAAACAGGCCATTCGCCCCAACAAGTCCACACTGACCCTCCAAAGAGCATCCCACCCAGACCCATCCCCGTAAGCCTGCATTTCCCATGGCTAATCCACCTAACCTGCACATCCCTGGACCCTATGGGCAATCTAACTTGGCCAATCCACTGAATCTGCACATCTTTGGTCCGTGGGAGGAAACCCACGCAGACACGGGGAGAAAGTACAAACTCCACACAGACAGGCACCTGAGGGTGGAATTGAACCTGCCTGTCTGGCACTGTGAGGCAGCAATGCTAACCACTGAGCCACAGTGCCACCCACATGACAAAATAGAAGAATGAAGGGGATGAAGGCATTGCTTAAGGCTCTCTGCAAAACTACACTTCACCTAGTGCTGCTATTTCCCCATAGCCCTGTAATCGTTACCCTCTCAGATTATGAACAAGTTTCCTTTTGAGAGCTCATGATTGAATTTACATCCACACTCAGACAGCTCATTTAAGATGCTAAACGTTCACAGTGTCAAAAAATGTTTTTTGTCTTTTTACCGTGGGATGACTCCAATATGTTGAAGAGTTGGTTAGCTCAGTTGGCTGGTTTGTGATGCAGAGTGATACCAACAGCATGGGTTCAATTCCCACACTGCCTGAGGTTATCATGAAGGATTCTCCTTCGCAACCTCTCCCCTCGCTTGAGATGTGGTAACCCTCAGGTTAAACCACCACCAGTTGTCTCTCTGAGACAGTAAGGACTGCAGATGCTGGAAGCCATAGTCAAAGGATGTGAAGCTGGAAAAGCACAGCAGGTCAGACAGCATCCGAGGAGCAGGAAAGTCAATGTTTCAAGCTGAAACCCTTCATCAGGCCTGAAATATTGATTTTCCTGCTCATTGGATGAGGTCTGACCTGCTGTGCTTTTCCAGCTTCACATCTATTGACACCAGTCGTTTCTCTCTCTCTCTAATGAGAGTGCAGCCCTATGGTCCTGTAGGACTTTGGTGACTTTAGTGTAGAATATAGAAACAGGATTAAATTGATTTAAAGCTGCACTTCCTGAAGTCTTTATTTTGTAAGCAAACAATGTGAGTTGCATCAAACATTGCCTCACATGTGATCAGGTTAATACTGTCACTCCCCCAACAGAGAATAATATGCCAAATATTCTTTCATGGTTAGCACTGTTGCCTCTCAGCACCAGGGACCCAGGTTCAATTCCACTCTCAGGCATCTGTCTGTGTGGGGCTAGCACATTCTCCCCGTGTCTGCGTGGTTTTCCTCCGGGTGCTCCAGTTTCCTCCCACGGTCCAAAGATATGCAGGTCAGGTGGATTGGCCATGGGAAGTGCAGAGTTACTCAGAGAGGGTAGGAGGATAAATCTGGGTGAGATGCTGTTTGGAGGGTTGGTATGGACTTGATGGGCCAAATAGCCTGCTTCCACACCATAAAGATTCTATTCTGTGATTCTTTGGGGCAGCATGGTGACACAGTGGTTAGCACTGCTGCCTCACAGCGCCAGGGACCTGGGTTCGATTCCACCCTTGGGTGACTGTCTGTGTGGAGTTTGCACATTCTCCCCGTGTCTGCATAGGTTTCCTCCCACAGTCCAAAGATGTGCAGGCTAGGTGGATTGGCCGTGCTAAATTGCCGATAGTGTTCTGGGATGTGTAGCTTATGTGGGTTATAGGGGAATAGGTCTGGGTGGGATGCTCTGAGGGTCGGTGTGGACTGGTTGGGCCGAAGGGCCTGCTTCCACACTGTTGGGATTCTATGAAGACGGTATGATATTTTCCAGTTCACCTCTGGCTTGTGTTTTGTCCAGCTCTTGCGTGATGAATGCCACATTCCAGTCACCTATTTACATTACTATTTGCATCGGTCTGCTAGCACTTTGTCCTTTTGGTACTTGGAATTGCTCAGATCAATTGAGATCACTTTCGGTTTTACAAGTTGTTCTATTACAAAGCCCATTCATAGCTGTGATGTTGATTGGAAGGGGAAAACCCAACAAATATCATGTTAACTCCCTATGCCAACAATCTACTCTCCACATTCATCTTTATTGTCAGTAGATGATTAGGCAGTCTCCTTTTCATTCAATCAGCTGTAGTAAGTGTTTCACTGTGACTTCACTGTGAATGACTAGCTCTCAGCCATTTAGTTACTTTTGCTACTTGGCTGGTTGTAAAATTCTAAATTGTATTTTATTTACAAAAATTGTAAATGAAAAATCTGGGTCTTCTACTCCCTGACCTGTCAACATAAACTTAGAGTTGGAATGAGTCTGTCTGATCTACGTCAGCCTTCAGAAAGCAGGACCCTACTCCAAGATGTCAATGTCTTAGTGATTCAAGGTGCAGAGCTGGATGAACACAGCAGGCCAAGCAAGTGCTCCTGTGATGCTGCTTGGCCTGCTGTGTTCATCCAGCTCTGCACCTTGTTGTCTCGGATTCTCCAGCATCTGCAGTTCCTACTATCTCTTAGTGATTCACTTTACTGTTTGATCTCATAATCTCTTGGTGCTTACAGCTCCATCTTACCATAAAAAGTACTGTAGTAGAGCCCTGCTGACTTTGCGATGATTGAGTTAAACAAGGGCACTGATAAAACAAGATTAAGTCAGATTTAAATGGCAGTTTCACTCTTCAGAATTCAGAGTTTATTTTTGCCAGACACCTAGTGGTTTCTTTCCTCCATCCAGAAAGTAGTGAAACGTATTCACAAATGAACTATCCTGTTGTAACACTGGGACGATCCAA
>NC_063332.1:173966350-173974602 GCF_021869965.1 Rhincodon typus
GAAACATGGTTATAATTTGAAATTCTCTTATGTTAGTTCTATTAAAATTTGGTAATTATTTTTTGAGTTGCCTTTAGGAAGGTGATGCTTTTCATTTATCTAATTCCAATTCATTATTTAATCATTCTGATTGATAGCCAAAAATAATGTGTTACTGTAGTAACTGAGAATCATAGAATGATATAGCACGAGGGCCATTCAGTCTATTTCAATAATGATAACACTTTGTTTGAGTTATCCAATTAGTTCCATCTTCACCATCTTTTACACAGTCCTGTAAGTTTTTATCTTCCAAGTATTATCCAAGCTCAAGGACAATATCCTGTTTTCCACTTAGGCACTTTATAGCTTCAAGGTCTCAATGTTGAATTCAATGTTTCAAAACTGACTGAGTTATATCTGTTCTCCATTTTTCTTAGAGAGTCATTGAACTGTATAACATGGAAAGAGACCTTTCAGTCCAACTTGTCCATGCCAACCAGATATCCTAAATTAAACTAATCCCATTTGCATTTGGCCTATATTCCTCTAAACACTTCCTGTTCATGTACCCATCCAGATGCCTTTTAAATGTTGTTATTGTACCAGCATCCACCATTTCCTCTGGCAGCTCATTCCATACATGAACCACTCTCTGCATGAAAAAGTTGCCCCTTAGGTCCCTTTTAAATATTTCTCCTCTCACCTATGCCATCTAATTTTGGACTCCGCTAGGGGAAAAAGACCTTGGCTATTCATCCAATCTATGCCCCTTATGGTTTATAAACTTCAATGAGATCACTCCACAGCCTCCGACGTTCCAGGGAAAATAGCCCCAGCCTATTCAGCCTCTCCCTATAGTTCAAACCCTCCAACCCTGGCAATATCGTTGTAAAGCTTTTCTGAACTCTTTCAAGTTTCACAACATCCTTGCTATAGCAGGGAGACCAGAGTTGAGCACAGTATTCCAAAAGTGGTCTAACCAATGGCCTGTACAGCTGCAACATGACCTCCCAACTCCTATAGTCAATGCACTGACCAATGAAGGCAAGCATACCAAATGCCTGTCTACCTCTGACTCCACTTTCAAGGAACTATGAACCTGCACTCCAAGGTCTCATTGTTCAGCAACACACCCCAGGACCTTACCATTAAGTGTATCAGTCCCGCCCTGATTTGCCTTTCCAATACCCAGCACCTCACATTTATCTAAATTAAACTACATCTACCACTCCTCAGCACATTGGCCCATCTGATCAAGATCCTGTTGTACTCTGAGGTAACCTTCTTTGCTGTCCACTATACCTCCAATTTTGGTGTCACATGCAAATTTTCAAAACCACCCCTACAACAGCCTTGTCTTGTTTACTTTACAGTTAGGAGAAAAAAACAATTTTCTTCCTTTCACACTTCAATTTATACCTATTCTACATTTTTTTCCTACTTTTTAAAAAGTCCATTTGTCTTTTGTGCTGGGCCTCTGCCTTCATCAAAAGTATAAGGAAACCTAGTTTCCAACACCTTTCAGTTCAGAAGAAGAGTCATGTCAGACTCAATATGTTAATTCTATTTCTTTCTCCACAGATGCGGCCAGACCTGCTGAGCTTGTTTCAGATTTCCAGCATCTGCAGTATTTTACCTTTATTCCTATTGAGTAGACCAAGGCTGACAGAAAGCACAGACCAGGTTTCATAACTTAACAAGGATTTCTATTTATTACAAGTAAATACACATTGATTACAGGTAAACAATTATACACTGTTGGTTCTATACCCTTTTAAACTCCCCCTTACACACACAGGGGAAAAAATGGGTGTTATGAGCAGGAGAAAAGCAGTTCAGTGGTTTGTGGAGATGATTCTTGTGTTGATCAGAAGACTACTTCTTGGTCTTTCTTCACCTGGTGCTTTCACAAGTTTGCAGGAGGCACAAGATGGCTGGTCAGACTCATAAAATGTTTCTGACTTATTAATTGAAAGTTACAGCTTACAGCAACTGCTGAGGAAAGAATAAACTGGTTTTCTTCAGGTTTGAGACAACAAGGTGCAGGGCTGGATGAACACAGCAGGCCCACCAACCTCCGGATCCAACGCATCATCCTCCGACACTTCTGCCATCTGCAATCCGACCCCACCACCAAAGACATTTTTCCCTCCCCACCCTTATCTGCTTTCCGGAGGGACCACTCTCTCCGTGACTCCCTTGTCCGCTCCACACTCCCCTCCAGCCCCACCACACCCGGCACTTTTCCCTGCAACCGCAGGAAGTGCTACACCTGCCCCCATACCTCCTCCCTCACCCCCATCCCAAGCCCCAAGAAGACTTTCTACATCAAGCAGATGTTCACCTGCACATCTGCCAATGTGGTATACTGCATCCGCTGTACCCAGTGTGGCTTCCTCTACATCGGGGAAACCAAGCGGAGGCTCGGGGACCGCTTTGCAGAACACCTACGCTCGGTTCGCAATAAACAACTGCACCTCCCAGTCGCGGACCATTTCAACTCACCCTCCCATTCCTCAGACGACATGTCCATCCTGGGCCTCCTGCAGTGCCACAACGATGCCACCCGAAGGTTGCAGGAACAGCAACTCATATTCCGCTTGGGAACCCTGCAGCCCAATGGTATCAATGTGGATTTCACAAGCTTCAAAATCTCCCCTCCCCCTACCGCATCCCAAAACCAGTCCAGCTCGTCCCTGCCTCCCTAACCTGTTCTTCCTCCCACCTCAAGCCGCACCCCCATCTCCTACCTACTAACCTCATCCCGCCCCCTTGACCTGTCTGTCCTCCCTGGACTGACCTATCCCCTCCCTAACTCCCCACCTACACTCACCATTACTGGCTCCATCCCCGCCTCTTCGACCTGTGTGTTTCCTCTCCACCTATCCTCCCCTGTATCCATCTTCTATCCGCCTCTCACTCTCTCCCTATTTATTTCAGAACCCCCATCCCCTCCCCCTTTTCTGATGAAGGGTCTAGGCCCGAAACGTCAGCCTTTCTGCTCCTATGATGCTGCTTGGCCTGCTGTGTTCATCCAGCCCTGCACCTTGTTGTCTCGGATTCTCCAGCATCTGCAGTTCCTACTATCTCTTCTTCAGGTTTGAACTGAGTTTTGCTGCAGAGAACACAGACAGCTCCTGAGCCAGTGGAAATCTGATGACTTCCCTCGATCTTGTGCAAGCCCCAAGTCATTCAGCTACCAGAGAATCAACCACACAGTTTTTTGGCAGGTAGAGGCCCTTAGCATCAGTAATTGGTCATTAGTTCACAGATTAATCAGCTACTTTGTGCTGGCCGAATCTCAATTTGGACACATCCCTAGCTCCCGCTCATCTGCACCTTCTCCTACTACTGCTTGAAGCAGCAGCTTTGTAAGCTGAGTGTCAGATTGTTTGCTTTTAAAAAGGCAGCAATCCTTGGTTTTTAACACTGTTCTTTTCTGATTTCAGTCCACAATCAAAACAACAGAAAAATAAGAAAAGTCTTTACATGTTTAATTCACTGCCAGTTCTTTTCCAGGAATGCTTCACTTTGAAGAACTTCTGCTTTTCTCTCTCTGATGGGATTTCCCTATCCTTCTTTCACATTCTTCATGAAAAACAATTAAATCTCAAATGTCTCTCAGTTCAGGTGAAAATCACTGTCCGAAGCATTAACTCATTCTTTATTGATGTTGTCCAACCTAGCCCTTTATATCCAGTAATTTTTTAGCTTTAATTTTAGATTATCAGCATCTGCAGTGTTTTGCTTTTGTGCCCATTTTAAACTGCTCCAGAAGGCTTTTTTCATCAATGACAACACAATGGTTGCTAATGTGGCATTTGTTAGGTTCTGGATATTTCAAAGTGGCAGACTGGTGAAGGATTTGAATAAAGAGAATTTTCTATTATGTTCAGACAGTAGACAGCCAATATCTCTGTGACAATAGTCCATCAAAGGCTGAACAATACAACCTACGGGGTAGACGAGTTTTCAATATCACATGAAAATAAAATACTAAAGAAACACATTTGCTAAAGAAGGAAAAGGTTTATTTTTCCAAAAAAAAAGTTTTTAGAAACTAGTGTGAACTTTAATTTGGGGCACAGATTTCTACATCTTTCTTTTGCATGTAATGTGAGAAAATGTTAAATGACCCAAGGAGTTTAATGTAAGAGGAAGAGAGAGAGGTGAAAAGTGGTAGCAGTTTGTAAACAGAATTTCAGATCTTTGGGCCTTAGCAGCTGAAGGCATTGCTGCTAACGGCAGCACAAGGAAATTAAGGATCAGTGAGGTCAGAACTGGAGCATCTATCAGGATCAAGAGGATATGGGATCATGTGATTATTTCTCCAGCCTCAAATCATGGGTGTTACAATTTATGAAGGATGTCAAGGGATTAAAGTGAGTGCAAAAGAATCCCTATAGTGTGGAAGTAGGCCATTTAGCCCATCGAGTCCACACTGACACTCTAAGAGCATCCCACCCCCCCTACCCTATCCCTGTAATCCTGTAGCCTGCACATCCCAGGACACTCTGGGCAATTTAGCATGGCCAATGTACCTAACCTGCACATCTTTTGACTGTGGGAGGAAACCAAAGCACCGGGAAGAAACCCACACAGACACAGGGAGAATGTGCAAACTCCACACAGACACTCACGCGAGGCTGGAATCGAACGTGGGTTCTTGGCGCTGTGAGGCAGCAGTGCTAACCACTGAGCTGCCATGCCAAAATCTGAGAGATTGTAGGACCTGAGGAAGTTAGAGAGATGGGAAAGAAACAAGGCTATGACCAGAAAGAGAAATGAAAGCAGAAAGTGATAAACAAAGAGATCCATAAAATGACAATAATTTACACAGAAAATGTAGAGTAAAAGCCAGAATTCCACATTTTATACACCAATGACGTTGTTGTTGTCTTCTCTGATTTATCTCTTCCTTTTGTTGCATTGAAAGATTCTGGGTTTGGGTCCAGACCTCAAACATCAGCTTTGCTGCTCCTCTGATGCTGCCTGGCCTGCTGTGTTCCTCCAGCTCCACACCTTGTTATCTCAGACTCCAGCATCAGCAGTTCCTACTATCTCTGGGTTTTATACATTATTTTCTGTTTTTGCCAATTAACTCCCAAATAACCAAACAGCAGAGATAGTGACCATCTTGAATAATTCTGCCAGTTTTCCAATTGTTACTTACCATCTACAAAATACCAAGAAAGAATCAATTCTCTCCCCGATGTAGATTTTTCTGTTGCCACATGTGCAGGAAGCTCAGCAACTATGTCGATGCTAGTAGATCTATTGCAATTACCAGATTGCATAAGAGGTTTTAAGGTGATAAAATAAAAAGGTTGCCACTTAACTGTACAATTGCAAGTAATATCTATTGAAGTGCTCTGATGGCAATTGATTTTCACAAACAGCAGTAAACAAGTACAAATATTCTTACTTTGGTGGAGAACTTTATTTCTTTATTCTTTTAAGAGGGGTTTCAGCATTTGTTGCCCGGCCTTCATTGCTTTTGAACTGAGTGGCTTGCCCGGCCATTTCAGAAAGTAGTTACATTAAAACTACAATGCTGTGGGTCTGGAGTCACATGTAGGCCAGATCAGGTAATGAGAGCACATTTCCCATAAGCGAACCAGATGGGTTTTTGACAGTTTCACAGTCACTGTTAATGAGACCAGCTTTCACTTCCACAGACATGTTAAGCAAGTGAGCAAAAACTTGGTATTTGGAATGTAAAATGTAAAAATGTGAGTTTATGCATTTGGCAAGAGAAATAGAGGGGCTGAACATTATTTAAATAGAGAAAGATTGCTTCAAGTTACAAAACAGAGGGATTGCAGTTTCTATGAATTGTGTCAATGGGCTGAGGAGCAGCAGATGGAGTTTAATTTGGATAACTGCAAGGTATTGCATTTTGGTAAAACTAACAAGGGCATGTTCAATGTACATTAAAGGTAGGGCCCTGGGTAGTGTTGTAGAACATAGAGACCTAGGCATTCAGGTACATAATTCTTTGAAATTTGTGTCACATGTAGACAGGATGGTTAAGAAGGCGTTTAGCACACTTGCCTCCATTGCTCAGACCTTTGAGTATAGGAATTGGGACATCATGTTGAAGTTGTACAGGATGTTGGTGAGGCCTCTTCTGGAGTACTGTTTGCATTTCTGGCCACCCTATTGTAGGAAGGATATTATGACATTGGAGAAGGTTCAGAAGCGATTGACGAGTATGTTGCCCGGAGTGAAGGGTTTGAGTTGTAAGGAGAGGCTGGATAGGCTGGGACTTTCTTTCACTGGAGCATAGGAGATTGAGGGGTGACCTTATAGAGGTTTATAAAATCATGAGGCAGCATAGATAAGATGAATAGCCAAGGGTGGGGGAGTTCAAAACTAGGGGGCATATTTTTAAGGTGAGTCGAGAACGGTTTTAAAAGGACATGAGGGGCAACTTTTTACACAGAGTGGTTCGTATGTGGAATGAACTCCCAGAGGAAGTGGCGGATGCAGGTAGTTACAACATTTAAGAGACATTTGGATAAGTACATGAATAGTGATAGTTTGGAGGGATATGAGCCAAATGCAGGCAAGTGGGACTAGTTTCATTTGGGAAGATGGTTGGCACAGACTGGTTGGACCAAAGGGTCTGTTTCCATGCTGTATGACTCTTATAATAACAAAAACCTAGCATCCAGGTTCAGCGGGAAATAGGGAAGGTAAATGGAATGCTGGCCTTTATTTCAAAGGGAATGGAGTAAATTAGTGAGGTTTGGACCACAGCTGGAATAACTTGAACAGTTTTGGGCCCCTTATCTAAGTAAACATATATTGGCATTAGAGTCAGTCCAGAGAAGGTTCACTAGGCCGATCCCAGGTATGAAGGGGCTGTCTTACAAGGAGAGGTTTTGTAGGTTGGACCTGTACTCATTTGAATCTAGAAGAAATGACAGGTGACCTTATTAAAACATATAAGATTCTTAGTGGACTTGATAGCGTGGATGTACAAAATGTTGTTTCTCCATGTGGGAGAGTTGAGGACCAGAGGGTATCATCTCAGATGATTCTTCCAGTAGGGATCCTGAGCCCGGGGCTCATCCGCTTTTCTTTTCTTTATTTTCTCGTTTTTTTATTCTTTTGATTACCTCTTGTTGAAGAGCTCAGTCTCAGCGACGGCATCAGCATTGGCATGGGCCTAGCGTAGACTCAAAATAGGCCCAGCAGTGGGAACTCATGGTGGCGGTGGCGGAGGCAAGTTTGGCTTCCCGACAGCTTCTACATTGTTGAGGCGGTCCTAGCGCCAACTCTTGCCTGCTGCAGCAGAGGCGAGTTTGGGTTCCCAGTGACATCTGCGGCTGGTGTAGATTCATGGAGGCTGCGGCGAGATTGGGTCCAGGATGAGACCCAGAGCAGCGGCAGCGGCATCAAGTTGGAGCTGGTGCGGTACACGGCAGCATGGGTGATGTCTGCATTGGCTAAGGGGTCGGTATAGACGAGGCGGCGCTTACGGGTGACAACACTTGTTCTAGTGGCAGCGGCACAGCTAAGGGGACCCTGGGCTGCTCACCAGGCCTATGGCAGAGCACTTAAGAAGGACTGCAAAGCTAAACACTACTTCTTTACCTTTCTGCCTTTGTGTTCTATATTTTCATTTATGTTTCTGCGTTTTAAGATAGCGCTGGAGAGCGGCGAAACTTTACAACACTTTTCACTGTATTTTATAATAAAATAAATAAGTTAAGAGAGAACAGAACAAGGGGCAGAGAGGAGGAGGAATTTCTTGTCTCAGAAGATAGAGAGTCTGTGGAATTCTTTACTACAGAGGGTGGTTGAGTTTGGGTAGTTAAGTATATTCAACACTGAGATAGTGTGATTTAAAATCTGTAAGGGAATCAAGGAGTATAGGGAAACAGTAAAAAAAGGAGTTGAGGATCATCAGATCAGACACAATCTCACTGAATGGCGGAGCAGACTCAATGGACTGAATGGCCTGTTTCTGCTCTACCATCTGATGGTATTAAGGCAGGGATGCCAACTTTACGTGAAAGAATCGCTGAGAATTTCATCACCCAATCTCCAGCCACTGTCTATTCTGTATTAGCTGCCCAACAATCCATTCTCAACGTGCATTGCTTTCCCACATAAATCAAATAAGAAAAAGGCTCTTCACTGTTCAATTTGATAACCCCATTGTGAGTGAAGCAACCATTATGTTCACTGTCAACATCTTTTATAACTAAGAAACAAACAAACAAAAAAAAATTTTTCCATTCTTTCCACCTGTCTCTCCA
>NC_063332.1:173979602-174046971 GCF_021869965.1 Rhincodon typus
AACGGCCCCCCCCATCACCCCAAGCTCTTCAGCCAAACCCCACCCCCGCCATGCAATCCATGAATGCCCACTCCCTATGCAGCCCCCTCTGCTTTTGTCGAGGTAGGTTTTAGCTGTGTCCGTTTGAGGCTGATTGACCTCCTATTTCTGTGTACTTTGTTAATGAGGTTCAGTAGTTTATTTTACTGCAGGCCAACACAGGCTGAACTTGCCTCATTCCACACTTGCATGATATCAGCAAATATTCACTGACCTCAAATAGTTCAGCATCACTTTATTTTACCAATAGCAGTCATTGAAAGCAATTACAGTGTCACTGTTGGTGCCCTGTTTCAGATCAAAACGGGCTTCGGAAAGCATGAAGTGTGTTGTGAGGTAGTTAGTTTGCTAACATCAACAAGGCAGTGGGACTAAAGGCAGCTTTAAACAAATTGTCAAGCATGTATTCTACGTCTTTGATATCTGTTTTTAAAATGATGCACTTTTTGGATGTGCAATAAATGCTGTACAGGTAGAGAGTGAGCAATGTGCAGAACTTGACAATATGCATTGCTTTGCACTACAGTGATGTAACTAGGAAGTGTGCGAGATCTTTTCTTTAGAGTTGAAAATATAGAAAATATTTTGTACATTGCTTATTCCACTGTGAGCAGGGAATGAAGGATTCCCTTGGTGATTAAATGCCTTTGCAGAGCATAATTGCTTTTTTTTTGAAAATTTGAGAGGTAGTATTAGGGTCTTTCTGGCTCTGTTTTAGTTGGTACTTCAACAGAGGAATGGTAGGAATAAAACAAATCTTGCCTTGGAATCTTTCTCATGGCCTCAGTTTGCTAACCTAATGTTTATTATTTTAATGTTAGCCCTTAGTATACTGTTGGTTATGTGAGTATATCCAATCATTTTTAGTGGTTTGCTAAAAATCCACTCTAAAATCAATCTTTTTTCCCTTACTTCATGTCCTGTGCTTTAAAATCATTGCTTATCATTTGGAGAAGTTTTTGTATTTTCTTCCTTCTCTTTTGTTCTTAATCTGCTTTACTTCTGGATTATGGGAGCTACACTGTCTGTTGCCTAAACTATTTTTTACTTGTTCACCTTGAGTTGTTTGATAATTGCAAATTTGTTTTTCCGTTGTTTCTGCCATCTCCTTTACATTGATTTATGCAATCAATTATGCCACTGGTTCATGTATTGATGTATTGATTTATTGTTTACATTCTGGATGCTTCAAGCTCCATTTCTGAACCAGTTTCTGGATGACACTACTTTCCGTTATGTCAATGATATCAATAGTTTCCCTGCTACTTGTATAAAGAAGGACTAGCACTTATATCTCTTGTTGCTGTTTCGGTAAATACTTAATATGTGTTGGGGGATAGGTCTGGATGGAATGCTGTTTGGAGAGTTGGTGCAGACTCCACATGCCAATGGCCTCTATCTGCACAGTAGGGACTCTGTAATTAAATGTAGCACTTTTATGGGCTGTTGGGCATCTCAAAAGTGCTTTGTTGCTAATGTTACCCTTTGAAGTGAGTTCATTGTTGTATTGTAGGAAGGATGAATGAAAACAACTCCAGTCTTTCTGTCTCTTATACTGTTTCACTTCCCTGGGCAACTTGATTTGTCCTGTGAATGTTGGAGTTTATTGCCAATGAACCAGTGGTAACCAAGGTGTAAGTTTGTTTTTTGCCAGTTGATATTGATAAGTATTAGCAGCCAAAGAGGTGATGAAAGTTGAGACTTGAATGGATATTTTGTGTAAATGATAAATTGTAGTGTTTGAGGTAGTGGAGAGATGGAACAAGTAATGGTTTGGATTTTATCATTTGCATGCATTGTGACACAGGAGGTGGCCATTTGGCTCATCAAGCCCATGCAAGATCTATAGAACAATTGCCAGTCCCATTTCCCAACTCTATGCACATAGTCCTTCAGGTTTATTTCCCTCCAATCCCATCCAGTTTACTTTCCAATGATTTTGTCTCCTGTTCCACCAGCCTCAAAGAGAGTTCAGGGTCATTGTGAATATGTTTGTAAAGATCAGTATTGAGCAAGAATACTATGAGTAAGATTAATCAGTCACTCGTGTTTGCAATACCTGTATAATGCAAATGAAATCATTTATGAGAAGCTGATATTTGACTTGTCGCATTTTTGGGGTGGTCACTTCTGGGAAATGTAGAGAAATGTGATTTAAAATTTTCTCTTCAGACCCACTTTTATTTGGAAAAATGGATGCACCTGGAGACTTTACATGAAGAAATTGAATAGCACTTTGGCTAATTTGGCTAGTTAACAATAGATTTTCAGAACCAGGGAAAATCATGAGGAGTGGTCTCAGTCGAAAGCTGGATAGACATGATGGGCTAAATGGCTATCTTCTGTGCGTTGAGCATTTCATCATTCTGTATTGAGAAAAATAACAAAAAGAATTCGATCACTGAAGATCACTCAGCAATATGTAGTGATGGAGACAAATTAGAGGCAGTATTTTACAAAAGTGTAAGGAAAAAGATGAGGTGGGACTGCAACATTGAAAGGTTTTGGTTGTGAATAGGGAAACCATTTCTGTTTATTTCTTCATGGGTAACTGATGTACCTGATGTGAGTTTCCATTGTGTAGATTAGGAAAAAAATCCAGCTTTTGTGCCTTGTGGGTTGCAGTAACTGATTTAAATAGTGTCAGCCATGATTCAGTGGTAACATTCTTTGATCTGGGTTCGGTTCTGCTCCAGAGACTTGAGCACAAAAGATGATCTGTGCAATCCTGCACATCTGGGTATTTTTATTTGGAAGACATCATAAAGTGAGACCTCATCTGCCCTTCTCAGGATGTAGCAGTATCCATGACACTGTTTGGACAAAGAGTGGAGGGCTTCTCTGCAGTGATGATAAACAGAAAATGCTGGAAATGTTCAACAGGTCAGACATCAGTGTGGAGGGAGAAACATTGTTACTGAAGAGTCCATCGACCTGAAATAGGAACACACTTTTTCTCTCTGCAGAAGCTACCTGATCTAACTATTTCCAATGTTATCTGGTTTTATTTAAGATTTCCAGCATCTGCATTAGTTTGCTTTTGAGTTATCCCCAGTTATCACTGAAACAGGCTGTCTGGTCATTATCCTATCCCATTATCATATGGAATCCTGTGTCCCACTTACAACAACAGTGTCTTCATTTCAAAAGCAGTACTTCATTGGCTGTAAAGCAATAAGGGACATACTAAGCTTTTGTAAGGCATGAGTTAAAGTTAGTTCACCCTTCTCACTCTAAGGTCTGTGACTGAGAATAACAAGTTTCTTTTTTCCTTGTTCTCAATCTGTTCAGATGTTAGTTGAAGATTTGATTTGGTGGATCATGGTGCTCCCTATGATTAACCTGTCTGCTAATATGCATAAGGGTTTGTACAGGGAGGTTAAGTGCGTCAATGATAGACTGGATGGTTCCTGGCGCACACTGAACTCTATTGGCACAATGCCCTGCCATAGGAAATAACCTGTGCGGGGAGAGGATCATACTCTGAGAAGAATATAAGCTTTACAAAAATTGGCTTGTGAAATATGTAATTTTATAGTGCTGCTCTAAATAGTTGTATTTTGGAAAATATGCATTTTTTAAAAGGTACATTGCAGAAAGATTGTGATATGCTATATGCTAAGTTACAGTTGTGCCTTGTAGAATTATTATGGTTATTTGCAGCATTGCTGTGAAATGTGTATGGAGGTAGACTGTGGAAATGTTAAGTTTTCAGCATCTTTTTGAAATGTAGTTAAAGCCTTCAGCATGTTCATTGTCACCAACTGTATTTTGATCTGTTTGTTTAGTCAGTATGGTCAGGCTGAAATGTACTTCTGTCACTTTATTTCAACCTCAGTCTGGTTTATGGAAGAAAGGCAATTAAATTAAAATGTTCTTTTTGTTTTTGGCGATGCTGAGAGTTCATGAAATGGTTAGTGAAGTGGGAACACAGTAATTGTAAACATGCCAGTGATATTTTGGTCAGGTGTTTTAAGGGGGATGGGAGAAATGTGCGGTGAAAGAAGTTTAGGTAGGGAGCTGGAGGGAGATGGCAAAGGAGTTCAGGTAAATTGAGAGGGACAGTGTCTTATACTATTATTCAAAATTGGATGAACAAAAGCTGCAAAAAAGCTACAGGAAAGTAGGGTAAGCTGTACAGCCATTAAAGGATTTGAAGATGAGGATTTTGATGCCATTGGCAGAGATATAAATAACCAGCGACAGCCTGCAAGGGTAGGAGATAGATGACCAGCGTTTCTTCTCCTGGAATGTGGCCAGTGATGTTCTGCTTGAATTGAAGTTGATCATTTTTAAAAAAAAAAATCCCTCTACCTGTGACATGGCTTAGAAGGAGGAGAATTCTTGAAATGTATCCAGGAGAGACTTTTAGTCCAGCACATGGAAACTCCAACTAGAGAGGGGCCAAAGAACATTTGAAAATTAAGGTCAGAGCCACTGCAATTTCCTCCCTTGCTTCCCAGAACAGACTGAGATATGTCTCATGTGACTTGAGGATTTACCCAGTTAACTGAGAAGCCCAGTTTTAAGAAACGAAACTGGTAAAAGTGTCAGTGGGATATATTTCAATGATAGTGACCATAACTTGGTAAGATTTAAGGTAGTCATGGAAAAGGACAAGGATGGACTGAAGTAAAGGGCATTGTGGGAAGGCTAATTTTTATAAGATGAGACAGGATCTGGCCAAAGTCCAGAGAATCCTGTATGTCAATGAATGTGCAGGATTAGACTGGAAACAAAGGGAAGTTTATGGCAGAAACCAAGGACACAAAACAGTCAATATCGAGAGGAGTATAGAAAGTGTAGGGGGTTGCTTAAAAAAAAATTAGGAAAGTGAAGAGGAGGCATAAAAAGTACTGGTGGGAAAAAGAAAGGAAAATCTGATGATCTGGAATATTAGGGGGAAAAAGGGGACCAAAGGGGAAATTTGTGTGGAGTCGGAAGATGTAGGTGAGGTTTAAAATGAGCAGTTTGCACCTGAAGAGAAGGTTGTTGTAGGTGTAACAATCTGGTGGTGGACTGTTGATAAACTTGAACAAATTAGCATCGAGAACGTGGAGGTATTGGTGTTTTAGCAGGTTTAAAAGTGGGTAAATCCTCAAGCCATATCTCAGTCTGCTGTGGTAAGCAATGGAGGAGATTGCAGGACCCTGATGTTAATCTGGCCACAGACGAGGTTTTCAGAGGACTGGATGACAGTTAATATGGCACCATTACTCAAGGTAAGCTAGGGAACTACAGGCCAGTGATTCTAACCTCAGCACTAGGTCAGAATTAATCTCCACTTCGAGAGACAAGGATAGTCAGCATGGCTTTGAGGGGGAAGATCATGTCTAACAAATTTGTTTTAACTTTTTAAGGGGAGCATTTTTGTGGAGATGAGGGTGTAGTGCAGTTGATACAATCTACTCGGATTTGAGTGAGGCTTTTGACAAGTCTCACATGGGAGACTAGTCAAGAGGTTAAGAACCTGTGGGATCCAGGGCAATTTGGTAGATTGGATCTAAAGTTGACTTAGTCAAAGGAAGCAGAGGATGATTGTCAAAAATTAGTTTTGTGACTTGGAAGCCTATGTCCAGTGGTGTATCACAGGATTTGGTGCTGTGTCCCTTGTCACGGTGTACGTTAATGCTCTAGACACTAATATAGGAGAGATGATCAGTAAGTTTGCAGATGACATTAAAATTGGTGTGGTGAATAGTGAGGATGAAAGTCTTATACTACAGGATGATTATAGATGGGCTGGTCAGATGGACAGAGCAGTGGTAAATGAAATATAAAAATGTGAGATGATGCTTTTTGGGAGGACTAACAAAAGCAAAGGATATAAATTGAATCGTAGCCCCCTCGGAAGTACAGGGAGACCTTGGATAGTATGCATGTCCCGAGATCCTTGAAGGAAGCAGGGCAGATACATAGGCTACTTAAGGCATTTGGGATTTTTTTATTAGTTGAAGCATTGAATACAAACAAGGGGAGGTTAACATGGAGCTGTATCAAGCTTTAGTTGGGCCACAGATGGAATAGTGTGTTTGGCTCCAGCTGCTGCACTATTGGAAGGATGTGATTTCACGAGAGAGGGCGCATTCGTGATTCACCAGGATGTTGCCTGGGCTTGAGTATTTCAGCTATGTAAAGAGACCAGCCAGATTGGAGTTGTTTTCCTTAGAGCAGTGAAGACCGAGGTGGGACCTGATTGAAGTGTACAGTTATAAGGGATGTATACAGGATAGTTAGTAGAGAGAGTCAATATCTAGGGGGCATAAATTTAAAGTAAGGGGCGGGAGGTTTAGTGGAAAATAACTTTCAACCAAAGGGTGGCGGATATCTGGAAGTCACTGCTTGAAAGGATGGTAAAGTCAGAAACCCTCACAACATTTAAGTAGTATTTTAAGAAATCCTTGAAATGTCATAGCATACAGGGGCTACAGGCCAGGTGCCGGTGAGATTAGAGTAGATAGGTGCTTGAAGACTAGTGCGAACATGATGGGTAAAGGGTCTTTTTCCGTGCTGTAAAACTCTGCCATGTTGAGCGACAATACTGCCCAGTGTGTTTCTGAAACCTGCAGAGCAGAATGGGTCTAAGTTTTATCCTAGATTTATGATGAACAGTATGCCAATGGACTGTTTGTCACCCCCATTAAAGTGGTGAGTGGGAGTTTAAAAAAAAACTACTTAAAACATCTTGCTCCTGATTATAGCTATTCACCAACTGAATAATGGAGGGGCTCAAAGATTTGATTCGGGATATTTCTCTAGTTTTATATGCAATATTTGGGACTTACTGGCTATTCTTTGTGATCCCACATGAGTGAATATAAATGCATTGACTCTTGGAAAAGTTTTCAACTGTGTAGGCCATTACAGTGTTCAGTTCTGTTTATTCTCTAAGTCCACAGTTGTGGACTTTTTCCCTGAGTAACTCTTGATTCAATGATCAGCGACAGGGACTGAGGCTAATTTATCTACTATATTATCTCAGTCCAGAGGCATCATGTCTGATTGCAGTATTTGAAAAGATGTTTGCATTATTTAACTGGGCTGGGATTAAATCTTTGGCCTGCTACTTAATAATAATCTGCCAAGAAATGAGAGAACTTTTTTCCGAAGCGCCAACCTTCACAACCTCACCGTATGATGTTTCACAACCAATAGAACATTTTCGAAGCATAGCTATTAAATATGCGTGTTTCCTATATTATGTACAGCTGCGTTCAGTATGTGCTTAGCAAATTCCCGAATTATAGCACTATGGTGATGACCAGTAAATCTGTTCTTTATGTGGTTGTGGTATAACTATTGTCCACGGACACAGGAAGATTCCCCAGCACTTATTCAAATTGAGTCATGGGATTTTTACATCCCTGAGAGAGCAGACTGGGCTTCAGTTTAACAGCTCATCCAAGAGACAGCCTGTCTGATGGCATTTCCTTACTGTTGCACTGAAATGTCAACCTTTGGAATGGGCACGAGTCCAGGACTGGGATTCCAACCCATGACCTTCTGAATCAAATGAGAGAGTGCCTCCTTGAGTCAAGGCTGACAGCTTGTAGTATTAGTATATTTTTTAGGTTTGTGAAAACTGTTTTGTGCTACTTATTTGACAATCATTCCAGTTTGGTCAGTTAGCCAGCTTGAATTGCCCTGTGTGGCGCAGAATTATATGGTTCGTATTGAAGTCAAATTTGCTGAATTGAGAGAGTCTGTTGTACAAGAAAAAGTTAAATTCTCATTTCACTGTCATTAGTTAATTCAGTTCAGATTACTGGATAATACTAGGGAGCAAGGGTTGAAGGGAGATATGCAAGGAAAGATTTTCCAAGGGTGATTTGTATCTGGAACGCAATGCCAGGGAAGTGGTAGAAGTAGATGCATTAGCAAAGTTTAAGAGGCATTTTTGCAGAAACGTGAACAGTCGGAGAATGAGGGATATGGACCATGTGCAGGCAGGTGGGATGAATTTAGAATGGTATTATGGTTGACACACATGGTGAACCAAAGAGCCTGTTCCTGTGCTGTTCTATTCTATGTTCTACATGTCATTTTTTAACCTAGAATAAAGATGTCTGTTTGTCAGAAGCAAATTTACTTGTGTTTCCTCATTGAGTCAATATTTGGTGCATTCTAGAATTAATATGAACCCTTTTGTATTCTATTACCTGGACAGCTGTTTTTTGAATTATCTCTTTATTTATGTATTGTGTGCCCATTTAACAAAAAAAATTTCTCTGTTCTGCATATGTGAATTTATAAATAAATGCATATTTTGATGGCTTTGTTCCCAATCATGATTCAAATCTATTTGAATGCTTGTACTTAGGATTATGTCTTTTAAAATAAAGCCTTTTGCTGTTTGCCTAAGTTGAAAATCCATTTTAACTTTAGAGAATGCCACTTACAACTCAGCCACTGCTGTCAGAAATCTGCCAAGCAATTGCCAGTGCTAATATTGTATGAAACGTGATCAGCTATGATGCACTTGTTGACTACTTAAAAACTAACGCTAATTTCTAAAATTACTTCAGAGCCTTTGTGCCATATTAATGATCCAAATATTAATGACACTACGGACCTTGCATAAACCTCACAGGCAGACTAGTTTGCAGTAAAACTTGTGGGGCATTTGGTTCATTAGTACGTCAGTGAATCAACTGTATGATGATGCAAAATCCTGTGGCATGATATGATTTCAACAGTGGATAGCCCAGTGAATTATAGGAGCCACCTGTTAGCTACATCATTAGAAATACCAGTGGTGACATTTGAACTAAGTGCCCCAATGCAAGGGAAGGAATAGGTGCTTAGTCTGCAAAATTCTTAATGAATGAGTTAACTTTTTTGCTGTTCACATTGTAAAGACATCAAATGAAGTGAACTTTCTTCCTGAAACAGCATAGTAGTAAAACTGTGCTGTAGTTTCAAGTGATCCAACTGGAGTATCTTTAGCTTGCCATATATAGGCATTGTTGCTCCACCCCAAATTAATAGCACTATCTTTTTGGTGATCTGTCCTTCGAGTTGTCCAATTTCAAACCTTACTCTGTGTAATCTGTAAGATTAAATCTAATTTTGTGCAAAATTGCACTTGTTCAGATCTGTAGAAAGTTACATACTGACCAGTTATTAGGCTGAAGCCCCAACATATGTTAAATGATCCCTCATGTTTCCAAATGGGGACCATCATTAGAGCTGTATTTTAAGATGACAGTGTACATCAATAATTCTGAAAATCATAATTTTAAAGGCAAATTGGAATTCTTTTACATGCAATAAGGCAGATTTATCAAAGTTGCTTAAACAGATTTACTATTGACCAGACTGGTTGCAACACCAAATTTGGAAATCAGTTCAGGTTTGTAAGGATTTAGCTGTAAGCTTTAATTTCCAGCATAGCCTGGGAAACGAGTATAGGCATTAGTGACCTGCATCATAACCTGAGATAGCATTTGTGGCATTGGGTTGCTCACGTTAATTTGTATTTCAAAATGTAGTTGTTGTTTACATACCCACATATAAAAGGTATAGTTTTAAACTTTTTTGTTTCTGTTTGTATTAAATTACAATACTTTTTGTTAAATTTCACAGGAATGTTTCAAAGGAAGTTGGTCAACTCATAAGCTCCTCCATAAGAAAGCCAGTAAGTACTTTGTGGGTGTTGTGCCCATGGTATTAATGTGTCTGCCACAGCTCAGTGCATTAGGGCCTAAGTCAGAAGACTGTGGTTCAAACCCCACTCCAAAGACCTGAGTACAAAAGTTAAACTGACATTCCAGTGTACTGCAGAGGTAGAGTTGTGCTGTTGGAAGTAGAGTCTTTCAGAAAAGATGTTAAACTGAAGCCTGTCTGCATTCCCAGTGGCATAGAATATCCCATAGCACTGTTGGTTAGAAAGGTAGAGGCAATCTTTGTATTCTGGATCTAATATTTACTCCTCTGTCAACATTACAAAGAAAATAGATAATCTGGCCTTTATCTCATTGTTTTTTGGGAGTTTGCAGTGCACGACTTGGCAGCTGTGTTTCTTGCACTACACCTGTGATTATACTTTGGAAGTACTTTAATGTAAGGCACTTTTGGACATATCAGTTTAAATGCACTTTTTTCTTATTGCCCTGGAATATGGGTAAAGGATAAAGCTGTGTAGGTTTGAGTGTTTATGAATTAAAATTGCGCATCCATTTAATGTCAAAAAATTGCAACTCCTATAAGGTATATAAATGTTTATCACATTTGTATCAGTGGGTAAACATCTTAGCAGCTTCAAATCACACCCAAATAGCTAAAGAACAGGTAGATAGGCCTCCAGTGAAGAATGCAAAGGAAAAATCAAAGTGTCGGGATATCGCAAAATGCTGTGCATCAAATTATTTATTTTTTGAGGTGTCAGTGTTATACTGCCTCACAGTAAGCTCCTAAAATTGCCATGTGACAATTATCCAGATAATTTATTTTGAATGTTGGTTGAAGAATAAATATTGGACCAATACATCAAAGAGAACTCTCGATCTTTTCTTGGAAATAATGGTTATGGGATTTCATGTTCACCTGAAGGGGCAGGCTGCACCTCTGTTTAATGTCTCACCTAAAAGATGATACCTGTAATAATGCAGCATGTCCTGCAGTGCTACGCTGCTGTGTCAACTAGGTTTTGTGCTCTGGAACAGGCTTGAATTCTGAAACTTCTGACTGGGAAATGAAACGTGTAACAGAGTGGCTAATCTGTTTCAGTTTCTAACCTGTAGAATGCAATCTTGATGTTCAGCAACAAAGTTTAGCCATTTCACTTTAAGCAAGTTAACAATCTGGGCTATTTGGCATGGGCAATATTGCTGGTCTAGCCAGAGACACCCACATTGGATTGTCTTAGTGACCATCTTTGGGATCTTGAATGTTTCAGCCAAACTCAACTTTTTGTAGTGCTTCATTGCAGCTCACAGGCATGCGACGGTCATCAGATGGACACCACAAGATATCCGCCTTTTCCCTTTCTCTGCAGGACCAATGGGAAAAGTGTTGGATTGATACAGCTGGCATTCATTAAACACCACAAGCAAAGTGTAGCAATTGGGACGTGTGTTACCTCAAAGTTATGATTTTGTAATTAGGACGACTCCTACAATTAACTCTTACAAAGCAAATAAAACTAGCATGGAAAATGATTCTGTAATACTGCATTATAGAAAATTAGTTTGGTCAAAGAACAAAATTATAAATTGTTTTACTTTACAGAAAATGAGAAATCTAAAGAAGAATCCTCCAAAACTGAGAAAGGTGAAGTTAACACAGATCCCTGGCCTGGCTATCGATACACTGGCAAATTGAGGCCGCACTATCCATTGGTATGTTGAAGACCAATTATAAATTATTATAAAACATGAATTTATTGTTCGGTGTTTTGCCTTTGTAATTGATAGAACATGAGGCACTGTCTATTTTGGCATTGAGACTTGTGGGACAGTTTTGTGTTGTGTTAAAGTTGAATCTTTAGTGAATCGAGAGGAGGGAAGCAAATTGATTTTAATTATCGGTCGTCAATGATGGATTGAAAACTGAATTTCTGCCAATGTGGAACAGAAATAAACCATTCAGCCTCATAAACATATACCTACTTGTGGTGTTGTGGCTATCTTCGTACTCTTGCCTTCTAAAAATTTGAAATCCATAGTTTTGAAATTTTCAATTGACCCCCAGCTTCTACAACCTTTTGAGGTAGAAAATTCCAAATTATCACTTGTATTTGTGTGAAGAAGTGCTTCCTGCCCCCAAGTCATTGCTCTAATTTTAAGGTTATGGATTCTTACCTACCAGAGAAAACAGTTTCTCGCCATCTATCCTATCAACTTCTTTAATCATCAAAAACCCTTCAATCAGATTACCCTTTAATTGTTTATATAAATAAATAGAAGATGCAAGTTTCTCATGATTTAACCCAGTGAAGAACCTATCCAGTAACCACAGCAAGTGGAAGTCAGTTTATTGGAAGTTTGAACCTTCCTAACTCGTGGTGTTGGCAAGATGTTATTTCCCAGCTGCGCATTGGTTGTGCATGTCATTATATAGAAATATCGATCATATAGTAGGTTTCTCTCTAATACTTCATGTCCTTGTAACTCTGTTATTTGAAGAAAGACTACGCAAAGTGTTCTGCTACAGAAAGCCAGTTGGTGTATAGCTGGAGCTAATCTTTACAATGTTCTATATATATATATTTCAGAATTAAAAATTACTCCCAAACTAAAGCTACAAATTATAGACTATTTATAGGAACTGAAGTGAATCTCTTGTTAGTGCCCACAATTTGCACATAGTTAAAAACTAATGTACAACTAACACAGAGACATATCTCCAGTATTTGGAACAAGCAGTGAAAATTTGAATAGTAGGCAACATGGCAAGAATGTTGACTTGTTATCATTGACAGGAAAAGAGAGGTTTCATTGATGTATAAATTCCAAAAGTGTAATCAGAAATTGTAAGAACATATGCCAATGTTTTGCATTTTCTTTCTTCTCTAGACCGCCATGAGACCTGTGCCAAGTTACATCCAATGGCCTGATTATGCTCATCATCCTTTGGGTATCTGCCATTGATTTTCAAATAATGATTGCTCAGATGAATATTTATACAATCTAAAGGCTTTCTTTGGCTCAAAGCTTGAAGTTCATTACTGACATTTGTGTAATTAAAGTGAGAGAATTTGTCACTACAAAATAAATTTATCATTATTCCTAAGTTTCTGTGTAAAATGACTAATAAGCAGTCAACATTAGCCTTCAGAATACGGAATAGACATACTTGTATGGTCTGTCATTGACCCAGAACACTATTTAGTAGAAGTGATGCAACACGTAGGAAGGGAAAATTGATGGGAAGGTGAACTCATTTGTCCAGTGTGCCTTGGTCAAAGCATTACGTACAACGTATGGTGTATAAATAGGCCATTCAGCCCAACTAGTCTCTGCTTCACACAATCCTGTTTCCACTCTACATCATCTCACACTATATGTATAACTTTATATTCCTTTACTCCTTTATACATTTATCTAGCTGTCCTGTCTAAGCATATTCACTATTCTCAACTGGGTTTAAAAAAAAAACAATTCTTAAAAAGCACCTTCCAAACTCCTGATCACTACCATTTAGAAGGACAAGTGCAGTAGGGTGAAATATGGGAATACCACTGCCTGCAAGTTACTCAAGCCACACACCATTCAGACTTGGAAATATATTGATATTCCTTTTGTGTCGCTGAATCAAAATCCTGGAATTCCCTCCCTAATGGTACTGTGGGTCAACCTACAGCACATGGACTGCAGTGGTTCAAAAAGGCAGCTCACCAGCACCTTCTTGAAGAGCAACTAGGGAACAGGCAATAAATTCTGGCCCATATCTCATGAGTGAATTTTAAAGAAAACAATGTTTCTCCTGTATTCCCTTTGGATTTATTGGGATTATCTTAAATTTATGATCTTTAATTTCTGTTTGCTGCCCATGATCAAAAATGCAGAATTGGGGGTGTTGCTGACAGCCCACACTTTCGAAGTGTGGGAGCAAATTGTTGACTCATCTGAGACCAACGATAGAGGTCAGAAATGGACATTTTGGCTTCATGCTAGAAAGAAGCACTATCAAACCAATATTCACTATGCGCCAATCAATTAAATAAACAAATTTGGAGCAGAAATAGACAATTTTACTCTTTGAGCCTGCTCTACCATTCAGTAAGAATTATTCTGTTTGTGTTTTGAATTCCGCATTCTCTTCTTCACTGATAACCTTTGATTTTATTACTTGATAATCTATCTACATCTTATTTAAAAATATTCAGTGACTCTGCTTTCACTGTCGTCTTTCAGAGTTATGGAGTTGTACAACCTTCTGATCTCTAGTTCTGGACTCTTTTCCATGTCCACCCTGCCAAAGTCGTTCAGGATTTTATAAAATTGGATCAAGTCACCCTTTGCCTTTCTAACCACCAGTGGAAACAAGCCCAGTCTGCCCAACCTTTTGTCATAAGCCAACTTGCTCATTCCAGTTATCAATCTAGCAAAACTTGTCTGAAGTGCCTTCTCTGTACTGAGAGATAAATATTTTCTATGTAATTTGTTCACCGATGTTATTACACACCTTTGGGATCAGGTAGCCCTTGAACCCAGGCCTTTGGGCTCAGGGGTAGGGATACTACCACTGTGCCACAAAGGCGCTCGGTATTGAGAGATATTGCGAGGGGCGTAAGGCCTCGCCTTCCTAGACCTGGGAACAAGCATATGACAAAGTGCTGAGGAGAAAGATCAGGAATGTCAGAGAGTGAGAAGAAAGAAGAGGTGTGGCACTGAAGAAGTGCATCACCCTCACTAAAGATGTGTTTGGAGTTTTGTGTATCAGTGAACAGCAGTGCTGACAGCTCAATAAAGTTTGAGGTAAAAGCTGGGTCTGCCAAGGGCTCTGTCCTCAGACCACCTTGTTCACCATCCCCTCCATACTACTCTGAAAAGAGTTAGAACCGACCCACCCTGGAACATGTTGTATGTGGATGATGTGACCAGTCATTACTGAAAGTGTGGAAAAGCTACAAGCAAGTATAAGTTAACTGCAAAAGAAAATAGCGGGTTAAAAATCTGTGGTAAGAAGTCCCTATCCCTTGATTGGTCCTTGCAAACCAACCAGGAGACAGTGGCACTGTGACTGACACCAGAATGGAAGTGTCAGCAGGCGACCAAATTCAGATCCCTGGCTTCAATTTTTGAGCAAGGCAGCAAACTACAGAGGGAGGTCATGCACTAGATAGCTGCAGTGTGGAATAAGTGGAGACTGGCAGTCGACATTCTTGGCCATCAAAGATCGCCACTGTGGCCAAATAAACACATCTATAAAGACCTGTCCATGCCCAGCACTGTTGTAAGGTTGTGAGACCTAGCCCTTGAAGAGAACAAAAGCTAGAAAGTTCATGTGGCAGTATGAGGACATTGAGGTGGATTTACCATGTCTTGAAGAGACTGGGCCTGGAATGACAGCATCCAGGAGAAGGACTGAGTATCACAAATATCCAGGAAGCATCTGAAAAGGAGACTGGGAAGGTATGGCACTTCAACCGAAAGCTAGGATGTTGGAAATGGGCTGTAGCAAGAAAAGACTAAGGAGCAGGTGGATGGACATGATCTGGGAGGTGTAAACTATGACCCCACCTCATGGGAAAAGGGACAGAAAAAGACATTGATGTTTTAAATCTGTTTACACCTTCACCAGTGTGTCCTTTTAGTAAAATAGCTCCCAGAATTATGCACAGTATCCCCAAACCAGGTTTCTATACACACGTTGGCTTTTAATTCCAATGCTCTCAATATAAAAGCCTGTGCCATCCTCTGTTTTCAATATCAATAACCTGGGTGGGTAGATGGCATTTGTATGTTCTTCATCTCTTTTTGCATTGCTTATTATCAATTACTAGTTCGGTGTTTTTGAAGGGGAATGTAATATAATTATATTTTAATTTATGTTTTGTGCTCTCATTCAAGGTGTTTCTGAATCAGAGCAGTCCTTAAAGGGAACGTCTCAAATCAAAATTCTGCCACCAGAAGACACAGAAGCAATGCGAGTTGTATGCAAAGTGAGTTCCCAAACTTTGACTGTTCTTAGATGTAATTGAATTTGTAAAGAAGTAAAACTTAGAATATCTCACTAACTATTTTGGCCTGCAAACCCATAAAGCAAGTCAACCCACGCCCCATCCCCAATCTGTTATTTATAAAGCAACCATTTTGTGGAATACTCTAAATACTCTGTATGATGGAAAGCTGCTCTTTTGAATGTTGCAAAGTGGTCAATTGAAATGAGCACTTCTGTGCTATCTGTCTTAACAACTTGGATTTATATAGCATCTTTATCATATGTGAAGCTGCTTGTGACATTTCACTGAAAAGTATCAAGAGAAAATTTGACAGTAAGCTTTGGGCAGGTGTCCAAAAGCTCAGTCAGTTAGGTTTCAAGGGATGCCTTACAGGATGAGTGAGGTAGAGCATAATGGAGGCTTAAGGAGGGAATTCCAGAGTTTGGGTTTCTTGGTAGTTGAAGGCTTGATCCTTGTTGATGCGATGATTTAAATCCAGTTGAGCAAAGAAACAGAATTAGCGAGATGTAGAAATGGGGATGGAGCGGTGAGGCATTGGGAGGACTTGAAGTTAACCATGAGAATTTTGCATATTGTACTGCTAAAAATATATATTTTAACATTCTTCGGACCTGCTTTAAGGTCTTTAATTAAGCTGACGACTTTAGATTTTGCCAGGGTTTTAACCCAGGAAGACTACGCCTGTGTCACAATTGGTCTTGTTTCGAATGCCACTGGCAGCTTCCTCCATCAAAAGACCTTGCACAGATTTGAGAAGCCTCTGTCCACGAGGGGCTCTCAGCTGTGAAGTCATTGAGCGTTGCAGCTAATGTTTCCAAAAGGTTTCTGTTCCTGCACTGAGAGAATTTCTGCTGATTCGTGCTAATTCTAAGACTGCCTCCTTCATTCCTATTTTACAAGTGAATTTTGTAGCACATGCGGACTCTGAGGAAAACCATTGTTAGAAGTCACTTTAAACTTTTGCTTAAACAACAACAAGATAAAACACAAACTGTTAATCTTTTCCAGGACTAGCTTTGAAATCACGAGTTTTATACTACATTTAGCTTGCAGTGTGGAAATTTTGCACAAGGTGATGTAATCTATCAATAGCTCATCAGAAAAGATCAATTTTTATGTCAAAATAGTGAAAGGTTGCTGCAAATGTGACACTGCCACAACTGCAGGAGTGAAAACTGCAAGTGGGACATTGATAAACAATAATTTGCATTCAAGTAGACCATCACCATTTTAAAACAGTTGACAAGGTACTCATAGGAACATTATTCTCTACTGTGATTTCACAATTACTGACTAATTAAAATTGGACATTGATAACCATTTATATTCTGTGTAGACCAGACCTGCTGCAGCCAGTGCATGTGCATTTATACCTGTTAGGCATTTGACATGTTTTGCATACTTGTTGGAACTTGCCATCTAATTTTAAACTGCTTTATTGCAGTTTGCCCGGGAAGTACTGGACGTTGCTGCAATGATGGTGAGGCCAGGAGTAACAACTGAAGAGATAGATCATGCTGTTCATCTGGTATGGAACAACCGTAAAATAAAATCAAGGAGAAATAACCAAAGTTGAGCAAACTGACCCTAACCTTTGCATAATATTTTAAAAGATTCCTTGACCTCTTCCTCAAGACTTGTCTTTGACGTACAAATCAATACTTGAGAAGAGCAAGTTTTTCACTCCCCTGCACGTCATTAAAATTGGATAATAAATCATTTTCTCCTTCTTCTCCTTTTGCCGCCTCCTGTTTCTGAACTGAGAATATTTTCCATGCAAGTGTGAGGAGCTCTGAGTAGTAGAATACTTCAAGCTCATTTGCTGATTTGATTAAATTTGCTAATGTAATACTGTCTCTATATCTTGGTGCAATACCCCATCACTTTAACACCCATGTTTAAGCCAAGCAGCCACTTATTTCATCCTGAGAGGGAAAGTAACTGTTATGTAACTGATCTGCAGTCAGTTTTAAAATTGCAGGTCACAACATCCTTCATGCTTCACTTTGTTCAGTTGGTTCTGGCTGAAATATCAGATGTAATTATATATTTACAGCTGCCAAATTCCCTCTGGTTGTCAGGGCTGCAGTCTGTAATTGATAGTTGAATAAAGGTCCAGATCAATTGGTGACACACAGAAGGAACATTCTTGTTGTTAGCATTACTCATGTTATTTTGGATATTGTGTACAGTGAGAAAATTGTGTTTACAAAAACAACTGCTTTAAATGGTGGGAACTGTAACAGCAACTTTTAACCTTTAAATAGAGCAGTACACTTCATAAATTGTTTATCTTAAAATTCAGTAAGTTCCTGTTTGATATTGCCCTCATTAACATTGTTTTGCTTTAATATTGTTAAGTTGTGTTCCCTTGTTGAGCCCTGCAAAATTTATTTTAACACTGTTTCCCATGTGACCTGATTGCTCCATAATGGGACCAATCTTTTCATGCTATAACCTTGAACTTGTGGCCTCTCTTTGTCTCCAACCCCTCTGATCTGCAGCCCTCCCAGGTCACTGCCTGTCCAACATGGCCTCCCTCTCTGACCCGCCGACTTGTGCCCTATCACCATCCCCTCCCGGAATCTCTGACTTGCTGCACACCCCATTCGCTGCACTTTTGTCTAGTAAACCTATTGATCTCAAGTTTACAATTCTTCTTTGAACTAGATGTCTCCCATAATTTTATGTTCCTGTCTGTACTGCTTATGCCACCAATGTTGGTTGTTATTGGAAAAACTTTAAAGAAAAAAGGTTCTTTTGTAAAATATAAGTAATTAACAAATATGGAAAATTATTACAGCTCCTGCACAGATTGTTGGACATGACTCAAGATTTTCTTCTGGTTTGTGTACATGGCCGTATTCCTGTTTTTTTTTTTGTCTAACCAATCTCCTAACCATGTCAGTACTTGCTGTCAATTCCATGCTTTAGTTTTGCTTTAAGATTGTTACTTGGAACCTTTGTGTGTGTTTGGGAAATCCATAAGAACTACGTCCATTTTTCTGTCTACTGCTTTAGCTACTTTATTTAAGTTTGATGTAACAGCACATTCAAGATATTTCTTTAATTAACTCGAGTATCTCCAAGTGTCCAATTATTCTATCCCTATTTATAGACACCAAGAAATACTTTGGAGTGGAATTTCAAGTAGTGAAATCAGAAGGGGATCCAGAGATGAATTTATCGAAACTATGTTAGCCACAATTGTGGGTTGATCATTTACAATTTCTGAAGTGTGAACATAGATAAAGGTTAAGACACAAGACAACTATTCTTTCTTGATCTTTGAAGACTGACATTTAAAATTAAATTTCTGCAGTCAAAATGATCTGGATTTGAATGCGAGAAGCTAACCAGTGTTCTCTATATTTAGGCCTGCTTAGCACGCAATTGTTACCCATCACCGCTCAATTATTACAATTTTCCAAAATCGTGCTGTACTTCTGTAAATGAGGTGATCTGTCATGGAATCCCAGATGCACGGCCATTGCAAGAAGGTGACATTGTTAATGGTGAGTATTAACACACAAGGGATACTGAGTCTGTGGGAAGATAACAAAAGAGTTCTGCCCCTCAATAATCTGAAGTGTTTTTGTTTTTTGCACACCCCATTTCAGTAAAATTTGTTATCAAGCCTCCTGTTTATTGGAAAACTCCAGCCACCAGAGTCTCCAATATCTCTCTGGGGCCACTGTTAGAATATACTATATTAATGTTTTCAGATCTGAAGTGATCATAAGAGTAACTTGTAAAGGTTCCAGTACTTTTTCTTTAGAAAAGAGACAAAAATGGGCTCCCAGGCTCTGCAAATTTCAGTTAGAGCATGTTTTGATTACATTCCTATTATTACCACAAACTGCAGTGGGTTAACTGGTATTTTGATTTTACCAAAACCATTCTATCCTGACACACGCTGGATAATGGAAATGTTTGTATTCTTTCTTTTACAGTGGACATTACAGTTTACCGCAATGGCTTCCATGGCGATTTAAATGAGACTTTCTTTGTTGGTGAAGTGGATGAAGGCTCCAAGAAACTGGTGCAGACAACCTATGAGTGTCTAATGCACGCCATAGATTCAGGTGAGGAAACGGGACTTAATTGTTCCACTTTTGAACAATAATGGGTGCAAAGACAAAACTGGTGTAAGCCTGGGCTCATTCCTCATTGGGAGTATCCCCAACATTAACCTCCCTCCGAAAAAATACATAGAATGTACAGCAAAGAAGCAGGCCATCTGGCCTAACAATGCCAAGCTGACATTTGAGATCATCTTTAGCCTCCTCAATCCTCATCTCATTCTATCAATGTAACCCTCTATTCCTTTATTCCTTGTATTCACTTCAAACACTATCTGTATAATGAGTTCCACACTTTCGCCAGTTTCTGGGGAAAGAAGTACTCCTGAATTCTCTCTCGAATTTCTGTTATATTGAAAACCCTTAGTTTCTTCTTCCCCCACAAGCGGAAAACAGTCTGTCTCTGTGTTCCCTTATCATTTTCTTGCAAGAATCCCTGTCTGTCAGATGACGTTCTTTGAGCTACCACAGCAAGAGAGGTTATAGTCTAACGGTTTATTTGTGATTTCAAATAAACCTATTGGACTGTTATCTGGTGTCGTGTGATTTCTGACCTTGTCCACCCCAGTCCAACACCAGCGCCTCCACATCACGACAACAGAGGACCTTGCTAAGCAAGCCAAGCCGGGACTTCTTTGTGGCTAATCTGCACCACTGGATCCTCAAAATAAAACCCTTATAAAACTGTGGAGAGACACAGACAATGTTGCATGCCACAGAGGAGTGTCCCCTTCACAGATTAAATGGCAGACTAATCACCTTAGATTCAGCAAGTGAGGAAGCTGTTGTTTGGCTCCATGAATTTGCATTAGCTAAATAAAATTAAATAAACTACTTTTAAAGAGCTCCATTAGATTAATCTGTCAGCCTTCTCTTTTTAAGAGAAATCAGCCTGTTCATCCTTTCCTAACAGGTGTAACTTTGCTGCAATCACCAGCAGAACTAACAAATCATCATAACAATATTTATGTTGGTCACAGTCCACAACTTTGCATCCAGGTTACCTGAGCGATGAGGTACATTGTTTTATACTGAAGTTTGTCAACAGATCTAGTTATTTGAGTTCCATGTCTCCATGTTACAATTTCTTGGTATATTTTTTGTGACAAATGGTGCCATCACAGTATGTTTTCTTTGCAGTAAAGCCAGGTGTTCGTTACAGAGAATTGGGTAATATTATACAGAAACATGCACATGCAAATGGATTTTCGGTTGTTCGAAGCTATTGTGGACATGGTATCCACCGACTGTTTCATACCGCACCCAATGTGCCACATTATGCCAGTAAGTCATGCCTGCTTAATCTTACATATGTGAAATTCAAATGATCGCTTTGGTTACTGTGTTTAGCCGCCTTTAGAGATGTGCTCAATGATTTTTTCCGAAACAAAATTGCTAAAAAGTTTTTCTTTTGCCCCAGTCTGACCCATGTTTTTAATTTTTCACCAACCTGATGAAAAATTGTTTTTCAATGAATGTCACAGATGCATGAATAAGTTTTCTTTTTCACTGCTAGGTCAAGCACATGATAGATTCCCAGACCACTCACTCTCTGTCTCATTCTATATGTAATCTCGTTTTACTTGTGTGACAAAGTACGCATTAGTAACAATGACTAGTGAAAGAACTGTGGGTGTGGACATGCAAACATTCTTTTTCAATCTGGTATGTTATGATCTGGAGTGCAATGCCTGAAATGTTGGTGGAATTAGTGCATAGAACGTAATGACTTTGAAAAGAACAGTGGATAAATATTTGAAGAGGAAAAGGTTTCAGGGCTATGGGGAAAGGGCAAGGACCAATTGAATCACTCATTTAAAGGGGCAGCAAAGGTATAGTGGTTGAATCGCCTTTTGTCCTCTGTCATTCTATGATTCTCAGATCCTCATGCATGGAAGGTTTAATCTACAGTGCAGTATTTGTCCTCACATTAATACTTGGCTCTTTCAAACATACAGCAGTCCTCTGATAAAACAATGCAAGTTATAAATGCTAATTTGTTGCCAGTAAGACCCAGAGAGTTATTTGTTCCAAATGTGCAGGACAATTTTTTTTTTATTGCAGTTCAAACTTGACTAAAATCTGTGAGGGAGAAGTGGACAAAGAGCAAACTTTGTGTGTGTATATACGTATATATTAAAATGAGCTTTACAAGCATGAAACATTACTGATCTAATTGTCACCTGGAAATTACTTTAACCAGAATATTTGATTTTTAACTTTGAGAATGATTCCTAGTTCATGGTTTCTTTGAGTGTTGGTTGAATTTTCAGATAGCCCAAGTCACTTAATTCCTGCGAGTTGGTGTTTTATTTTACTTGTGACTAATTTACAGATGGCACAGATGTTTCTAGATGTGGCTTTCAGTTAGAACAATTCAAAGTTAATCGGCTTCCCCAGCTTTCTCCCTGGCATTAATCTGGTGAATTTCTGATTTAAACATGCTGTGATTTGAATATTCTTTCTGAATGGATAGCTGGAAACTGCTCACAGTGCTCAAAATTGTGACCTAAGTCATTCTCTTGTCCACTGTTCCTGAATAGTTATTGTTACAATATCAGACAAGTAGTAATGCTCATGTTCAAACTTGTCATTTTTTTCTACAACTGATTTGGTATACCGACGCTTCCAAATTTGTATTTCATAATGTTTTGCTGCAAGATTGTAGTCTTTATTCTCTTTACATTGATCTGCAACAACTGATCTGTAAAAGTTAGGCTCTCTATAATTTCTGCAGTTGTTAATGTGATTAAATTTAAAAGCACCAATTTTTCTAAGGAAGGATTTTAAGGAAGAGCATTCAGAAATAATTACTGAAGCAAATCAAGCAAGCATGGTGGACTGGTTGGTAAGATTAGATCACGTTGGGATCCAGGGAAGCTAGCCAATTGGATATAAAATTAGCTTGAAGTTAGGAGACAGAGAGTGGTAGTAGAGGTTTGATTTTTGGACTAGAGGTGTGTGACCAGTGGTGTGCCACAAGGATCACTAGGTCCACTGTTTTTTGTCATTTATAAAGGAAGGGTGTTGTGACACTTGAAAGGGTTCTGAAAAGATTTACAAGGATGTTGCCAGGGTTGGAGGGTTTGAGCTGTAGGGAGAGGCTGAATAGGATGGGGCTATTTTTCCTGGAGCGCCAGAGGCTGAGGGGTGATCTTACAGAGGTTTATAAAATCATGTAGTAGAGAGTAAATAGACAAAGGTCTTTTGCCCAGGGTGGGGGAGTCCAAAACTAGAGGGCATAGACCTAAAACTAGATAGGTTTACGGTGAGGGGGGAAAGATATAAAAGGAATCTAAGGAGCAGCTTTTTAAGAGACTGGCGTGTGTATGGAATGTGCTGCCAGAGGAAGTGATGGAGGCTGGTACAATTACAACATTTGAAAGCCATCTGGATGGGTAAATGAATAGGAAGGATTTAGTGGGATAAGGGCCAAATGCTGGCAAATGGGACTAGTTTAATTTACGATATCTGGTCGGCATGGACGAGTTGGACTGAAGGGTCTGTTTCCATGCCGTAAATCTCTGACTATGATTTAGATGTGAAGGTAGCAGGAATGGTTAGTAAGATTGCAGATGACACCAAAATAGGTGGTGTATTGAACAGTGAAGAAGATTATATCAGAGTACAATGGGACTTCAATCAGATTGGCCAATGCGCTGAGGAGTGGCCGATAAAGTTTAATTTAGGTTAATGTGCGGTGTTGCATTTTGGTAAGGCAAATCAGGGCAGGACTTCCACAGTTAATGGGAGGGACCTCTGGAGTCTTGCCGATCAGAGACTTAAGGATGCAGTTTCACATTCCTTGAAACTGGAGTTGCATGTAGACAGGATGGTGAAGAAGGCGTTTGGCACTCTTGTCTTCATTTATCATAACACTTAACATAGGAGTTGGGGTGTCATGTTATGGCTGTATAGGACATTGGTGAGGCCACTTTTTTAGAATACTGCATTGAATTCTGGTTGCCCTTCTATAGGAAAGGTGTTGATAAACTTGAGGGTGCAGAAAACATATACATGGGTGTTGCCTCGACTGGAGGGTTTGAGCTTTAGGGACAGGCTGAATAGGCTGGGGCTAATTTCCCTGGAGCATCGGAGGCTGAGGGGTGACCTTATAGAACAAAAACAAATTGCTGGAAAAGTTCAGCAGGCGTGGCAGCATCTGTGAAGAAACAATCAGAGTTAACATTTCAGGTCCGGTGACCCTTCCTCAGAACTGATGGTAGCTGGGAAAACGTAGGTTTATGTGCAGAAAAAAGGGAGGGTAATAGGGTAGGGAGTAAATGATAGGATAGAGCCCGAAGAGAGAGAAGAGCAGTTGGATAGATGCTAGTTAATAACGATCTGGCTTGGAGAGTGAATAGTTGTTAATGGGGACTGTTAGTGACTAACAACAGGTAGTGTGTAATAGGCTATGTGATATCAAGGCCTGGTGTGGGGGGTAGGGGGCTGGGACATGGGAGAGTTTAGGCCCTAAAATTATTGAACTTGACATTGAATCTGGAGGGCTGCAGGGTCTCCAAGCGGAAAATGAGGTGTTGTTCTTCCAGCTTGCACTGAGCTTTGCTGGAACACTGCAGCAAGCCAGAGACAGAGATGTTGGCCAGGGAACAGGGTGGTGCATTTACGTGGCAGGCAACAGGTAGCTCAGGGTCTTTTTTGCAAGCAGAATTTAGATGTTCTGTGAAGTGGTCGCCCAGTCTATGCTTCGTTTCCCCAATGTAAAGGAGACCACATTGTGAGCAGCGAATGCAGTAGACTAGATTCTGGGAAGTGCAAATGAAATGTTGCTTCACCTGGAATGTATGTTTGGGCCCTTGGATACTGGGGAGGGAGGAGGTAAATAGGCAGGTGTTATACCTTCGTCGGTTGCAGGGGAAGGTGCCGTGGGGGGTGGGAGTGTTGGGGGTAAAAGAAGAGTGGGCCAGTTTGTCCTGAAGGGAACGGTCCCTGCGGAAGGGGGACAAGGGAGGGGAGCATCTGTGAAGGAAAAAACAGTTAATGTTTCGGGTCCAGTTGCAGCGAAGGGCATGTTCTGAGGAAGGGTCACCGGACCCGAAACGTTAACTCTGTTATTTTCCTTCACAGATGCTGCCAGACCTGCTGAGCTTTTCCAGCAACTTTGTTTTTGCTCAAGCAAAGAATCCTCTCAGAAGTTTCTGCCTAACTTCCCGATAATGAAGTTCTGTGTAATAGTTCTGTATAGTAGCAAATCTCTGAGGTCTCCATTCTGCTGTTGACTATCTTTGTAAGAATGCAATTGAGAATTTAACCATAGATTTGTTGTTTCAGAAAATAAAGCTGTTGGAGTGATGAAGCCTGGTCATGTGTTTACAATTGAACCCATGATTTGTGAGGGTAAGCTGCTAATGACTTTTGTTTCACAAAATTAATTAATTAAATTATTTAATTTGTCCTCAGTGGAACAATGGAACAAATTTAATCTGTTTTCATAAAAGCTTATGAAGTGATTTGAAAACCATTCTGTTTCTTTTGGGAGCATTCTCAAGACACAAAGTCTGAATTCAAATAGCAAGAACAGCGTTACTTTTAGAACATAGAACAGTACAGCACAGTACAGGCCCTTTGACCCACAATGTTGTGCCGACCTATTATCCTACTAAGATCAATCTACCCTGCATACCCTATATTTTATTATCCTCCATGTGCCTATCCAAGAGTCACTTAAAAGTCTCTAAAATATCTGACTCCACCACCACTGCAGGCAGCGCACTCCACACGCCCACCACTCTCTGTGTGAAGAACCTGCCTCTGACATCTCCCCTATACCTGCCTCCAATCAACTTAAAATTATGCCCCTCGTAATAGTCATTTCCACCCTGGGAAAAAGTCTCTGACTGTCCACTCTATCTATGCCTCTCATCATCTTGTGCACTTCTATCAAGTTACCTCTCATCCTTCTTCGCTCCAATGAAAAAAGCCCTAGCTCCCTCAAACTTTCCTCATAAGACCTGCCCTCCAGTCCAGGCAGCATCCTGGTAAATCTCCTCTCCTTCCACATTTTTCCTATAATGAGGTGACCAGAACTGAACACAATATTCCAAGTGTGGTCTAACCAGAGTTTTATGGTTGTTGCATTATTCTAAAATGTTAACATTTGCCTTTGGTTGTTAATGTCCTTTTAAAAACAAATATAAACCAAGCACGGGTTAATTTCTGTAAGAATAGAACTGAAAGCTGGAGAGGTCATATCACACTTGTATCAAATCTTAGTTAATCCACATTTTGGCATATGTCCATAATCCTTGTCTCCATATGACCAAAAGAAGTGCAGGGGTGTAAAAAGTGGGAAAGAATTGACAAGAATCATACTAGAATTGGAGGAACATACTTATCAGGAGTGAGTGAGAGACTCCCCTGTAGGTGGAGTTTAGAACTGGTCATGCAGTTTAAGAATTAAGGGTCTCCCATGAGAAATCTTTTTCTCATGGGGGGAGTTGTTACACTATGGAATTCTCTTCACAAGGAGGCTGTGTCATTAAATAAGTGCATGACTATGTTGTGGCAGAAAGTGGAGTTGAGGTCAAGTCAGATCAGCCATGATCTTATCAAATGGTGGAGCAGGCTGGAGGAGTTCAAGTCTCTTTAATGTCCTAATTCTTGAATTCGTGCATGATGGCTGAATGTCTGCCTCTTGTGTTGTATCATTCATCGATTTGCTGCATATATATTTGCAAATAGTTTGATGTGTTCGCAATCAAAAAGAACCCTGTTATGTTTTCTGCCTGTCAGGGGCATGGCACGATGAGACGTGGCCAGACAGCTGGACTGCAGTAACCAAGGATGGCAAGCGTTCTGCACAATTTGAGCACACCCTTCTGGTTACGGAGACCGGCTGTGAGATCTTGACAAGACGCCTGGAGGACAATGGTCGGCCTTATTTTGCATCACAGTTGTAGCCCAACCCCCTCACTCTTGTACCTGCTGGCAACTTCCTTGCTGTCTTCACCTGGAATACAACAAATGCCTTAAGGCACTTGATTTGTCTTTTTTTTGGTTCGGATGCTGCAAAGCACTGGATGCACAAACAGCCTGTTTGCAATATATCTTCTTGTCCCTTCCTACCCGTCCTCCTCCCCAAAATACCTCTGGTCCTAATGGCAACTCTTACATGCTTGTATCTTAAATGTTTCTTATTTGAATAAAATTTGCGACTTCTATCTTTAGGTTGTGAGCTATTATAAAAGAAAATGGAAATTGTGACTAGTTGCTGTAAGGTTAGTTGTTAAATTTCCTCCAAAAATTCTTGCTGTGGGCATAAATATTTATGTTAAAATGATGGAAAAAGACACTACTCAAAAGAGAAAAGGCATTTATTATAAACTTATCTGACTGGAGATTCTTTCCTAATCAGATATAACTTGAAATGCTGAATGTTTTGGTGGAGAATATTCAATACCGTTAAAAACTTTTGCCTAAATTAAAAATTATATTCATTTTATACCATGATTAGACAAGCTAAGTAATTTTTAAATTAAATTTGTAAATGTCTTTTGTTTTTCCTAATCATTGAAATGCTGGTCATAATGTTGGTTCAATGTCATTGATCGATTAAGGCTCAGGATCTGGGAATGTTGTCTTTTTAAACTTTTACTTTATTCTGACCTCATTGCGGAACTTGAAAATCAAATTTAAACACCCTGCCTGTGTAGAAGATATTGTGTTACATCTAAAAAACTGTCTCTACAGAGTCTTAAAGCCACTAGAAGAACAACAGTTATTGTCTCTCTGCATTCCTGCAACACAAGTGGTGCTCTAATTTGAAGGTGGGTTAGAAGGGATCATTACTTCAACCTGTGGCTGTAGCAAGTTTTTTTGATCCAGGAAAGGCACATAGTGATAAAATAACGGGATTACCCGACTGTGCTTTATATCATTTAGCCAGTTTTAACTTGAACAAAGCTGCGTACCAAAACAGATTGGGAAAACTGACTCACTGTTTTCTCTTGAACTGTTATCAGCCTCATGGACAGCCATTTGTCCTTTGAGAAGTGTTGCTGGGAATTGGCCGGTTTGCACTGATCTACAGTGAAAAGATTAGCTTTTGTTATTGTAATTGGGCTGAATTTCACAAAATCTCTTGGAATCTTATGTACACATTTGAGGGACTGGTAACTCCAGCCCAAATTTAATGATTGTGTGTTGGATGTAATTGAATGCTATTGAAAATTCCTGTCTCTCATTTCTTTGCTGGTTTCCCCCTCTTGATGTGGCAACTCTTACTAAGGTACTGTACCATGGGCTCCTTTACTACCCATTTTAATTCCTCCTGTTCTGCAAAGTCTGTTTCTATGCTGGAGCTCCCCTTACTGCAGCGCTGTTGGATCTGTGTAATTCACCTTGTCAAATACTATTTGTCTTTTTTTTAAAACATTGATTGGAACAAGAAGAGTTTTGTTTTAAAACCTTTCATAAAATCCATAATCCACCGGTAGTAGTGATGAGTTTGATCTGAAGGAATGATGGAATTCTCGATATACTTCCTTCCCAGTATTGAAACTTAATCCTGAAGAGCTCCTTGTTTTAAAACAGTGAGGAAGATCCATCTGGGTGAAATGTTGGTGTCAGTGTTAGCTGCAGCTCAATGGGTGTTGTCTCAAATTTGGGAATGGTTTGGGGCTAGGTGTAGGTGGCACAAATCTGATAGATTTGTTGAAATAACTGTTTAACTTATTTGTTAGACCTTGAGAGCAAGTTCGGTCCTTTTACTAGTTTGCTGCTGGGGTCCTGCCTCTGTACAATAAAAATATAAACCATCTTAAAGATTCAGTGTTAGTATGTGGTTTTCTTGGACAACATCAGTTGTTACCTATCCCTAATTGCCCCCGCCGCAATCTCAGTGATGCGGATACTCCCACAATGATTTTAGGAAGACCAGTCCAGGAATTTGACCCGGAAACATTGAAGAAACAGCAGCACGGTTCTGAGTCAGGACAGTGTTTAGCATGGAGAGTAACTTGCAGGTGGTGGTGCTCCAATGCCCTTGCTATTCTGGGTGATAGAAGTCATGGGTTTAGAAGGTGCTATGGAAGGAGGCTTAATGTGTTGCTGCAGTGTGTCTTGTAGTTGATACACACTGTCGCCAATTTTGTATAATATTTAAATTGGTAAACAAGATGCTCATTGTGGCTGCTTTGTCATGGATGGAGTTGAGTTTCTTGGGTGTCAGTATCCTTCGCTGAATCCTTATGTTTCTGTATTCTGTTCCTCCGATCAATTGCAATTCCCTGCAACTTTTGGTTATACATGTTTAGTAGGTTTCTGCTTGTAACTGACTAGACTTATTTCAAATAGTGAAAAGTGCCCCTATATTTCAAAATTTTGTTAGTTCGATGATCTTGGTAAAGTTGGAGAGAATGTGCGCATCATTTGTCATGTACTTTAGGTCTATGGTTTGTTTGATCTTCTATTGCTAATCGCTCAAGACCTGTAAGTCTCCTCCCCCCGCCTCCATCCCACCCAAGTACATGAAACATTAATTGTGCCCCAATTCAGTCAGTTCTGATCTGGGTATGAGACCTTATGACAATCTTTCCATTGTGCAGTCCTGTACAGATAGACTTTTTTTCTAGATTCAGTTGTGTTTTTGAACTTCAGTCTTTTGTTCAGATGAGGATAGGATTGCCTTGAAATGCAGGATGTTTCCTGCAGCTGTGCCAAGTATAATGTACCTGACCCTTGTCTGACTTTACAGTGCCTGATGTAATTATCTACTACTTGTGGCAGCTATAGCATGTGCATACCTTTTTCAGTGTGATCTTGTCACCAAACTGTAAGTGCAAGAATTGGGCTAAATATGTAATCTCTGTTGTGGTGTAGGGCTCTTGTAGTACAGTGGTAGTGACCCTGCCTCTGAGCCAGGAGGCGTGGTTTCAAGTCCCACCTGCTCCAGGGGTGTACAGTAACATCTATAATCTCTGTCACAGTTAAGGTACAGAAATTGCAGAAGATAACTTTGCTAAAGGGGTTACATAGCAGTCGGGTCCATTGGTTTGTTGAGTGATAAATTCTCAAGTGAGAGAAATATGTTTTTGTGTGTCTGTGTTAACACAAATAATTAGTGCATTTATAATTAGCCCTGTGTAGTAGTGAGGCTGTGATTCACTGAAGGAATTTTTAAATTTGGTGTCTTTGTTCTATACATGGATCTGTGTGCTCTGTGCATGTCTGCAAACTGACAATGAATAGGTATGAACAAGATTTTAATATTTTAAGCCATTAGTTGAGATTCTCAGGTTATATTTGTTAGTTAAAGATTTTTTTTTTGTAATAACAGCATCAGTGGATCAAGCAAAGTGACTTTTTGTTCTTTCTGTACCACCCTATATCCAAATCCTACAGTTGTTTACATAAGTTGCCAACTTCAAGGGCATCTAGGTTTTTCAAACATTTGTTTTAGTCTGATTTCCTTCTTGTCACATACCATGACAACTAGTAGTCAAATTTGCAGGGTTTTTTTGCATTCAATTCTTGGTGCTGAAATCCAATATTATGGTTGTTTCCTGAATTGCAGGTTGATGGCTTTATATTGGTACAATTAAACTATATTGAACAGATTACAAGAACTGCCACTGAAATAAGCCATGTTGAGTTTTATATAAACATGATGTGCAAACAATAAATGAGTTACACATTTTTGTATCACTTTTCTTAGCCTGTCTGAGAAAACACAAGTTTAGAAATATGCTCACTTTGCTTAATTATCAAATACAGGATCTCTGAATCCTCTGGCCTGTGGTACAGCAGGAATAAACTTGGGGGTTCTTAGTATAATAATGGCACAATTATACATAACAGTTCCTCCTGGTTTGCTATGGACCCCTCCTCTCACTGAACCTCCAGTTTTTAGTCTTTCCTGCTCCCCATGCTTGCCTGTACTCTTGCTGCATGGGAGACTCTAGAGATGAGCAGCGAAAGACATCTTCAACTTGATTCCGAGCTGTAGCTTATCACCAGAGACATTGCTCACAATTGCTCACAATTGCTCAGTGAGGGTTCTGGGGACATTTGGTGTGAGGGTAGGCTAAGGAGGTTCAGCAATTAGAGAAAAGATCAGGGAGCAGGAAAGCGTACTCCAAGGTGGTTAAGACACATGATCTTATGTCAGATAAGACTTTTGATCTAAATGAGGTTACGGACCCATTGTTTCGATTTAACAGTGAATGTTAAATGGGACTTAAGAGTAGGTGAAGCCATTCAAATCATCGAACGTTGCCGTTTAATAAGATCACGGCTAATCTGGCTGTGGCCTCTATTCCGTTTTCCTGTCTGTCCTCTATGCCTGTCCCCACCCCTGCCAAAACAACTCAACTTCTGTCTACTTTGCAAATATTCAATAACCTAATCTTAACTGCTTTCTGAAGAGAATGCTGCATTCCTCAAACAAAACAATTTCTGTACTCTCTTTAATTCTTCACTGTGACCCCGAGTTCTAGTCTCCTCCACAAGGGGGGAGTCCCTGAGCTCCCTCTCAACCTTTTCCAGACCCTCATCTCTCACTCCAATCGGTATAGCAATCACTGACATGAACCCTTCATCCCAGGAATGAACTTCCTCTGGCCTGTGGGTCATGCAATAGGTTTTTTTAAAATAAGGACAGAGAAACTACACTACTGTGATTGTACACGGGAGGCGATGGCCTCTTGGTATTATCGCGGACTGTTAAGCTAGAGACCCAGATAACATTCTGGGGACCTGGGTTCGAATCCTGCCATGGCAGATGGTAGAATTTGAATTCAATAAATATCTGGAATTAAGAATCTAATGATGACCGTGAATCCATTGCTGATTGTCGGAAAAACCCAGCTGGTTCACTAATGTCCCTTAGGGAAAGAAACTGCCATCCTTACCTGGTCTGGCCTACATGTGACTCCAGACCCACAGCAATGTGGTTGACTCTGAACTGCCCTCTGGGCAGTTAGGGATGGGCAACAGATGCTGCCAGTGATACCCTCATCCCGTTAATGAAAAAAAGGTAGAGCATCTTATCACCTAAGGGAAAAATGATACTACCAGTTGTATCAGAGATAGTAGGAACTGCAGATGCTGGAGAATGAGATAACAAGGTGTAGAGCCGGATGAACACAGCATCATAGGAGCAGGATAGAAGATGGATAGAGGAGAAGATAGGTGGAGAGGAAACAGATAGGTCAAAAGGGCGGGGATGGAGCCAGTAAAGGTGAGTGTAGGTGGGGAGTTAGGGAGGGGATAGGTCAGTCCAGGGAGGACGGACAGGTCAAGGGGGCGGGATGAGGTTAGTAGGTTGGAAATGGGGGTGGGGCGAAGAAGAGCTGGGCTGGTTTTGGGATGCAGTAGGGGGAGGGGAGATTTTGAAGCTTGTGAAATCCATGGGTACCCGCATGGGCCCAAGCTATGCCTGCCTCTTTGTAGGTTACGTGGAACAATCCCTCTTCCGTACCTACACTGGCCCTAAACCCCACCTCTTCCTCCGTTACATTGGATGACTGTATCGGCACCGCCTCATGCTCCCACAAGGAGCTCGAACAGTTCATCCACTTCACTAACACCTTCCACCCCAACCTTAAGTTCACCTGGACCATCTCTAATACCTCTCTCACCTTCCCGGACCTCTGTCTCCATCTCAGGCAACCACCTAGAAACCGATATCCATTTCAAGCCCACCGACTCCCACAGCTACCTAGAATACTCCTCCTCCCACCCACCTTCCTGCAAAAATGCCATCCCCTATTCCCAATTCCTTCACCTCCGCCGCATCTGCTCCCAGGATGAGGCATTCCACTCCCGTACATCTCAGATGTCCTCGTTTTTCAAGGACCGCAACTTCTCCCCCTCAGTGGTCGAGAACGCCCTCCACCGTGTCTCCTGCATTTCCCGCAACTCATCCCTCATACCCCATCCCCGCAATAACAACCAAAAAAAAATCCCCCTCGTCCTCACGTACCACCTCACCAACCTCCGGATCCAACGCATCATCCTCCAACACTTCCGCCATCTGCAATCCGACCCCACCACCAAAGACATTTTTCCCTTCCCACCCTTATCTGCTTTCCGGAGGGACCACTCTCTCCATGACTCCCTTGTCCGCTCCACACTCTCCTCCAGCCCCACCACTTTTCCCTGCAACTGCAGGAAGTGCTACACCTGCCCCCATCCTCCTCCCTCACCCCCATCCCAGACCCCAAGAAGACGTTCACCTGCACATCTGCTAATGTGGTACACTGCATCCGTTGTAGCCTCCTCTACATCGGGGAAACCAAGTGGAGGCTTGGGGACCGCTTTGCAGAACACCTACGCTCGGTTCACAATAAACAACTGCACCTCCCAGTCGCGAACCATTTCCACTCCCCCTCCCATTCCTCAGACGACATGTCCATCCTGGGCCTCCTGCAGTGCCACAACGATGCCACCCGAAGGTTGCAGGAACAGCAACTCCTATTCCGCTTGGGAACCCTGCAGCCCAATGGTATCAATGTGGATTTCACAAGCTTCAAAATCTCCCCTCCCCCTACTGCATCCCAAAACCAGCCCAGCTCGTCCCTGCCTCCCTAACCTGTTCTTCCTCCCACCTATCCCCTCTTCCTACATCAAGCCGCACTCCCATTTCCTACCTACTAACCTCATCCCGCCCCCTTGACCTGTCTGTCCTCCCTGGACTGACCTATCCCCTCCCCACCTACACTCACCTTTACTGGCTCCATCCCCGCCCCTTTGACCTGTCTGTTTCCTCTATCCGCCTGCCCCCCTCTATTTATTTCAGAACCGCCTTCCCCTCCCCCATTTCTGAAGAAGGGTCTAGGCCTGAAACGTCAGCCTTCCTGCTCCTATGATGTTGCTTGGCCTGCTGTGTTCATCCAGCTCTACACTTTGTTATCTCATATTACCAGTTCCAGATTTGCCATCCCCTTTTTCCGTAACTGTCTCCTGAACTTAACGCAAAGTTGATTTATTGGCATGCTGATAGTTGACGCAATGACTCCGTTATCCCTATTGAAATAAATTGTCTCCGAGCATCAGGACTACAAAACCAGTTGTTTCGTCAAAACTTGTATGTAGACCAGCTTTGTATTTTAAACACAATGAAAAGCTAATTTATTACTCAACTATTAGTGAAAGTTATTTAACGTAATTAGTAATCCCTTTCTGTTTAACTAAATTGTTTTACAAGTAAGCAAAGTTACATATGAAGCCTCCAATAATTGCTTGCTTGCTTGCTTTCTGAATTGAAGGGGTTAAATCAATTTGAATGCCTTCAGTGGCTTCCATAATGTAAAAGAGCTTATTCCTACAGGTTAAGTGAAGATTCATTTAATTGGTGCAACATTGCAGATGTGGCTGTTAGTCACCTGATTTAGCAGTCCTTTAGGTGGTTCAGCCTGGCTGACATCTTCTGACAGAGCTGAGCAATTTCTGTTTCAAGAAACTGTGGTCAGATGGTTCTAAGCAGTTGTCCTCAGTCAGCTTTTATCATAAAGACTGGAGGGTGGGTAACGTGCCATAATTTCAGCAAGGAAAAGCCAGTGAATTACGGGCCATTGAGCCTAATGTTGGAAGGGGTTTGAGAGACAGGATCTACATGCATTTGGAAAGGCAAGGACTCATTAAGGACATTCAACATAGCTTTGTGCATAGGAAATTGTATCAATTTTGAAGAGGTGACTAAGATAAAGGCAGAGCAGTACACATTGTCAAAGGCCTTGCTAGAGTCCATTAGACAAGGTTCTACAGCATAGACTGGTTCATAGTCTTAGATCACATGGGATGCAGCCAATTGGATACAAAATTAGCTTGACTGTAGGAGACAGAGGGTGGTGGTTAAAGGGTTGTTGTCAGACTGGAGGCCTGTTACCAATGGTATGTTACAAGGATCAGTGCTGGGTACACTGTTCATTTATTAAATGATTTGGATGAGAATAAAAGGAGACACTGTCGTAAGTTTGCACATGACACCAAAATAGGTTGTGTAGTGGGCAGTGAAGATGATTTCCTAAGACAACCCTGGGATCTTGATCAACTGGGCTGTGGAATGGCAGATGGTACATTTTGGTAAGACAAACCAGGGCAGGACTTAATAGTAGGGCCCTGGCGAGTTGCTGAATAGAGACCTAGGGGTGAAGGTACATAGCTCCTTGGAAGTAGCCTCACAGGTAGACAGTGTGGTGAAGGCATTTAGCACACATGCCTTGATCAGTCACAGCACTCAGTCCAGGAGACAGGCCTTTTCCTTCTGTGACTATAATTAAAATAGCTGTAAATTTAACTTTGAAATTCAGGCATACGAGACGGCCTAGTAAACCATTAAAGATGCCACAGACACCAATCTGTTAAAAACCAATTTAAAATTGAAAACACCTGAGAAGTCATGCCACCTCTAGGATGTGTTTTGTAAAACCCTCTCTACAAAATATTTGTTTGTGACACCTGAAAAATTAAGGGAAAGCAATGGTAAATGCATCAAAATAACCTCATTACGAAGAATTGGGTCACTAGCTGCAGCTTGAACCATTGTGACGGGGTTGGTGGTGGCAACAATTACAGATCAATTTTACTTTTTTTTCAATTCAACCTGTTTGGATGTGTGGTGTGTTATGGTCACCATTCTAAAATGGGACTTCAATCCAGAAGTAGGGACACTACTATTGTGCTACACGACCCTCATTAATCCACACTGTATTCCACAATTAAAGGGAGACTGGATCTCTGTTTTGAGGCTCAAGACACTCATTTTATTTTTGCAATGTGGAAAATGGTCCAGAATATAAACAAGCAAAATTGAATGATTTGAGAATACTTATTAAAAAGCATTTAACAGACAAAATTTAATTGTAGTGAAAATGCTTACAAAATCAAAGTTCTTCTAGAGCAATTTGCAAAGTTATTTCAACACTAAGATTCCGCTGGTTTGCTGACGTCTGCTTCAAAACAAGAGGACACTTCGAATGCTTTTCAAAAAGAGAAAGAAAATTAATTAAGTTCATCACAAATGAACAATGCAAATACAAAAAGTTTAATTAAAGTTGCATTACTTTTTTGTTGCATTACTTTTTCCTTTCACTTCCCAATGTTAAGCAACAAGGGAGGGGAGGGGAGGGGGCAGGGGGCAGGGGGCATCTACCATGGGGTAGAAGACAGAGGAGATTAAGTGGCAAAAGGGAGTAATTCCAACATCTACTTTTAACTCAATAATTACTTTATAGTCTGGAGTAGTTTTGAACAAAATTACTTCTACACCAAATGGTAAGTAAGTAAAAATGAAAACAAAAAAAAAATTTTAAAAAACAAACTACCTCTTTCCACTGCGCATCAGCTCAAAAGCCTCATTGATCTGGTCAAAAGGGAGTGTATGAGTCACAAACTCATCCACCTTTATTTTTTTAGCCATGTATTCTTGCACAAGCTTTGGCACACTCTCCACACTCTTCCACCCTGTAGCGTACAAAGTGCAAATGTGAGTTGTGGAACCTTTACAAGTGATTTGCGTTGCACTGATTTGAGGAGATGGTGGAAGCCACTTCAATAACAACTTTCAAAAGGGGACTGTATAAATTCCTCAAAGAAATGGAAAAGTCTGCAGACCTGAAGGCAAAACTGTATCAATTGGAGCTTTTTCAGGGAGCCCTGTACTGTAATTACACTTTCAAAAAAAGTATTTTCTCCCAATGTACAACTTGCAGCCTTTGAGTGTGGGTCATAATATCTTGAAATTGATGACAAGCTTAGTTTTGTGAAAAATGATTAAATTTTTTTTTTAAAAAAAGTCACAATGTGGACATTTCTGGCTGGGTTAACATTTACCTCTAATAGCCTAGAGGGCAGTTGAAGTTAACAATATTGCACTGGGTCTGGAGTCAGATGTAGGCCAGACCAGATAAAGATGGTAGATTTCCTTTCCTCAAAGGCCATTGGGTTTTTACAACAATTGACAATGGTTACAAAATCATCATTAGACTACCTTTTATTGAACTTAAATTCAACTATCAGCCATACGGGGATTTGAACCCAAATCCCCAAGATATTAGCTCAAGGTTCTGGATTACTAGTCCTATACAATACCACTCAACCACTACTTCCCCACAGAATTTTTAAAAATTCTATCAGTAGATCACTTGTTATACCAACTTTTACCTATCCCTAATTACCCTGCAGAAGGTGATGTTTAGTTGTAGCTCTTCTGGGAATCCCAGGATTTTGATCCAGTAACACTGAAGAAACACATTTCCAAGCTAGGATGGTGAGTGCCTTGGAGGGGAACTTGCAGGGGGTGGTGTACTCACGTATTTGTTGCTTTTGTCCTTCAAGATGGAAGTGCTCTTGGTTTGGAAGGTGCAGGCAAAGGAGACTTGAGACATGGGTTTTGGAAGGTGTGAATGCATATTCAAAGTCATAGATGGGGTACCAAACAAATAGGCTGCTTTGTTCTGGATGCTGTTGAGCTTTGAGTGTTTTTGGAGGTGCACGTTTTCAAGCAAGTGGGGAGCATACAATGCTACTCCTGACTTGTGCCTGTAATTAGTGGCCGGGCTTTGGGGAGTTATCTTGAAATGTTCTCAGCCTCTGACCTATTCTGGTAGCCACCGTGGTTAAGGCTAGTCCAGTTCAGTTTCTGGTCAATGATAGAGTCCAGCATACTGATAGTAACAACGCTAATCTAAATTCAAAATAACAAACAGAAGTGCAGCTTGCAAGCTGATGACTAGGTTAGAGTCAGTGAGCTGCACAGTATGGAAACAGATGCTTTGGTCCCGCTTGTCCATGCCGACCGGATATCCTAAATTAATCTAGTCCCATATCCCTCTAAACCGTTCCTATTCATATACCCATCCATATGCCTTTTAAATTGTATCAGCCTCCACCACTTCCTGTGGCACCTCATTCCATGCATGCACCACACTGAAAATGTTGCCTGTTAAGGTTCCTTTTCAATCTTTCCCCTCTTACTTTAAACCTATGCCCTCTAGTTTTGGACTCCCCCACCTGGGGAAGGAGACCTCATGATTTTATAAATCTCTATAAAAGGTCACCCATCAGCCCCCAACACTCCAGGGAAAATAGCCTCAGCCTCTCCCAATATCTCAAACAATCCAACCTCGGCAATATCCTTGTAAATCTTTTCTGAGCGCTTTCACGTTTCACAACATCCTTCCTATAGTAAGGAGACCAGAATTGCTCACAGTATTCCAAAAATGGCCTAACCAATGTTCTGTACAACTGAACATGAACCCCCTCCTAACTCCTGTATTCAATGCATTGACCAATAAAGGCAAGCATAGCAAACGCATTCTTTACTATCCTGTCTCCCTAGGACTCCACTTTCAAGGAGCTATTAACCTGCACTCCAAGGTCGCTGTTTCCATTTGTTGCCACAGATTTACAATGAAAGAGGGAATTTTAATTGCAAGTGAATTGTGCACAAAACCATTGACCTTGTTTTCTGATCTTTCAGTCTCCCTGGATCAGGATAGGCAAGACAACATAATAAACTTGCATTGAAATACAGTAAAACATTACATGGCATTTCACAGGAAAAATTAGACAAACTATGATCCCAAATTGCAAACCGAGGTCTAAGAAAAGTTGACCAAGCTTCATTAAGATCACAATAGGTTTTTAAACAGCATTTGGAAGCAGGATAGAGGGGCTCATGAATTGCCTGATTATAAATTGTCCCGGGAAAGGTGAAGGTGGTGTTGAACTACCTTCTTGAAGGTGACTCAACCCACTATTTGGCCAATTAGGAATCAACCACATTGCTGAGAGTCTGGAAACATGTGTTGGCCAGGCAAAGGTAAAGATTACAGATTAAGAGCATCAGTATGCCAAATGGGTTTTTGCAACAATTGACAATAGTTTCAGTCACCAGTATGGAGACTTGCTTTCAATTCCTATTTATTCTGTTGAATAGAAATTCTACAGATGCCACAGTAGGATTCAAATCCAGCACTTTGGCTTTCCAGTCCAGTAACACAAGTGTGGTTATACTGCCATAATCTGAATCAGATGCCTACTTTTAAATACAGCATGGAGGATTTTTTAATCAAAAAAGATAGAGGCAATCATATTTTACTGCCCTGCCAGTTCATGGAAGATTTAACATTTCTGACAATCAATTTTATTGGAAGCTTGAACCTTAACTATCCAGCATAACATCCCCTTGCACAAAGCTACTCTACCTTGTGGATTCAAATTTGAGCAAATATAAATACCACCTTCTTAAAAAGAGAATGTCCTATTGAACTGTATTGTATTGGAATCTTAGTCTGATCTGTACGCGACTCAAACCCACAGCAACATAATTAACTCGGCCATCCTCAAATGGCCAAGTACGTCATGCAACTGTACTCTTTTTCAAGGGCAAATAACAATGACTAATAAATATTGGTCATGACTACAAAGTGCAAATTCTGTGAAATTACTAGTAATCAAGAACATTGTATTGCCGACTGTCTGTCGCCTGCTCTTTAATCTACATTTGGGTGTGCACACGTTCTTCCTGACACTAGAAATTAGTGCAACTTTAGGAATGATTTAATGTGAAGTGCACAAAGTCCTTATAACGTGGTTTAAATACACAACAAATTTGCTCATAGTACAAAAAGTTTGATGGCTCCCAAAAAGAGTTAATGTGTATCTTCATTTTGTAATGGAAAACAGAAGAAAACCAGGGGTTTTCATTAATACTGTTTTACCTCTCAGACGGCAATGTCATAACAGACTTCTACCGTAGGTCTTTTGAATGTAGAAATACAGCCTCTAGAGGCTTACAAATATGGCGAGACTTGTAGAGATTTTACCTCCAAATGCTGTTCCTTTCCACGTACGACCAGTCACCAACTGGAAGGGCCGAGTTGCAATTTCGTGTCCAGCAGGTGCCACCCCAATTATCACACTGGTTCCCCAACCCTTGTGGCATGCTTCAAGGGCAGCTCTCTATGTTGCCGGAATTTTTTGTCGAATGGATCAAAAGGAGGAGAGTTGAAAAGAAAGAAAAACAAACAAGTTTATAGGTTAAAAATCTCCAGTTATTTACAACAACTTAAGAGTCTTTAAAACATTTGTAGATGCTTCCATGCTGTATAACTTTATGACTCAAGGCCACATTAGAGTGTTTTGGACAGGTGACCATAAATTTGGTCGAAGAAGTAATTCAAATGTCTGAAAGGTCAAGAGATATGGAGAGGGGACTTCAGAATTCAGGGCCCAGACAGCTGTGAGGTATGGCTGCCAGTAGAGAGTACATCAGAACTGGAGCAGAGATCTCAGGGGGCGCAGGTTACAGGGATGGGGAACAGCACACAGCGACTGGAGGATAGGATGGATCATTTTAACCATCCAAGACATGACTGACAGGACCACTTGTCAACAGAGTCAGAGGGCACAGATAACTCATGCAGATATTTCATTTTCACTGTGATGCCTTTTTACACTTGCTTTCATACAATACCTGGATTTCAGCGGCTCTAAAATTCCTTCCCTAAGCCTCACTTCTCCCCCCACTTCTGAAATCACTCCCTAGCCTCACTCCACCCCATGTCTGCAAACAGAGATCTTTGTGCTCAAGCATGGAGAACTTTGTACTCCTACTGTTCTAGACTCTGGTGCAATCCCGAGTTTTAATTGCTCCAGTCTGGGTCCTAAGCCTCTCACTTTTCTCTCCTCTGAAAAAAGAACCCCTTAAAAACTTTGACAAAAGGTTTTGGTCACATAACTTAATATGTCTTTTACATCACTCAGTGTTAAATCCTGTGAGTCAACTGGGGATGCTTTACTGTAGCACCATCTTCCAAATTCACAACCACTTTGATCTAGAAGGACAAGGGCAGCAGATTCATGGGAACACCATCTTATGTAAGTTCATCTCCAAGCCACTCACCATCCTGACTTGGAAATATATTGCTGGGTCAGAATCCTGGAATTCCCTCCTTAAGGGCATTGTGGGTCTGACTGCAGCGGTTCAAGGCAGCAGCTCACCCCCAGCTTCTCAAGGGCAAGTGGAAATGAGCAATAAATGCTGGGTCAGCCAGAGACACCCAAATTCCACTGTTCCTTTTCTTTTTAAAAAAAAAAAAACTTCAAGTATAGGTCCTAAGTGAGTACAAGTTACTGGTGCTTACATAAAACATACATACAGCAAACTTTGTTTTAACTGGCACCTTATCAAAGAGCACTCTTGATAAACCAGGGAACATTATATACCTCAAATACTGCGATCTACTATGTCTGAGTACTTATGCTGTAAATAAAATATAACAGTGACATTTATACCCCCTCCATTATGTTTCTATTACTTACAGTTTTTTAACATTAGTTTTAGGAGGTCTGTTAATGTTTTTAAAATGATTTTGGAGGGATGTTGATGTCTCAAAGGTTTGCTTGGTCAGGGTGTACTGCGGTTATGCGTACCTCTTGACTACCCAGAATATTTCATCAATTGGCATATTCCTGGTCCCATAGCTGCTGCTTAGTAAAAAGTTTGCTGTATTTTTAAAACAAAGTACATCATACATTTTCTTGGCCTATCCTCAAGTGTTTGATGTGATATCTTTTGTCATTTTTTTTTTTTTTAAAAAGAGGGATAACACTTTTCAATAATCTATTAGGGCTGGAAGTCAATTGAAAACATCAAAACCAAAACTGTTAGACTTTGCTCACAGCACGTGTTGGCTCCAGTAATGTAGAATGAAACTCTGTTAAATGCACACTGGCATTGTTTGTACATGAGCTAAGATATCATTCAGCATCAAGCAACAAGAATTGCTAAACAAATTCATCCCTCACCATGGTCTTGACATTACCAATACACTCAAAGGAATAGTCCACTCCACCATCTGTTAATTCAACCAAAGCTTCTTGAATGGGTTTTTCATAATCCTTAGGGTTGACGAATTCAGTTGCACCAAACTCTTTAGCCTTTGCAAACTTGTCTTTGTTGAGGTCAACCGCAATGATCCGAGTGGCACCAGCAACTTTACATCCCATAATGGCTGCCAAACCCACTCCTCCCAGTCCAAACACAGCACAGGTAGAGCCTGGTTGAACCTACAGTGCAACAAAGACAGTCACATTAGAGTAAAAGTACTGTGGGTGCTGGAAACCTCAAATAAAAACAGAACACTGAAGAAACCCAGATCTGGCAGCATCTGTGGAGACAGAAACTGCTAATGCTTTGAGTCTGATAAGAATCTTCAAGTTCTGATGAAGTCATACCAGACTCAGAACATTGACACTTTCTCGCTGCACAAATGCTGTCAGAACTGCTGAGTTTCTCCAGCACTTGATGCATTTATAACAAAGTATGCCAGCTACTTAAATGGACTGAGAAATTCACACTGATTGCTGACCCTGCTCAGAAACCTTCCTGAAAGGATTATCCTCCCCGCAATTCATCATTCCATTTTATTCAAACAGACTGTGGACAATAATCCACAGGATTGAATTTCCCAAAACTTCTGAACATGATCCAGTTAGTCAAGTGAATAGGTTCAATGCCTGATGACACTTGCTTATTACATTGTCCCTGGCCTTAACTACTGGGAGTATATTTTGTTCACTACCCAAACTCTTATCACTCAGTCCCCATTGCTTCAATATGAAGCTAACTTTTAAAATTCAGGCAAATGGCATGAACTCAATTTCCATTAATCAATTCTGTTATGTTAATTGCAGTCATTGCTTCAAGCATCTCAAACATAGCAATAATTTTGGACAGATTCAGGCATTCAGATAAGTAGTTCACACCTAGTTAAGATGTGCCTCTCAATCCACCAAATAATGAACAGAAGACTTGCATTCAGAGGACCCCTCAATTTCAGGACATCCCCAAGTAGCTTGCAGTCAATGATGCAGCAAATTCCCACAAACAGTGGGAAAATGAGCAGGTAATCTATTTCAGTTGTGCTTCTGTTGAATTGATGATGCAGGAATAACATTGGTAAGGAGCAAACATTCTCATTCTGCAAAACAGTCCCTGTTTAATATGTCATTAAAAATAAAATGGCACTTTTCACCCTCAGCTGTGTACTGGGAATGTCAGACTTGATTTTGTTATTAATTCTCTACAGTGGTAATTTAACCCAGGATTTGCTGATACTTGAGGTCAGAGTACCACCCACACTGAGACAGGGTTAACTTTACAATCTAACCAAAACAAAATTATTTTGGATCGTTAAACAAAGCCTCATTGTGAATAGCCTATGAAAAAGAATATGAAATAAACCATTTTCACTCAAACTTTTTAAAAAATAAAATCAAACAACTCTGCATTTTGAAATAGAATTGGAGTAAATTATGCAAGACAAATTTGGACTTCGGACAATCAGTTCACGCTTATCTAGTCTGTAAACAAGCCAGTAGCGTTATCTGGTTCCACAGAAAGCCCTTTTATTGTCGGAAATATTATTGGGTAAATGCAATGGTGTAACCAAAAAAAAACATTCCATCTATATAGAACCTTTCATGTCAGGATATCCCAGTTACTCTACAGTCAGCAGGCTCCCAGATCTGAAAATAGTAAAAGAGTATGCTTATGTTACTGGTTGAGAGATAGTTATTAGTAAAGACAATGGAAGTTATTCCCACCCTCTTATTCATAACTATGTCATGGGATCATGGAGATCCACCTGAGCAGACAGATGGGGGCTTCAGTTTAATGTCTCATCCGAAGACAACACCTACACATACAGCCATTCTTCAGTACTGTATAAGAACAAAGAGTAAATGTAGGTAAAATTCAGGAGAAACCTCTTCACCAAAGAATAACTAGTAAACATATGGAATTTATCAGTATAAACAGAAGTGGAGACAGATAGCCTAGATCTTTTTAAAAGGAAGCTCAATGAACAGGAGGGTAGAAGGAATTGAAGGTTACGCTGATAGGGTGAGAAGAGGCTCCCATGGAGCATATATAGAATCAAACCATTAGACTCAATTGTTCTATGATTCATGAATGTCCTGTTGGGAGGGAAATCCACTAGCTTTAGAGTCTAGCCCTCCCAGTGACTCTAAACCCATGGAAATGAGGTGGACCCTTTACTGCTTCTGGAATGGCCCAGCAAGTTACTGAATTCAAGGCAGCTGGGAATGGGTAATAAATGCTGGCCTCACCAGAGACACCCATATCCCATGCAAGTATTTTAAAAGGAAGTATATTTGTACCTATGCCTTGGATTGGAAAAGGACCTTGATTTTCAGGGTGTTAAGTGTTGAGGATATCTCTGAAGAGGTCAAACAGACTCTTCATCTGATGAGAATCTCTACCTGCAATTGTTAAACTGCAGGAAGATCATTTGGGAAGTCATCAGACACATGGAATGTGCAGAAGCAAAGTTGAGACATCTGAGGGAGCTCAGAAGTCTCCAAAAGTCCCATCTCCCTGACCCTTCAACCTCCAGCTGCCCTACACATGTTAGAGATTGCAGCTCAAACACTGGACTCATCAGCCATCCCAGAACCCATCAGAGAATAGTGGGAACAAGTCATCCACAAACCCCAAAGGAATGCCCAAGACGACCTGTACAGAAATATCATGGATGGAGAAGATTAAAAGCACAAAATAAAATCAAACATTTACCTTGGCCGTATTGACAACTGCACCATATCCAGTGGAAATACCACAGCCCAACAGGCAAACCTTATCCAGTGGAGCTGCACTGTCGACTTTAGCCAGCGAGATGTCTGCAACGACAGTGTATTCAGAGAAGGTGCTAGTCCCTGCGTAGTGGTAAACCAGTTGGCCCTTACAGGTAAATCGGCTGGTCTTATCAGGCATCAGACCCTGGCCCTGGGTCACCCTGAGAAGGTACAGATGGACAATCATTCAGAACCAAGCCTTTAAACACTTGGAGAACATGTCACTTTCACAATCCATGCACGCAAGTAAGTTACTTACACATTCCAAAAGTTCATCAATATTAAAAATGCTTTTTAAAAAAAATCTTCTCCAGGATCAGACGTTAGAAATGTACAAATTTCACTTTGTTGAATTAATTCAACAGCAACCTGCCTTCATAAAACACATTTCAGTCAGAGTAAAATGTCCGAAGGTGCCATCTTAGGCTGAAGGATCTGACACCGAGTGCACAAGGAGATATTGGGACAAGTGAACTAAAACAAGGTCAAAGGCAAGTGGGCATTTTAAAAGGAGAGAGTTAGAGAGGGAATTCCAGAACTCAGGTAAAGATAGAACCAGCAGTGGGAGGAGTTAAGAATTAGGGGAGCATAAGGGGCCAGAATTGGAGGAGTACAGGTATTTCAGAATAGATTACAGAGATAGGGAGGGGCAAATCTTTCAAACACAGGATGGAAATTTTAAAAATTAAGGCATTGCCAGAACTGGATTCAACCCAAGTCACAAGACACTGGCTGGATGGGACTTGGTGCCAATTAGGACATTTACATTGTATCTCACTTAAGAGAAAGAAATCAGCAGAGCTATGGAGATAGGACAGAAGCCAGAACTGACTAGAGAGCCACGTGGCTGTCACAGGTGTTAAAGACTCCATGACACCATGTCAGTTTACCTAATGCTCCTACACAAAGCTTAATGTACTTCTATTTTGATAGTTACGCATAACATGTCAAAGTATGGAAGCTATAAAATATTACAATTTGGCATCATAACATGACAATATCTCCTCCTTTACAAGTATCAATGTCACATTTTAACAATGTTATAACATCCAGAATTAGAATTTGTTAGACTAACCGAGGAATTTGACAGCTGTGACCCAATAACTAAGGGTTTACACAAACAGGTCTTGCTCTGCACTGATAAATCAGTCATTTCAGAAGTCAATGAAACCCCGAGATTTTTAACCAGGGGAGGGACCTGTATACAAATCCCAGTGCCCCTATTACAAGGTCTCAGAGTCCTCAGACTTTTGATTTTAAAGCAGTGAGGAGAGAAAGTCTTGCAAGTTTGGGACATGTGAACAGGCTGGTTAACCTTTTAGCATATTTTTTCTGTTGTGTACACAATTCAAAAACAGGATGTTCACAAGATTAATGCACAATATCATAAGGATCATATTAAAACTGAGAGGTCACATTTATCTGGAAAGACTAAACAGGTCGAGGACATTTTCTCTGGAGAAGAGAGGACCGTGTGGCAACATAACATCAAGGAATTTAACAAGTTGAGAGAATATACTTATGCTCATAAGTAGAAAAAATATAGTGACTAAATTTATCCCGATTCCCTATTGGATTTACTTTTTTAACCTAGGGTGTGTGAGAATGTGGATCTTGCTACCACAGGGTCCGGTCAAAGAAGTGAATAGTATAAATAATATAGTGCACACAAGTCAACCTCTGAAGCTTCAAAAGTCCCTAAGTAGAGGTCAACTTACATGTAGAACATAAAAGTGAAACACCAGTCTGGATGATCACTGCTTTAAAATGCCACTTGTCCCTGACAAAGACTGGACTTGTTTTAAACTCTTACATTTCTTTACAACAGTATATAGCACCTGCTTGTTTTTTTTATTATTACACACAAATACTAATAAATGAAAGTACAGTAAACAAAATACACAAAACGGTGGAACATTAAGGCTGATTAGGATTGTTAACAGAACACTTCATAACCAAGTGGGGATGGTCAATTTGTACACTGTTACATGGATAAATGGGGTCTTCTTATACACTAGGTCAATTTATAAGCCACAATCTAAGGGGATGATAAATAAATACAGGAGAAGAAAAAGGAATTTAAAGATATGCTGCAGGGGCAGATCGAGTAAATTGAACCAAAAGGAAGTTCACGTGGAATGTAAAACACTCAAACAGACTGGCCAGGCCAAATAGCCTGTAACTTTGCAGTAAAATTCCAAGATATTTTATTCAGTAGCTTGAAAACCTAAGAACATGTTCCAATATTTACAGGGCATCCCCTGGGGAACGTGACAATATTCTAATGCTGCTGCTTGCATAGAAACATTTAAAAACAACCAAGTTAGATCAAGACACTTAAAGGCATTTCGTTTTTGCAAGTTAAACAGCAAAGAGCAAGAAAACGCTACCTGATCTTCTGGCAGAGATTGGTGTTGGGGTTCAGGCAAAACTTGCACTCCCCACATTGTGGGACGTAAAGTGGAATTACTCGATCCCCTTGTAACCAAAACAGAACATACATTTAGATAAAGCCAAAGTGCTCAGTGCCACCGTGCCAACATTTTGTACTCCCATCATATCCCAGAAGGAATAAGGCTTTAGGAACAGAGAGTAACCATTCAGCCAGTTACATCGAGGCTGCTCAGCATCTTAATTTAATTTTCCTAATTTGGTTCTACAGCATTTTAATACACTGACCCAAAAATTTAAGCATGCATGTGCAACAGGCAAATAATGTGTTGGCCTTCACGGTGAGAGGATTCAAGAACCGAAGATGGGATGCCTTGCTGTAATTGTACAAGGCCTTGGTGAGACCACACCTGGAGTACTAGGAGAGGCTTTGGTCTTCATACCTGAAGGATGTCTGGCTATGGAGCGAGTGCAACAAAGGTCTACCAAACTGATTCCTGGGATGGCAGGACTGACAGGTGAAGAGAAATCAGATTGGGTTTAGAAGTACAAGGGTTGGGATCTCAGAAACCATAAACTTCTAACAAGACTAGATGAGATAAATGCGGGATGGATGTTCCCGATGACTGGGGAGACCAGAACTAGGGGTTACAGTTTAAGGATATGGTGTAGGCCATTTAGGACTGCCAGGAGAAGAAATATCTTCACCCAGAGAGAATGGTGAGCCTGTGGAATTCTCTGCCACAGGAAGTGGTTGAGGCCAAAACATCGAATGGTTTCCAAGGAGATAAGATATAGTTCTTAGGGATAATGGGATCATAGGATATGGGGACAAAGTGAAAACAAGAGACCGAGTTGGATGATCAGCCATATTAAATGTCACAGCAGGCTCAAAGGACCGAATAGCCTACTATTGTTCCAGTTTGCTATATTTCTTTCATTTACAGTTCAAACATTTTCAATTGCCTGACCTATGCAAACCTGTTCACACCACCCATGAACAAAAAAAGTGTCAAGCTGATACAGATCACCACACCCCCTACCTAACATCATCCATCCACTGGGCAGGTTACACAGTTGCAAGTCTCTGTACCCTGTGGGATAGGTTGTATTAGATTGATTAAGCATGGGGCAACTTTATGAAAATACTAAAGGAAGTGGGGCTTGCGAAATGGAAGACATTTAAGAGAGATCTTTAATATTGTCATGCATTTTAATGAAGTAAATAAGGTTAAACATTTCCCAATAGCATGAAGGTCAGTCACCAGAAGACACTTAAAAGGGTCAGATGAGGTAAGTTTTTTTTTTAAAATGATGACTTATGATATGGAGTGGGCTGCCTGAAAGGAGAGGTTAAAGCAGATTCAATCGTAACTTTCAAAAGAAAATTGGATACATGGTCAGAAATAAATCATTTTGTGGATGTGGAACTACTTGGAAAGCTCTTTGAAAGAGCCAATATATGGATAAGTGGTTGAATGGCCTCATCTTGTGCTATACCTCATTATGGAAACAGATTCCTGTTCCTGGTGGTATATGCCTCAGTTCCTGGATGAAGCAGGCAGAGCCTGTGGGTGGAGGAATTTGTAATGTCTACCAATATTGACCTTAGTGTTACAACTTCACCTAACAATTTAGCCCAACTATACTCAATAAGACTAAATCAATCCTCCTGGATAAATTCAAAGTTTAATTTCCACCCTCATACATCATTCCTTTACCTGCTTTGACACGGGTCACTCCCTCTCCAACGCTTTCCACTATCCCAGCTCCTTCATGTCCAAGGATAACAGGGAAAACTCCTTCTGGATCTGAGCCACTCAAGGTGTAGGCATCAGTGTGGCAGACACCAGTGGCAATAATCTGATGGGCAAACAGTGTAACACGGTTAGACAAACTAATCACACACACACACACACACACACACACACACACACACACACACACACGAGTTTAAAAGCAAGTCCAATACAACTGGAGCAATTTGCTTTCTCAGATATCATCTTACAATAAAGATCAGATAGGAATCCAAAGCGTCATTATCTCTGGAAGCAATAGAATTAGCCTTAATTGAATTTACAAACAATTAAGTAATTTAGCTTAACAGGTCCAAACTCCATTCATGCCCTAACTAAGTCTCTTCCTATTCCTCTTCATCTCATTCTGTCACCACATCCTTCCATTCCTTTCTCCCTCACGTGTTGAACTCCCTGTTGCAAGCTCCACACCTTCACCATTCTCTGAGCAAGTAGGCTTCAGCTGAATTTCCTATTTGCACGTATTAGTCAGAACAGATGAAACATTAACTCTGTTTCTGTCTCTGTCTCTCCGCATATGTTGCCTAACCAGAGTATCTTGTAAAGGTCACACTTTTTTCTTCCAAATTTTGGATTGCGTATTAAAAAGAAGCGTACTGCCAAGGACAGTGGAAGGAACTGCTGCACTTTTTAAGCAAGTTGCTGGAACTCACTAAGTTATCTTTACACCGTTGCTACATTCAAGTAGTGGGGAAGATGTTTGAGACCCAATGGCCCAGTGGGTGTGTGTTCAGAAGCTTTGCACAGAGGCAAGCTTCATTGGTTTTAAATTAGGGCCAGTTGTGGAGGTCAGGAGTCAGAATGACAACACCTCTCTGACTGGTTTTTGGAAGGTGACTGCTGGTGTATGAACAGCAAATAACTAAAAGAACCCAGAATCAAGGAGACTGGAGATCAGGAGGACTTAGAAGTAGTCAAAAGAGACACTTCATCAATCCTGTGGACTGGTGCTATTGAACTGCGTTCCCCTACCTTTTGTGCATGCACTTATGAGAGTGTGTTTGTGCGTGTGCTTGTGCTACTTTAAGAGTTAAAAAGTCAATAATTCATTTTGGTTCTCTTTGCTTAAAACGGATTTCTTTGTTATAAGTGTTACTTATGAAGTACAGAAATCTGGTTAGTGCCTTCTGTTATTTGAGTGCATCAGGACATAAGTTGGAGATTTTAAGTAGTTTGATTAAAACTTTAACTTCTGTAATGATCCCAGGAATAGCAGGACTTGAGTACTGCCATGCTTTACCGAATGGTTTGAGACAATTTCCCCACCACTTTCTATTTTGAAATCAGATCTCCAGCACCTACAATATTTTGTTCTTCTACCCATTAGTATAAATAACTCAATTCCCCTTTGAAAGCTACTACAGGGGATTCTGCTATAATGTGATAGTTGCGTTCCAGCACAAATCATGTTATAGAAAATCCTGCTACCGAAATAATGGGGCCTGTGGGAGAAGCAGGGTTAGGGGCAGACCACCAAAAAAAGGGTAACGCAAAGGATAGTACTACTGTCAGCAGCTATTCAGACTGCAGCTTTGCAGCAGTTTGAAATCAATGATGGCGTGGCTGAGCTCAAACCTTCCACCACCCACTACAACCCTATGTGTAATGAGCCAGCAGATCAGGTACGGCTTTCCTCACGATGGAGGGTTTGCTCCTTCAGGATATCCTTTACTAGCGTTTCAAACGAAGCAATCAGTTACTCTTGAATATTAAACAAGAATCAACACCAGGCCAGATGAGGATAGCTGAGGGTCAAAGTTGGTTTCAGGAATGTTTTTGAGAAGGCAAGAGAGGGTTACTGAGGAAATTACAAAATTTTGGAGTTTGGCAGCTGTGAATAAGGCAAGTTTGGTAGAGCAATAAAATCAGGTATGGAAGATGCTAGAACTGAAAGGACACAGATCTATCAGAGTAAGTTGTTGGATTGTTTGAAATTACAGAAAATCGAGACAAGACTACAGAGCATTTGATAACAAGAATGAGAACTTTACAATTAAGGGTTATGGAGCAAAGATGGAGCTTACTTGAAGGCCTAGTCAAAAACAGTGAAGGGCAGCATCAACAGTAGAGTCACAACAAGCCATGACACCGGCCTGAGCACAGGTAGACGGCAATAAACTGTAGACAGCATCACCCTCCAATCATTATCACTGCCTCTTCCGCGTCCGTCTTCCAGTTAGCCCCTGATCACAAGTACACTGCAGGAATCATTAGCAAAGGGCTCCTGACAGTAAAATGCCAACTCGATGGAATTGCCTTATAGCCAACACAAGTTCACGTTTTAGAAATAGCATTCCCCTAGTCATTAATCGTGTTTAGCCAATCCACATTGCCGGAGCACACATTACAGCAGAAGCCCCTGTATTTAATCTGCCCCTTTATATTCACAGCCTTCCAAATGATCAGAACTCACTGCAAACAAATCTCTTCTCTTTACATCTGCTCCAGAACATATTACATTAAGAAAGCTCAGTGCACAAAAACACAGGATACTAAATGCTCTTAAGTTGGAAATGGAATTTACAAAATAAAACTTAAAAATTAGCTAAATTACTGTTACAAAATTTTAAAAGATGTTTACAAATGGTTTCATTTTACTCCATACCTTAATTCGAACTTCATGAGCTTTTGGAGGTGCAACTTCCACTTCCTCAATACTAAGAGGTTTTCCTGCTTCCCAGGCAACAGCAGCTTTACATTTGATAACCTGTTAAAACAGAAATCAATTACCAATTAATTTCAGAGACTGCTGGAAGTGGACAGGCAACGGCACTTTAAAACTAATCCCTCAACTGTGGAGAACTCTGGGACACCTCGAGGTAAAATGCAATATAAATGAAAATTCACTCTCCGGTGCCCTCCCACATTTAAGATGTAGTGCAAAAAGCAAGACGCAAAACCAACCTGGTAATTCTTCCAAGGCTGTTTTTTCCCCCCTGATTAGCTAAAATTGAGATTTGTAAAGAAAAACCAAAGCTGCATAGGCACCCATTTAATAAAAACTGATTTCACCCTTCCTTTACTCCTCAATCCCACAGTTTTTAAAAATGTACTCATTCACAGTACATGGGTCTCTCTGGTGAGGGCACATTTATTGCACGTCCCTATTTGCCTCTTAGGAGGTATTGGTGGTCTACTACCTGTCTGTGTAGTGTAAGTGTAACACCCACAGTGCTGTTAAAGAGGGAGTTCCAAAATTTTGATCCAGCTGGTGCTGTCAGATGGTATAACTCCAACAGGTAGTTACAGAATAGATGATGATGATGATGATGATGATGATGATGATGATGATGATGCAGGAGTAGGCCACGTGGCCCATCGCCCATTCTCCAAACTGGTTTTATTCAAATCATCAATACCCTCTTGAATACCTCGACCGAACCTACCCCCAGGCTGTGCAGAAAGGTTGCTTTTGTCACCTCGCACTCTCTTAATTTACAAATTACTTTAAACCCGTGCCCTTCTCTCATTCCTGATTCTTCTCCGAGCAGCAAGTTCTGTCTCTGGTGGCTGTCCAGACCCCTCGTGGTTTTGAAAATCTCCCCAACGACCAACATTAAAACTTCCATAAATGCCCAAAATCGTAACTAACTACCAGTCCTCTGTAAATGCCCCTCTTTCAAAAAGAGGACAGATCATGAATTGTTGCAATTACTCACTCGGAACCGCCCAGAATACAATGTTGCACCATGACCTGTTACCTCGCTGAGGGGATACACTGCGGTTACCCTCAAGCCAACTGCTGGCTGTCTCTCTAACACAAGCTGAGACTTAGCTCGCACTCCCTTTCTGACACAATCTAAGATTTACCATTTCCTCTCACCTTGCCCTCAGTCCCCGCCATATTTTCCAGCCCCAAACCTCTCCTACCACCGACTGCGCAAAAACGATGCGCCAGAAAGAAAGGGGCGGGAAGCTAGTTGCCGGCCCTCACTTAGATTGGTCCGATCCGACGTCAATCAGAGCCTATCTTCCACTGACTCTGCGAATACCGTTTGTGCTGACGTCCGTCTCCAAGGGGGTGGGGGGTAAGGTGGAGGGATCACCCTTTGCCCTCACCTCCCAATAAATGGGTTGCAAACTTTTCTGGAGTGACTGGTTACGATTGCAAATAATCCAGGAGCGGCAGGGTAAAAAATACCCTGCAGGGACAAAAAAAAACAAATACGTTTCGAAAAGGCAGCCGTACTGCCACGTTCGCACGTATCTCAGACAGAAGCAGTAAGTGCTGACTAAGTGGTTGCATCAGAGATGTCGAAATTACTTCCCAATCTACTGCGCCAGGAGGGGACACAATCATGAACTTGAGTCTTATCTGAGATTGCCACATTACACAATCGTGCATCAGATAGAACAACTGCAAGTACGGCTGCTTTGCTTCAGGAGATTAACTCAGAAGTGGATCCCGCGAGTGACTTGGTCCTTTTAGATTGTCGCACGTGGTTGTGTAGCACAACGCTGAGAAAGCTAGGTTCAGAATCAAACATACAGACACATAGCTCTCCATAGAAAAAAGACGATGGATTCATACAAAAGTGGAAAACTGTGGATAATGGGAATCTGGCCTGAAAGATTATTACTTCCAGAGATGCTGCCTGGTCTGCTGAATGTTTCGTTTCGTTTAGGTCTTTCAAAAGCTAAGGAATGCCCCACAAACAATTGACAATCAGTAAAGAAACTTTGGAAGTGTAGTGACTATTGTAATGTACAAACTACTTGCCTAGATGGGTGCAGCTCCAGCAACACTCATGAAGATTGACACCATCCAGGACAAAGCAGCACACTTCATTGGCACCACAACCACAAGCATCTAATCTCTCCACCACCAACACTCAGTAGCAGCCATATCTACTGTCTACAAGACCCTCTGCAGTAACTCATCAAGGTTCCTTCACTGGCACCTTCCAACCCTGCAACTGCCTTACAGCTAGGTGAACAAGAGCAGCAGGTTCACCTCTAAGTCACACACCATTCTGAATTGGAGCTATAATGCTGCTCCTTCACTGTCACTGTGTCAAAATTCTGAAATTACCCCTCTAATAGCGTTGTGGTGTCCCAACACTAAATGGTCAACAGCCAAAGGTTTTTGGCATCCTTGACAAACTATCATTCAAGCAACTACACCACTCACACACATCATATTCAGTATAGAGAAAAATGAGGTTGGCATTTAAAACAGTGAGTTTGGAGCCCCTTAAAGCCTCATGCCCTAGTTTGTCTTTATGGTCAAGACGGCCTGACTGCAAAAGGTAGTTGACCACTAACTTCAAGAGAATTAAGGATGGGCAATAAATACCAGCCTGGCCAGTGGCCGTACATCCCGTGAACCAATAAAGAAAGAAGAAAAGCAAAGAATTTGTGCACAGCAAAATTCCACAGATAGCAATGTAGCAAATGACCAGATCATCAAATTTTGTTGAGGATTCGTAATTAGTTATACATAAAAGACATAATATGGTGAGATTATGTAAAGCCAATACAACACTCCATAACTTGTAAATGCAAAGAAAGCTAGTTTCATTATGTGCCAAAAGGCAACAATATTTGTTCTTGATGATGTTAATTAATTCCAATACATCGCAGCATCATTTCCTATTCTAAGGTATCATTGTGAAGAATCTGGTCACTTACATCTTTAAAGGATGATGTGATTTCCTTTGTGTTGGAGTGTAAATATCTTGGTTTGATTCTGTTTTCTTCTCCATCGGGTTTGCAGGAAAATCTAAACAAACCTTGAGATATTTCTGATCAGATGTTGAGAGGTGGAACTTCATATGACTTTCCTATTCTATCCAAGAGAGTAACAATCACACAATGTAAACCTTTTCATTGTATTGTAGAATGTTACAATAACATGTTATCTTTATATAGTACCATTGAGATCGTCCTTCTCCAGAGGATCAGGCTAATGATCTGGGAACCCGTGTTCAAATCCCAGTGCAGCAACTAGTAGAATGTGAATTCATTTAATTTATGTGGAAATATAAAGCTGAACTCAGTAATAGAGAGAATGAAACTCTTGTTGATTTTCAAAACAAAAATCTGATTCATTAGAATCATGTTAATTACAGAGTAAGGAAATTGGCCCTTCAGCCCAATTTGTCCATGCTGAGCATGTTTCCTAAACTGAGCTTGTCTCATTTGCCTGTGTTTGGCCCATATCCCTCTAAACCCTTCCTACTCATGTGCACATCTAGATGCCTTTTAAATGTTGTAATTGTACCAGCCTCCACCACTTCCTCTGGTGGCTCATTCCATATATGCACCACCCTCTGCATGAAAAAGTTACCTCCAAAGTCCTTTTTAATTCCTTCCTCTCTCACCTTAAACCCATGCCCCCTAGATTTGGACTTCTCACCTAGGAAAATGACCTTTACTATTCACTCTATCTATGCCCCTCATGATTTTAGAAATTTCTGTAAGGTCACCCCTAAGCCTCCAACTCTAATACCTTCAAGGAAGGAAATCTGCCACCCTTTCTGGGTCTGAGGTCCATATGACTCCAGACACTCAGCATTGTGGTTGATTTTTAGCAGCCCTTTGAAATGGCCTTGTAAGCCACTCTGTTTGAGGGCATTTAGGGATAGATAATATATACCAACACTGCCAGTGACTTGCACGTTCTGTGATAGAGTGAGGAAACAAAATCTGGGATGGCATTCCAATGCAGTGCTGAATGAGGGACAGCTGCACTCTGGAGGTGCCATTCATCAAGGTGTGACATTAAACTGAAATCTAATTGTCCCCTCAAGTGGATGTAAAAGATCTCAAGGGTCAACATTGAAGAAGAGGTGGAGCATTTTTTTTTATTCATTCATGGTATGTGGGCTTTGCTGACTGGAGAAGCATTTATTGCCAGTCTGTAGTTGTCCTTGAGAAGATAATAGTGAGCTGCCTTCTTGAACTGCTGCAGTGCATGTGCTATAGGCAGACCCTGAATGCTGTTAAGGAGGAAATTCCAGGATTTTGACCCAGCAGTGCTGAAGAAGCAGCATATATTTTCATGTCAGGATGGTGAGTGGCTTAGAGGGGAACTTGCAGTGGTAGTGTTCCCAAGAATCAGCAGCTGTTGCCCTTCTACATGGAAGTAGTCATGGGTTTGGAAGGTGCTGCCTAATGAGCCTTGGTGAATTTCTACAGTTCATCGTGTAGATAGTACATACTGCTGCTACTGAGCATTGGTGGTGGAGGGAGTGAATGTTTGTGGATGTGATACCAATCAAATGGCTGTCCTGGATGGTGTCAAGCTTCTTGAGTGTTGTCATCCAGACAAGTTTTCCCATTATTTTGTCCAATATTTATTCCTGAACTAACATCATAAATTGGGCCTGATTTTGCTGTTCAAAAATGCCAGGATTTTGTGCACCTTGATTAAATCTCCTCGACCTCATCCACACTAAGGAAGACCATCACAGCTCCTGCCCTACCATCTCTCTTGCTTCCCTTCCTCATTTAACTGAATGTGGCATCATAAATAAACCTGGTCTTCAAACACTTTCCCCTTCTGAAATGTAACTGTTTAACTGAACAATATTTTTCAAAGCTAAAATATTGCAGCTCAATGTTTTTGTTTTAAGATGCTGGCTGGCCTTGTCATTGTGAGGTTAGTAACGCGTCGAGAAAAGTGATTTAAATCATCCCGCGCCTTGGATGAGATTAACCCTTTGGATTCTGAACTAATTTCACCTTGAAGCCCTGCGTGTTGTATTGTCTGTGTGTGTACGAATGTCTCCGTGTTTGTGTGTGTCTGTTTCAGGAGTGTGTGTGTCTGTTTCAGAAAAGTGTGTCAGGTGAATCACTTAGTGTCTCTCTGGTGGGGAGGTGGGGGAGGAGTGGGGTTTGATTGGAGTGGGGGTGCGGGATCAAAGCTTATGTGGTGTTCCTCAGCGGATCCAGCGTGTGTTTTAACGACCAGAGAAGACCCTCAGCCTCGGAAGTTCCACTGATATCCTGAAATCGCAGTGGACCGCAGGAGAAAAGGGGAAGGCACAAGATTCAGACTAACACTGCGGGCATAAAGCACAGGTAAGGAATGGAAAATGAGTGGAAAAGTCACATCAACATGCAGATGACACTGCTACCTAATGGCAGCAATAAAATTACTGCAAGTGTCAAAATTAAAGCGGAAAGTTCTGTGTGTAGAAAACAAAAACTGATATTAACAGAATAGGATTGTATTTACACGTGAAGATTCGCTTGTGATTTTGGTTCTTTCTAAGGTTGAAAATTGTGATCCACAAATACTGACCTTTTTGAATCATTCCAGCTCAATCAATGCGGTGGTCCCTATACTTGTAATGAAGGAGACTTCCCCCTCCCCCTCCCTCAAACAATATTTTCATTTCGTAACAATTGCTCTTTCTTGACCCGTTTTGTGCTTTAAGGGACGTGTCTCTACCGCCCCCTCCCCCGCTGCCATCTGTACATCGAATCACCAGGAGTCTGGGACAGTCCAGAATGGCGAGAGATTCCTGTTTTACCATTAGTTCATGTGGAAATATCTCGTTACCTTTCTCGTTACCTTTCTTTAGAAGTTAGTTGTTTTTTCTTTATTTTAAGTTTTTTAAAAATTAAAATATTCAATTTGCACAAACGAGCCTTGGCCCCTTCCCCCTAAACTGGCTCCCAAAGCGAAATGGATTTTTTGTAATCTGTTATCCCACAGCGACGCTATTGCAATGGGATTGGAGTGCAGTGAGTGTGTTTAGGGACGCCACATATTGAGGACAGGCCAAAAGGCAGGGATCAATAAATCTATCAGACAGCTACAATTACATCATAAACCATGACAGCAAGGCCTGATTGGTACAAGACCATTAGCAGATCCAAGGGCTTAAATGATATTTTAAGGGCCACTGGCACGGCAGTTGCTACACTGCATATGGTCTCACACAAGGAATAAGTTGACAAATTTGCACTGTAGGTATGGAATGTCACCACCTGTTGTTTATTTTCTATGTCGGATCTATGTAGAGATGAAACAAGTTTGTGTGTATGTGTAACAGGGTTATTCACAGTGCTTAAAAACGACTATTCTCTGCTCCAGATCAGGCTTCCAGCTCTTTTTTACAATTCTGTTTACTTTTCCCTGAATGCACACCCAGGCGTAACAATCAAGCACTCTGAAAATAGATCAGTTACCAAACTAACATAGCCCAACACAGAACAATTGAACACCCCACCAGTCCTTCATAGGTCGGAGTAGGGTGTACATTCCTGAATTGATTTCCCACCAGTGAAGCTCCATGTTTAGGGAACTTTGTATCAAAGTATAAAGACCAGGAAATACCTGTGTAAGTAATAGAACATTTAGTGGCACATAGTGTTACTAGTGTATTAAAAACAAAACTAATTTGTGGCAAGAAAGAAGGTATATAAAATTGGTATTGCAAATCACCACAATTGCTAGTCATTAGCATCAAACTTGTGTGAGTCAGAAAATTGTTGAAATGGTACCATAAATAAAAATTCACCACATAACAGATATTTAGGGTTTGTATTTCATTTCTTCATTTCAAGAGGGACTCTTTTACTGACACAGTACAATAGTTCTGAGGGCTCTTGTGGTGCAGTGGTAGTTGCCCTCTCTCTAGGTCAGAAATCCTTGGTTCAAGTTCTGCCTGCTCCAGAGATGTGTCATAACATTTCTTAACAGGTTGATTTATAAACGTCTTATAGAAGCGAGGTGCAAGTGCAACATTAATTAACATGGCACCGTGTTTCTGTAACTTGTGGTTATCATGTTCACCTAACATGCAAGAGGTGTCCAGTCCAAAACCTGACAGAAACATCATTAAATTTTCGTGTCCCATGTGAAAGCAAGGTTTGTTGCTCCAGCCTAATGCTAAAACATAGTCAAATTACCAAGAACAGGAAGAACTTCTTGGTGAACTGGATCTTGGCAAACAAATATGCATTAAATTAACTTGCAGCTGTTGTGGCACAATGGTAGCATCCCCACCTGTGAACCAGATGATCTGGGTACAAATCCCACTTGCCTCAGATGTATGTCATATCACCCTTGAGAAGGTTGATTTAAAAATAACTATAACTGAAATTGTTCACTAACACATTTGCAGGTTGTAAATTGTTCTGACTGTCTTTTAAAAAGAAACATTCCCAATTTAATTCAAAATTCTGTCCTGTTTATTTTTTCCTGTCTTTGTTTATTCAATATTTCTTTCCCTCACTTTATCTCATCAAATTTCAATGCCCTTTCATTCTCCATTATTCCATTCTTTCTTTCTCAATCATTATATTTTGGCTAAGGGGAAATAAACTATGGGTCTAGTCATTCATCAAGATCCTTATCGTTCCTCATCAATATCAACTTGCTTTTCCAATAATATGTGGTACAAATTGACGGGCACAATGATGGCTTAGATCAAGCTCAATTTTTTCATTTAACAAAGTAGCAATGTTTAGACTTTGTTTTCCTAGTTTTCTCCCATTGGTGCATGTCAAGTGGACTGCCCTGTGATGGGGTAATGAAGATGTGCAATACAACTGTCTGTTCACTCCTTCAGATACCAAAGATCTGTTGAGCTTGAAGATATTTCAAAATAATTGCTTCTACTAATATTAGAACATGACAGATTTACAGATGGAATTTTTGTCAGAACTACCCCTCAAAATGCAGTTTGCTCAAGCTCATCTTCTTTGAGAACTGCAGGGTTAATAGTTGCTCATAAAACTGGCTGTTTCTGGTTAATCTTCTCAAACTTCCTAAAGTAGCTACTTTTATATAATTCATGCTGATACAAAAACCAGTTTGCTAATATGTAGGCACTTTCTCACATCTTATCTCTAAACCTGACCTTGTCTCCACAAAAATGCTTGGTAATGTGAATAAAACAGGAGGAGGTCTTACAGCAACTTAGTCTGCACAATTCTGTTAGATCATGGCTGTTCTGTGTCTTAACTTCATCAACCCACTTGTAAAACCTTAATACTTTTACTAAACTAACAGTCTCAGTATATAATCTTTCAAAGAAAATCGTCTCCAGCCTCAGAAGCTTTTTGGGGAGAGAGAGTTTCCATTGACCTTTGTGTGAAAAAATGTTTCCTGACATCTCCTCAAAGAGCCTTGATCTAATTTTACCTTTGTTCTGGGTTAGGGAGTGAAGAAATTTGTCCGTATCTCAGTTGTAAATGGCTAACCTCGTATTCTGAGACCAGATACCTCCATCAGAGGAAACATTTTTTCTGCCTCTATTCTGTAAGAACTTTACATGTGTGAAAGAGATCACTCCTCATTTGTTTAAATTCTGCAGAATATAGACCCCATCCAGTTAATTTTTCCTAATAGGACAATCCTTCAATCACAAATTACTTTGCCCTCCCATTATGAGAGGTAAATCTTTCCCTCGGTAAGGAGACCAAAACTGCACACTGTACTCCAGCTGTAGTCTCACTAATGCTTGATCCTTCTCTCCTTATTGCTGGCAAGTTTGTCTCTGTCCCAAGGTAACTAATTGCCTCCAGCAAAATTACTACCCCCTCCTTAATATTGTGGTTCTGGTGGTACTTTGTGAGCCTGTACTTACAGAAAGAACATTCAATCCTCATGATCCAGCTAGGCTGTAAACACCTGCACCAACGATCTATATTGTCAATTTACCCAATATACTTATGTAAAAGTTAATTTCTTATAAAAGTTGATTTTTGGCCTAAAAAAGATCATTCTCACAGACATCTTGTAAAAGTTGACCCTAGTTGGGTGGCATAGTGGCTCAGTGGTTAGCGCTGCTGCCTCACAGCACCAGGGACCTGGGTTTGATTACACCCTCAGGTGACTGTGTGGAGTTTGTACATTCTCCCTGTGTCTGCATGGGTTTTCTCTGGGTGCTTCAATTTCTTCCTACTGTCCAAAGATGTGCAAGCTAGATGGATTGGCCATGCTAAATTGCCCGTAGCGTTCAGGGATGTGTAGTTTAGGTGGATGGGTCTGGGTGGGATGATCTAAGGGCCGGTGTGGACTTGTTGAGCCAAAGGGCCTGTTTCCACACTGTAGGGATTCTATTCTAGTCTAGTTTTTCAGAGATCAAAACTCCAAATTTCATATCAAAAATATAACATTGGAGCTGCTATTTATTCCACTTCAGTGTAAATGTATAAATATCAATGTATATATATATATGGATTTGGTTGAAATGTCTATAACTTTCAGTCTTATGAACTAAATAAATGTTAGATCATTTATATTACACCTTTAGGTGTTGTTGGTTTTTGCTTCATTCCATTGTGAATATCTTTGATTGAATTTCATTTAGGCCTGAGTCAAACACATTGTCAACTCCTTGGAGATATTACATGAAGTTGAGCCCATGACTTTTGGCTCAAATAACTTGTTCTGAAAACTTCGACTTTTTCACAAGTATAAGAGTAGGAGGTTTTTAAGGTGACTTGACAATGCAGATATTTTCACATGTAGGGGAATCTCAAACTAGAGGATATAGGTATAGAATGAGGGTCACTCATTTAAATCTGAGATGTGAAGAAATTTATTCTCCCAGAGGGTAGTGAATGCGAGAGAGGGTTCCAGAGGACTGGAAAATGGCTAATGTACAGGTCTGTTTAAGAAAGGAGGGAGGCAGAAGACAGGAGTCGATAGGCCAGTTAGCCTGACCTCAGTTGTTGGTAAGAGTCAAGTATTTAAGAATGAGATTGTGGAGTACTTCGAAGTGCACGTTAAAATAGGGCTGAGTCAACACAGCCTCATCAAGGGGCGGTCATGCCTGAAAAATCTGTTAGAATTCTTTGAGAAAGTAATGAGCAAATTAGACAAAACAGAACCAGTGGGTGTGATCTATTTGGATTTCCAGAAAGTCTTTAACAAGATGCTGCTTAGGAAGATGCTAAATAAGATAACAGCCCATGGTGTTAGGGGCTAGGTACTGGCATGGATAGAGGATTGGCTGACTGGCAGAAGGCAGACATTGGGGATAAGGGGGTCTTTATCAGGATTGAAGTCAGTGACTAGTAGAGTTCTACAGGGGTCAGTGTTGGGACCACAACTGTTCACATAATACATTAATGATCTGGACAAAGGAACTGAGGGCATTATTGCTAGGTTTGCAGATGACACAAAGATAAGTGGAAGGACAGGTTGTGTTGAGGAAGCAGGGAGGCTGCAGAAGGACTTGGACAGGCTAAGGGAATGGGCGAAGAAGTGGCAGATGGAATACAATGTGGGAAAGTGTGGGGTTATGCACTTTGAAAGGAAGAATAGAGGCGTAGGCTATTTTCCAAATAGGGAAAGACTTTGGAAATCTGAAGTACAAAGAAACTTAGGATTCCTAGTTAAGGATTATCTTAAGGTCAACATACAGGTTCAGTTAGCAGTTAGGAAGGCAAATGCATTGCTAGCATTCATTTCAAGAAGGCTAGAATACAAAAGTAGAGATGAACTGCTGAGGATGTATGAGGCTTTAGTTGGACCTCATTTGAAATATTGAAAGCGGTTTTGGGGCCATATCTAAGGAAGGGTGTGCTGGATTTGGAGGGTTTCCAGAAGAGATTTACAAGAATCTTGGAGAGGAAGGGCTTGTCATATGAGGAGTGGTTGAGGACTCTCAGTCTGTACTCAGTGGTGTTTAGAAGAATGAGGTGGGGGGGGCGGGGGAGGGATCTGACTGAAACAGAATTCTGACAGGCCTGGATAGAATAGACGTGGAGAAGGTGTTTCCACCAGTAGGAGAGAATAGGAATTGAGGGCACAGCCTCAGAGTAAAGGATGACCCTTTAGAACTGAGACAAGGAGGAATTTCTTCAGCCAGAGGGTGGTGAATCTGTGGAACTCATTGCTGCAGAGGGCTGTGGAGGTCAAGTCATTGAAGGCATTTAAGACAAGGATAGATAGATTCTTTAAGGGTTCAAAGATTATAAGGAGAAGGCAGGAGAATAGGGTTGAGAAACACATCAGCTGTAATCGAATGGTGGAGCAGACTCGATGGGCAATTGGCTTAATTCTGCTCCTATATATTATGGTCTCAGGGATGTTGGAATTCTCTACCCTGGACAGTTGTGGAGGCTTGAGCACTTAAAGTATTTAAAGAGGAAATAGATTTTTGAAATATTAGGGAGTTGAGCACTGTGAGGAGATAGCATGAAAGAGGAGTTGAGGCCTGGGGCTGATCAGCCATGATTTTATTTAATAGTAGGAGGATGGAGAGGCTGAATGACCTACTCCTATTTCTAATGTGTAAACATCCCAATAGTGACTACAGTGCAAAAGCCCTGCATTGATTGTAGTTTAAGACATCCTGAGTCCTTCACTATAATCTCAGCCAGTGCAAGAATTGAACCCACACTGTTGATGTTACATGGCTTTGTAAGCTAGCCATTCAACCAACTGACCTAACCAATCCCCAATTAGGATGTTAATGCTAAATGCCACTCAGATTTTGTCTAAATGTTTGAAGATTAACTGACGCTATTTTACTTTTGGCAATTAAGTTTGAAACAGTAGATTATGTTTTGCAGTTTGAAATTTGTTTGATTGCATGTGGATTAACACAAAACATTTGTTTGGTTTAATATACTGCAGGTTCCTGAATCGCCAATTGGTTGCATGTTCACAATTGGCTGCAGGTTCATCATATGTTTCCCTTTACTCTTACTTCTACAGTTCTGTGAATCGTATGTGAGGCTGTAATGATGCCACCAACAGATCCCCAAGAGGGAACTCACAGATATATGTAAGTTCAACTTTTTTTTTGACAACTCTCTTTTGTAACATTAAATGGAACTTGGAGGACAGTGACAGACTGGTACTTATGCTCCACGAACACCCCCTCTCATCTCTCATCATCTTATCCTATCAACATATCCTTCTATTTCTTTCTCCTATGCATGTTTAAGAGATTTCCATTAAATAAATCTATGCTATTTGCCTCAACCACTCCCTGTGGTAGTGAGAACCACATTCTCAATGAAGAATTTCCAATTGGATTTATTTGTTATAGTCTATATTTATGGTCTCACCATGGTGGGAATATCTGCCCCATTGAACTATTGCCTAATCTTAAAGGCCTCTATCAGGCCACTTTGTTAGAGAAAAGAGCCGCAACCCTTTGTAATGAATAACCCTGATGCTTGAAAGATGAACAAAATATTGGGAGTCCATTATTAGGTTATCATCAATAGTCTGAACAAGTTTTTGAGGGGAAATTATATGTTACTATTAATTTAAAATCCACAATACACCATCTGTCAAATCTGTTTGAGATGTTTATTCTCAATTTGAGACTGGGTGGAGTGATGATCATATAAGAAAAGGGAAAAAGCGGAGTCTTACAAGGCTATTTGATCAATAAAGTTAGACCTTTCAGCAATAACAGCAACATTAATAATGTTGCTGGACTGGCAACCTGGAGCCCTAGGTTAATGATCTGGGGACATGGATTCAAATCCCCATGATGACAGATGGTGAAGTTTGAATTCAGTTAAAAAAACTGCTGGTCTAATGGTGAATGTGTAACCTTAATTGTCAATTGTTGTAAAAACCCATTTCTTTCATCTAAGTCCTCCCCAGAAGGAAATCTGCCACCCTTACATAGTCTGGTCTACATGAGACTCCAGACCCACAGCAATGTGGTTGACATTTAACTGCCCTCTGAGCCATTGGGGTGGGCAATAAATGTTGGCCGAGAGGGTGATGCCCATTTTCCACTAACAATGGGAGACATATATGTTTTCTCAATTCAAGAGGGAGGAGAATGATCCCTTTCCAACACTAGGTAGTGATCAGCAATGATCTAACTGAATGGCAGAGCAGGCTGGAAAGACTGAATGACATTCTCCTATTCTGATGTTCCTAAGGGTAATAAACCAAGACTCTAGCATTTCTGGGGATGCACGCTCCCCTCTGGATCATTGAGTAATGGTCTTAAATCCCATTTCAGAGACTTGAGCACATAAACTAGACTGATACTTGCAGTGGAGTACCAAGGGAGTGCTGCACACCCAGAAATGTCACCTTTCTGATGAGACTTTATCTGGTCATTATTTTACTGTTTGTGGGAGCTTGCTGTGCTCAGTTTGGCTCCCTGTGTTAAAATAGAGACTGCACTTCATTGACAGTGAAGTACTTTGGGAAATCCTGAACTTGTGAAAGATACTTTACGAATGCAAATTCTCTTTGTTTTTAATTTAACTGTAACTGGTTAATTGTAACAGATGACATGTCTAAGGAGAATCAGGGCTGTTTATACAATCCAGTGCAGAATGCAGTCCCTCCCTCCCAGGGAACACATATTGGGAGCACGCCATGATTAACCATTCATTCAAATAAATAAATGATGAATCATAGACCATTGATACAATCTCTTTTTGATTTATGGCCTTTATGCTGGGACTCTGCAAGTGGAAAATTAACTCTACTTATGTACCCCTTAGCATTTTGAAAACCCAGCACAGCCAGCAGAATTCATCATGTACAAACTCTGTTATTTTCAGCCCAGTATTGTTAATGGACAGAAAATCATGGTGATGGATGGCTTGTCTAAATCCTCAATCCTCACTTTCATCAAGGGTTGAGCTCTGCGCTGAGATACATGACTCACAACTTGAAAACGTTATGCCGAGATCTTTCTGATATTGACAGCTTTTGTGTGAGTTCTGAATTATGCAACATAATGGTGTCTAGTTGTGGTGGAATGGCCAGAATCCAGCCTTTGCCCTCTTTCTGGGTTTCATTTAAAAGTCTGTTGCAAAGCCAACTCCAGCTGGCTGGTTGAGCATAAATTCAGTAATTCATGAAAAACCCACAGGCAGGACTGTGTGAACCGTCTGCGGACAGTGTACATTAATCATCACTAATTTGAGTAACCTCTTCAAATCATTCCAGTAAACTGATGAGACTCAAAGTTGCAAATAAAAACTGGAAAAAAATGGCGAGTTCTACAGACTCTAGATGAACATTTATAACATTATTGGTCAATGCTGTCACTCATCTCATCGCTCGTGGTTTATAATTCCCTGTTTCTTGTTTCATTCCTTCATTTTGACTATTACAATCACATTAGTTGTGCTGCCTTGCACATCCTTGATTTTAATTGCTCCACCATTTGTGGTCATGCCAACACCTTTCTAGATCCTAAGCTGTGGGATTCTCTCCCTTAACCTCTCTGCTCATCTATCACTGGTTAAATACAGCAGATGATGAGTCTCAGGAGAATTAGGACTGTAGAGTGAATTTATACACTCCCACTTATTTATACACTGTTTATACACTCCCAGTGAAGAACCCTTCCTTCCCAAGGAACCTATATTGGGAGCACGCTATGATTAACCAACCATTCAAATAAATGGACAATGAATCATAGACCATTAACGTAATCTCTTGATTTATGTTCAGGAAGGATGAAGCTCTGTGGTGGAATTCTGCAATTGGAAAATTAACCCTAACCCTTAGCAAAGTCCCTTAGCATTCTGAAAACCACTGAATCTCACTCCTTTAAGATACTCCTTAAAACCTAACAGACAAGTTTTTGGTCATCTGTCGTACGGCCACTTCATTTAGTTGGGTGTTTCTATATTCCCAATGTCTCTGAGAGGCCCCTTGGGATGTCTGACTATGCTAAAGGTGCTGCAAGTTGTTTCTGTTCAAGGAACCCACAACCTTGAAATTTGCCAATGTGAAAGTTTCGTAGGTTGTTCAGAACTAAGATTATGAAACAGAGTTAACTTCTCCACAAATGCTGCCTGACTGGCTGATTCCAGCATGGCATTTTTGTTAAAATTCCAGCCAGGGTTGGAGGGTTTGAGCTATAGGAAGAGGCTGAATAGGCTGGGGCTATTTTCCATGGAGTGTCAGAGGCTGAAGGATGACCTTATAGAAGTTGATAAAATCATGAGGGGCATGAATAGGGTGAATGGACAAGGTCTTTTTCCCAGGGTAGGGGAGTCCAAAATTAGAGGGCATAGGTTTAAGGTGAGGGAGAAACAAACCTAAGGGACAACTTTCTCAAGCAGAGGGTGGTGTGTGTATGGAATGAGCCGCCAGAAGAAGTGGCCGAGTCTGGTACAATTTCAACATTTAAAAGGCAACTAGATGGGTACATGAATAGGAGGGGTTTAGAGGGATATAGGCCAAATGCTGGCAAGTGGGACTAGGTTTACTTAAGATATCTGGTCGACTTGGACAAGTTGGACCAAAGGGTCTGTTTCTGTGGCGTATATCTGTACGACTCTACGTCTCTACAGTATTGTGCCTGAATCGTGGTTTGTTGTACACCTTGTTTTCCCATTAGATTTGACAATGCATTGAAAAATGAATCAACATCCCGAAATAGAGCATGGCAAGCACCTCTCCCCTCCCTCGGAAATTACACACCTCGTCCTGGAAACAACAGTAACTGCAAGCAGGCTATTCCCGCTGATCACTTCTTTTACAGCCGGAACAACCCTCATCCCAAAAGAGTGTATCATATTAGAGGTAAGTGATACATGCAGATACCAGTTATAATAGTGATTCTAAATGGTCAAAGGCTTTCAATAGAGTAGATAGCAAGAAACTGTGTGGGGAGCACTAATCAGTGGGTGCTGATTTAATGCAATTAACTACATAATCACAGTGGACACAAAAACAGAAGTTGCTGGAAAAGCTGAGCAGGTCTGGCAGCATCTGTGAAGAGAAATTAGAGTTAATGTTTTGGGTCCGGTGAGCCTTCCTCAGAACTGAAGAACTGAGGGAAGGGTCACCGGACCCGAAACATTAACTGTAATTTCTCTTCACAACTGCTGCCAAACCTGCTGAGCTTTTCCAGCAATTTCTGTTTTTATTT
>NC_063332.1:174047371-174081557 GCF_021869965.1 Rhincodon typus
TTGGGTCCGGTGACCCAAAACATTAACTCTAATTTCTCTTCACAGATGCTGCCAGATTTGCTGAGCTTTGCCAGCAACTTCTGTTATTGTTTCTGATTTACAGCGTCCGCAGTTCTTTTGGTTTTTATAATCACAGTGGAGCTGGGGATCTGGGACTTGCTGCCTGAAAGGCAAGTGGAAGCAGATTTGATAGTAACTTTCAAAAGGGGGATTTGGTTAAATTCCCAAAGGGGTAAAAGTGGTCAAGGTTATCGGGAAAGAGCGAGAAGGACTGGAACTGGTTTTTCAAAGAATTTGCTGAATGGGATCTTACTGTACTGTATGGTTCTATGCAATGGATTCTTTCAGTTCTTAGAGAAGAGAAGTTGGAAAGGAGAATTGAGAGTGGTGTCCAAAGTAAAGAGGACTGAGGACAGAAATGATAGGGAGAAATTGTTCCCATTGGTGGAAGGGTTGACAACCAGAAGACATTGATTTGACTGGGGGAGGCAATTGCCTAGTGGGATAATATGGCTAGACTATTAGTCCTGTGAGCGAACTAATGTTCTGAGGCCCTGGGTTCAAATTCAACCACAGCATGTATTGGAATTTGAATTTGTACTCAAATTTAATAAAAATCTTGATTAAGAGACTAATAAATGACTACAACACCGTCATTGATTGTTGTAAAAGTCCACCTGGTTCACTAATGTCCTTTAGAAACTGCCATCCTCACCTGGTATCGCCTACATGTGATTCCAGACCCACAGCAAAGTGGTTGCCTGCTAACTGCCCTCTGAGCAATTAGCCAGCAGTATCATCATCCTGTGAATGCATAAAGAAAATGCTGATGAATGAAAAGACAGGAGGGAAAGGAAGGCTTTTTACAATGTGAGTGGTTAGATTTTGCAAATGCGTTGCCTGAAAATGTGGAGGAAGCACATTTCAGTTGTGCATTTCCAATGGGAATTCCATAATTTCTGAATAGAAAAAAAATTGCAGGCCACAGTGAGGATGTGGACAAGTAGGACTAGGTGAGTTGCATTTGGAGAGAGTCAGCACAGAAACAGTGGGCTGAATAGCCTCCTTCTGTGCTACAGATCTTTTATGAATCTATGATACTGCAGTTCCTTAGTGTCTGTTAGAAGGATTACACTGTCACTGAGATTTTCTCTAAGTATAGGCCTGGGAGTGTTATCTGGTCACTAACGCAGTTGCCTTTCTCCCAGTGAGAAGTGAGTGAGGTTCATAGAATCATAGAATAGAATCCCTACAGCGTGGAAACAGGCCCTTCGGCCCAACAAGTCCACACCGACCCTTGGAGCATACCACCCAGACCAATCCCCCTGTAACCCATCTAATCTACACATCCCTGAACACTATGGGCAATTTAGCATGGCCAATCCACCTAGCCTGCACATCTTTGGATTGTGGGAGGAAACCAGAGCACCCGGACGAAACCCACGCAGACACAGGGAGAATGTGCAAACTCCACACAGACAGTCGCCCGAGGGTGGAATCGAACCCAGGTCTCTGGCGCTGTGAGGCTGCAGTGCTAATCACTGAGCTACCATGCTGCCCCTAATTCTCTTCAGGCCTAATTCACTCAACCATTTCTTCTTCTTGTCACCCCCTGGGAGGGGCAGATTGTGCCCTCAGTGTTAGTTAGTTACATCTCCAGTGTCCTCTCATTAGTGTCAGCTCATCGACCCAGGTCCTTTATGATTTATAAGCTCTAGTTTGGTGATGTCGATCATTGACTACAGTGGAATCTCGTAACCTGAGAGTACTCAATAAATCAGATGCAGCCAAGTTCAAATGAGATGAAATAGATAAATAAATTCAGATGAGATTTGATAGGGTAAACAGAGTAAAGATTTTTCCACCTATCCAAACTAGGGTCTATAAACGTAGGAATCCTCATCCAGGGAACAGCCAGAATGTAGAATTCACTCATATAGGGAACAGTTGATGTGAATCGTTTGGTGAAACTGGATTAACGTGGATGAGGAATCGTAATGCCATGAAGATGAGATGAAGAGGGGTGGGTGAAGGCTCATGTAGAGCATAAATGCTGACATAGATTAGTTGGGGTGGTACTGTTTCTGTGTTGAAAATCTGATAGAATTCTACATACAGGTGCCTCATCACAATACTCCATCATGATGTGGTGTAGGGTGGGCTTGATAGACCAGCTAGTCCTTTCCTTACCTGATAACATAGTATATTTGTGTAGGGTCTCTTCACAACCATGACTTCATATGCTGACCTCTGTCTTAGTGTTACAATAACTTTTCAGCCAGACTATTATTACCACCTAAAATGCAAGTTCCAAAACTCACTGAGGTGACACCACTGACTGTGTTGCAGGTCTGAATGATGCACCTGTCTGTAAGGTGGATGATTTTGTTCCGTGTAGCAAAGAACCATCCAAACCACCAACACCAAAACAAGAGTTCATCAAACCGTTGCGGCCAATCACTGCGAATATTCCTATAACCGTTCCTTATCCAGCACATGTCATCACAGGAGTACCACAACCACCTTGTAAAGACGAAACACAACCTGATATCAGCTTTTTATGTAAGTATTAATGGATGTATCAATTCAAATTTATTTCCAGTTTAATTTGGGGATGGAACGAGCACTTAGGCAGGAGCAGGATCCTCTTCTTACAGACTGTAGGAAGAAGTAAAGTTCTTCCAATGGACTAGTTCAGCAACTAAGAACCCCAGAGTCCAGCAAGACCATTTTTCATAATTTCTTGACTTGATTTGATTTTGTATTGCCACGTGTACCGAGATACAGTGAAAAGTATTGTTTTGCGTGCTAACCGGACAAATCATACCTTACGTAAGTACAAAAGGGTAATAGAACAGAATGTAGAACACAGTGTTACAGCTACAGAGATGTTGCAGAGAACAATCAATTCTAATATATGAGAAGTCTGTTCATAATTTAGAATTAGAATTTATTGTCACATGTACTCAGGTATAGGAATACAGGAGTACAGTGAAGAGTGTAGAAAGTCACCATTCTCTGGCAACATTTTGTTACAAAAATCAGAATTAAAAAGCAACAGCAGAAATAAAAGAAACAGAGCCAAAAGGAAAGAAAAATGTCTGGATCTAAAGAAAGAAAAAAGTCTGATAACAGCAAGGAAGAAGCTGTTCTTGAATCTGTTGGTACGTGTTTTTAAACCTTTGTGTCTTCTGCCTGATGGAAGAGGTTGGAAGAGGGTGGAGAAGAGTATAACTGGGGTGGGAAGGGTCTTTGATTAAGTTGGCTGCTTTCCAAAGGTAGCAGAAAGTATAGATGGAGCTCAAATCCAAATTTTTAGCAGTATTCCTGGTGGGAAAGTCTCAAACAAAGGGATATAACCTTCAAATCAGAGCTTGGAAATTGAGATCTGGCAAGAAATTAGGAAAAATATCTTCAAGTAAAAAGCGGTATAGTAGAGTGTGAAACTCTCTATAGTAGAGTGTGAGAGTTTCACACTCTACTATACCGCTTTTTACTTGAAGATATTTTTCCTAATTACTTACCAAAGGTGGCAACTCAATCATTTAAAATCTGAAATCAAGCCAAAGGAATTTCAAGGTACAGAACATCGACAATCTTCCACCTTGTTCCCTTTGTGGCTTTTGTAACAAAACAGTTTTAAACAAGTTGGTTTTGTTACTGTTGGTAAATTGCTTTAGAATCCATGCTTATTACTCAGAAAATGAGAGTTGAAAATAAAAACAATCTTTTTAATACAGAGAAATTGTTGACTGAATTTTATAATGATTAAATTTAATTATAAAATGGAACATTTAAGTATTGAGTTAAAACACAGGGGATGAAATTGAGGACTCAAAGGATCAAGTATAGCAGGAAATCAGAAAATAAAACCAAAATTATTAAGATTACTGTTATGTTCAATTGTTTTGTGTTTGATTATGCCATTCTGGCAACTGATCCATGCTCATTGTGCTTGATTGGTTAAGACTGGGTATGGACTCAGAGGAAAAAGTACAGAGACACAACAGAAGCTGCTAGCAGCTGAACCGTGATGCTGAGAATGTAAAATATTTTATAAAACTCAGTGTATAAAGTTCCAGCACAATTCAAATTAGTGCCATCTCTACATTGCTTTGAGGAAAATTGAACATATAAAAAATTCACAGCAGTTAATAGAAAATGGAAGAGTAAATTGCCTGATTTAACTCATGTTCTGTTTCAATGTGTGAGATGTTAAATGTCAAGAAAGTGCCCAGTCTAGATTAAACTGAAAATAGTTTAAGTGCAAATTGGACCAAACTAATTCCTTAGTTGGAGACCCATGGAGACCTTTGCTGTTTTGTACAGACTCTCAAGCTTGGCGAGAAGAACTGAGGGACCTAACAGCGAGGGTAGAATTCACTCCAGAACCAACTTCAGAAGCAAAAGAGGTGATGGGTCATCTGACGTCAATCTATTGAATGTAAAGCTGGTAAAAAAAAAATCTATGGATGCCTCATGGGGAACAGCAATGGGGCCAGACTGCAGGACTCAATGTATTCCTGTCTCTGGGAGATTTTCCCCGGGCTGGGGTCCATGTGGCACAGGCTCCTGTGACAGGTAACTTAATCGAGGTAGTTGAAATTTCTGAACTAAGTGGCACTGCAGTTTTACAGAGGGCACGTATGCTGTGCCAGGGCTCTAGCAATGGCTCAGCATTGACAGGTATGTTGGAGTCTGCTGTCAATGCCACTCTCACCAAACCACGAGGCTAAAGCTGCTGCTCAGGCATATCAAAAGTGGAGGGCAATCCTGCTCCACGCTGAGGTAATCAAACCTTAGAAGCCTTTCAAAAGATCCACCCATTAAAGGTGCTGACCAGATTTCCCACTGCTTCAGTGGTGCCCAACTCTCCTAGTGACACTGCCATCCAGTCCTGCAGGTACCTGTTTTTGCACCCTGTCTGCCTCTGGGTACTGTAGCCTGCCTACATTGGGTGGGAATTGTGAAGATGACTTGGTAATTTTCCACCTCCTGCAAGATCCCAATGCAGACCACAGGATGCGAGATACTTCCCATGAGTGGGCTTGGAACCTGAGAACTTTTAAAAGTGGAGAAGATTTGTAACTCCACAATCTCTGTAAAATCCACATGAAAAAGAGTCATACCAGACTTAAAACATTAACTCTGTTTCTCTCTTCACAGGTGATATCAGATCTGCTGAGTTTTTCCAGCAACTTCTCTGTTTGTTTCAGGCTCCTCATTACATTAGTCATTTTGAAAAAAAGGAGGAGGAATTGTAACCAAAGGTGCCAGATTGTGGTTGCAAAGCTGCCAGGGTTGTTCAAGATTTATCAGCAGGGCAATGTTGTGGGCACAAATCAGGAGAAAAACCATCAGATTAAGTTATTTCTAATCAAAATGTTTAGAGTGCTGTTATTGGTTAAGTCAGTGCATTGGACATGGGACTGTTACACTGATGTTGGGAATTGCTAATCAGATGATGAAGAGTCACTTTGTTCTGATTGAGTGTAGGAAGGCAGGATAGATGGATGACCAACAGTGGGGGAGGGGCAGTGGGAGACAGGAGATCGAGTGACAGACTCTCCAGGAATCGATCCAGAATTGGCAACGTGACTGAGATTGTTCCATTCACTTTTTATTTTAGAACTGCAAGTAAGATTGTTTCCCAAAATATTTTTTTAAAATAAAAATTAGGCTATTATTTTACATTTCACACACTGGTTTCTAGTTTTCATTTTGAACAATTTTGTTTTGCTGTTATAATTCATGTGGTTAAATTATTTGAAAATCGAGAACTCCTAACAAAATGGAATTGTCATTGGGCATTCTTCTCGAATACGTTCAGTGTTAAAAGGTGGAAATGAATATAGTAAACTCATGGAAACCATAAAACTAAAATATACACTGCAGTAGGGGTCAAGAGTTAGATTTTTGTAAAGGCACTGCAATATCCACATGGGTATGATAAAGGGCTGAAACATACCAGAAATCAGCGAAGTGTCAATTTTTGGTGAATTTCTCTTTGTGAGATTTCTCACACTGCCTTTCCAGACACACCTCATGACCCATGTGCCATGCCCCAATGGTGCCCTGTCTGTTATATTCTCCTACTCAAGAACTCCTGGTGCTGGCACCATCCTTAAAGCCCAGCCATGTACGCGATCTAGTGCCAGCAGTCTGCAACTGCCATGTATGGTTTGTTTTATTTGCCCTGGAAACTCTGGAGGATGGTTGGCATCCCACTTTGCCAATGGGAACCTGGAGGTCCTGCTGTAAAGGAGAAGTATGCAGCCACTGTCCGTAGAGCGTGCCCTGAGATACTGGTGACTGATGGAGGCTTGGAGCAGTGAGCTGGAGTCTCCAGGTCACTGATGATCTTGTCTTGCTGTTCAAAGGTCGTTTGGAAAATAGGACTTTGTGTTCTTGATGGCAGGAAGCTCTTCGGTGTCGATCCCAGGCAGTTCTCCTGACTTTCTCACCAATGCCTACATTGTTCATGGGTTGGGAAGATTCTGTCCAAAGACTTGATGGACACCAAATTGATGGCAGGGCCTAAAGGGTTAAATCCTGAGGTTCAATTGCATTAATTTGGGTGTTGCATCCATGCGTTTAGAAAGTTAAGGGGAGAACTAACTGAGGTGTTTAATGATGTGGTTAATATAGAGAAACTGTTATCAAGGGGACACAATATTAAAATTAGAGTCAAATGGCTCAGTGAAATCAGGAAGCATATTTTGTTACATAAACTGTGGTGTTAAAAATAGAATTTTGTTCCCTAAAAATGCCACAAAGCTGAATGCAATCTATTTTTCTTATGTAAGGGTATCAAGAGAGCGATCCTTGGGCAATTTGATAAAACTTTTCATATTATTAAGGGAGGGGAGAGAAAAATATTTTTCTGTTGGTTGGAGAGTATAGAATGAGGGAACATAGTCTGAATATTAGAACAGACATTTTTGGAGCCAGGTTAGACAACACATCTGTGGTATAATGAGAAAAGCAAATAGGGTACATTAACCTTTTTCGCAAGAGTACAGGCACAAAGGCAGTATTGTCTGCAGTCTGGTCCTCATGTCTGATGATAATATACTTGTCACAGAGGGAGTGCAGTGGAGGTTCACCAATCAGGTTCTTGGGATGGTGGGACTGCCCTATTATAAGGCCCTCTCTCCATGCTGTTAAACTCTATCACTATGTTGATGACTCCAATGTTTCCACGCCCAATGATAATGAGATGGTGGTGTATATCATGATGTATCTGCGTAGAAAAAAGGGAATTGTCTGTACCAGTGAGAGCTTTATTTAGAGAGAACAGGGTTCTGTACAGTGCTTGAAATGTAAGAGTTGCAGAGTCAGACAGCAGGTAGATGAGGGGGAAATATCACAGACCAGAGACAAGGATAGTCATCTCTCCAACATGCAGAGAAGAGCCCAAGCTACAAGCTTCATGGGAGTACAAACCAATATCTACAACATAAAGGGTGGGAGAAGTCCAAAACTCTCTTCTGCCAAGCACATCCTTTGCTAGAACAGCTATTTATTTTAAGTCTGAGATTGATAAGATATCTGTCATCAAAAATATAAAGGTGTATGGGTGAAGGCGGGTGTATGGAGTTTACTCCTGATCAGCTATAATTACATTGATTGATGAAATTGGACTCAATGAGCAAATGGCCTCTTGATGTCCCGGTGTTGCTGATATGATTCAAATGTGGATAAAAGGCTTTGGGTTCCAGATTGGCCATAAACTTAATAAATTATCTATTATTGTTCCAATTGTTGATCTAATATTGTTCCAATGTTCCTAATCATAGCACAAAAGAGGGCACTAATAAGTAGAGAGAACTCTCAATGTGGAGAGTGACTCATCTATGAATTTTTATTTTTCTCTGGGCCAAATGATAAAATAATTAACATTTCTGTAATATTCTCAAATTGGGGTATGGCTGGATTACGATTAAATCTACACAACCTTCAGCAGCAAGCGGATAAACACTGTTTTTACAATGTGGTTTCTTTATATAGGAGGAGAATGCAAAATGGGTAACCCAGTATCCTGCTGAGAAGGGGAGTTTGTGCACTTCTCCAATAAGACCTAAATCCCGGCCTGCCTCCAGACCGGGTTCACGTGCTGGGGCCAGTGAATGCGCTCGACCCACCCTGACAGTGGCTGAACGTGAAGTTCTAGTGAGTAGCTGCAGAAATTGTAATGTAGCATATTTGTTAAGGCCACTCCTGCAGTACCTCCCAAACTCGGTAACAAGGCAGCAGATATACGGGGACACCACCAACTGCCAAGTTCCCTTCCAAGCCAAGCCCCATCCTGACCTGGAAACATACCACCATTCCTTCAGTGTTGCTGGGTCAAAATCCTGGAATTCCCTCCCTGGTGTCATTGTGGGTCAACCCACATCACATGGACTGCAACAGTTCAAGGCAGCTCACCACCACCTTCTCAAGGACAGCTAGAGATTTGGGCAATAAATGCTGGCCTAGCCAGTGATATCAATGTACCATGTTTGAAGAATAATTTCCTACTTATCTGGTCTCAGCGCAATCAACTGCATCAGTGTTTCAGTGAATTGCACTCCAGTCTCTGGGTCAAAAGATTATGGGTTCAAGTACAATGCTCCTGAAACTTGATGACATATCCAGGCTGAGACAAACAACCCCCACCCCAGTGCAGAACTGATTGGCTACTGTACTGTCAATGCAGTTTTCCAGACTGGAGGACTGTTGCCAGCGCTGTTTCACAGCGTTTGCTGCTCGGTCTACTTTGGTTTACCGTTTATATAAATGATTTAGATAAGAATATAGAAGGCACAGTTGGTGAGTTTGCAGATGACACCAAAATTAAAGGTATAGTGGACAGTGAAGAAGGTTATCTAAGATCACAAAGAGATCTTGATGTTAATGGGCTGAGAAGTGGCAGATGGAATTTAATTTGGATAATGCAAGGTATTACATTTTGGTAAAACAAACGAGGGCAGGACTTATACAGTTAAAAGTAGGGTCTTGGGTAGTGTTGTAGAATAGAGAGACCTGGGGATTCAGGAACATAATTCTTTGAAGTTTGCATCATATATAGATAGGGTAGTTAAGAAGGCATTTAGCGCACTTGTCTTCATTGTTCAGACCTTTGAGTATAGGAGTTGGAACGTTATGTTGAGGTTGTACAAGACATTGATGAGGCTTCTTCTGGAGTACTGTGTTCAGTTTTGGCCACCCTGTTATAGAAAGGATATTATTAAGCTGGAGGGGGTTCAGACGACATTTATCAGGATGTTGCCAGGAATGGAGGGTTTGATTTATAAGGGGGGAGCTGGATAAGCTGGAACTTTTTCACTGGAGTGTAGCAGGTTGAGGGTTGACCTTATTGAGGTTTATAAAATCATGAGGGGTATAGATAACGTGAATGGCAAGTGTCTTTTCCTTGGGGTGGGGGATTTCAAGACTAGGAGGTATATTTTTAAGGTGAGAGGAAAAAGATTTAAAACAGACATGAGGGGCAACTGTTTTACACAGAGAGTCATTCGCGTGTAGAATGAACTGCCACAGGAAGTGGTAGACGTGGGTACAATTACCAATTTTAAAAGACATTTGGATAAGTACATGAATAAGAAATGTTTGGAAGGATATGGGCCAAGCGCACGCTGGTGGGACTAGTTTAGTTTGGGATTATGGTTGGCATGGACTGGTTGGACCGAAGGGTGTGTTTCCGTGCTGCATGACTGTATAACACTTACAGGTGAGACAATAATCCAAAATCCTGTCTGCCTCTCAGTAGATCTGAGAACTGTTTTACAGATGCCAGTTATTATAGTACAGAGTATCACCATTTGTTTTAGCCTGCACCTTTAGTGTACAGTCAAATGGAATATTTGGAACAAGCACGTATCAAACTTGATTCATTAGCTTCTTCACCCTACATTAACATGAGTGATGTCATATTAAAATTAAGTACGTTTTCCAAATTCCAGTGACCAATAAATATCCTGCTTACCACCTCAGCTTTGTATCTATAAGACTACAGAGCAGAAGTAGGCCATTCAGTCCATCAAGTCTGAGCCTCCGTTCAATGAGATCATGGCTATCTGATTATCATCGACTCTTTTTGCCTGCCCTTTCCCATAACACTTGATTGCTTGCTGAGTATAAATTTGTGTTTCAGCCTTGAATATGACCCAGAATCAACAGTCCTGTGCGATAAAGAATTCCATAACTACCCACTGACAGAAAAAACATACCTCATCTATGTATTTACATGTGCAACATCTTACTCTGCGTGTAATGCTTTTTGGTTCTAGACTCTTCCAAAAGGGGAAACAACCTTTCCCCATCTACTTTGTCAAGTTGCCTCCACTTTATTTCCCTGTTCACTCTTGGAATGAGAGAAGCAATCTGGGCATTTTTTTTAACTGCCCATATGATGGGTGACAAATGTGAGTTTCTGTCATAGACTTATAAAGATATTATGGTGCAGAAGGAGACCATTTGACCCATCAGGGCCATGCAGATTCTCTGCAAAGCAGTCCCTCAGTGCCAGTTTCCCAGATTTTTTCCCGTCGCCCTGCAAGATTATTTCCGTCAAATGTCCCTCCACTTTTCTAATGAACTTTTTGACCATCTCCACACCCAACACCCACATAGGCTGTGAGGTCCAGGTCTTCATTACTCACTGCGTAAAAATGTTCTTCCTCACCTCCCTCTGTGTCTTTTGCAGAAAACTTTCAAACCTGTTCCCCAGTATTTGTCCAATCAGTCAATAAGTGCAGCTTTTTTCTGATTAACTAATACCCTTGTTGTAACCTTGTTCACCTCCTTCAGATGTACTCCTCAATCTCCTTTGTTCCAAGGACAAGCATCCCATATTCTGCAGACTAAACCTGGAGCTAAAATCCCTTATTCTGGGAACCATTCTGGTTAATTTTCTCAGCAGCCTGTCAATGACCTTCACATTCTTCCTGAAGTATTGTCACCAGAATTGAATGCCATCCTCTAGATGAGGTCTAACACGACTCTGTAAAGGTTCTGCATAACTTTACTGAAGAGAATTCTCTAAATTAGGATTGGAAAGGAGAAATGTAGATGTTGGAAAGGAAGAACAAAACATCTCTGGTCTGGGTATATGGTCACCACAAACAATGATGCCAGTTGTCTTGGATTCCCTTTTTCCCACCGCACCTTACTGTTATTGTCCTGTCCCCAGTCCCTTCCTGCCAGTCAAACAACTTCTTGCAAATTCTCTCACAGGTTGTGAGCGTCACTGGCAAGACCAACATTTGTGGCCCATCCCTAAATGCCCCTGAACTGAGTGTATTGTTAGGTCATTTCAGTGGGCAGGTAAGAGTCAACCAGAATGCTATGGGTCTGGAATCACATGTAGGCCAGATCAGATGAGGACAGCAAATTTCCATCCGCAAAGGGCACTAGATAATAGATGTCCGGCTTGTGGAGGAGGACTGTTTGAGTGTAAATTGTACACCTTTCTTGTTAGTGTCAATGAAGCAACGATCCACACTATTTAACTAAATCTTTGCAATGTACTGCCCTTCACGTAGGTCCTGGAGCTACTGTCCCAGATCTTACAAACTGATTCACTCCAAGCTGTACAGCAGTGGTTACTCATAACAGGACAAAAAGGTTAGTGAAGCAGCCCTGATTATTATATAGTATAACCTTCTCGACTGCTTACATTTTAGTGAGATTTTGCTTTGTATAAATTGGCTGCCGTGCTTTAAATGAGTTTGCTTTGAAAAACACCTTTCCATTCACTGCCCAGGTGACCTTGGTACCAGCTTGGTTCACCTTCCAGTTGATCCAAGATGTTATACAAAGTTCAGGACAGTGTACACAAGGGATACTTTACGGTTCCTAACTTTCAAGCGTAATATTACAACCCCTGTAGAGACCAATGACTTGTGGAAAGAGATTTGAACTTCGAATTGACATCTGAAAGAATAACCAGCAAGATTTTACATTTTAAAACCTTTAATGACTGAAAGCATCACTGGCTAAACTTTTGTTTTTTCTGAAAGTAAAAGGTATCTATAATAAATGTTCCCCTTTCCACACTCTCCATGGAATTACCGTCTTTAGAGTGAACATTCCATAGTTGTTCCCAGTTTCCATTGGAATCTTTTGCATCATACAGCATGGAAACAGGCCAATTGGCCCAACTCATCCATGCAGACCTGGTTTCCTAAACTGAATTAGTCTCATTTGCCTACATTTGGCTCATATTCTTCTAAATCATTGGACAGAGTACATAGTGTAAACGGAGCTTACTTAGAATGAGGTATTTTAGCATGGACACATCTACTCATCAGGATAAAATATCCTGTGAGCAAGGGATAACAGCAAAATGCTGGAGATCTGAAACAAAAACATAGAATGCTGGAGAAACTTAGCAGGTATGGCAACATCCTTGGAGAGAGAATCAGAGTTAACATTTTGGGTCCATTTATCCCAATGCAGACATGATGGGCCAAATGGTCTCATTCTGCACCATAATGCTTCTTTGATTTACTGAGTAATAAGCTCAAGGACCACCTTCAGGCACTTTGCCTCAGTTTTCTGAGTTCCTTAAATCCTCCACAAGCAGCAAAGCCTTTTCTGATGATTCTTCTTCCCTCTGGTCATGCCTGGACAAATCTGGAATCTATAGAAGACAACACGATGTGTCTCTTCAATTTGAGATTGTCTCTCTCCCGCATCTGGCTATAGTAGCTCACAAAGCCAAGCAGCTCTCTGTTGGCTACACAGAACCTCCTGTCTGTGATATTGATTAGGGAAGCCTGTAACCTGATCTTAAACATGGCAACATCAAATATATTAACCTTGCATTCAGGTGGAAATGTCAATGAGATATTTTTGCCCCTTCTACTTCACTTTCATACTTAATAACAAATGGACAACTTATTGTTCAACCTGCAACAGATGACTCTTTTCTAGGGACTTTAGGAGCTACAGAGTCTCCTTATTGCAAACCAAGAGAGTGCTGCCATTGTCTGCAAGTGTAAATATCTTCCCCATTTATTCTCAGTAAGACAATCTAAGTCTTCCGTTGACCCAAAACAATCAGTCCTCTCCCCACCCTGACTTACTGTCAGGCAGACTTCGGACAGATCAAATGGCTCCCTTCATTTCCCCTAAATTTAAAGCTACACTCCCCAAATAAATCACACAATCATAACAAACATGCAACTGTGATAGTTCTTCTGATTTCCTGTTGTAACATTGATGGAAGGTAAATGGATAGGGTTAAGGTTGGAAAAATTGGGTTGTAGAAATAGTCGGCAGATACACGTCACTGCCCTCAGGCTTGAATTGTTTTTCTTACTTCAAATCTGTTTCTTCGCTGGTTTCCTTTCTCTGATAATTTCCGCCATCTGCTCCTGAATTTTGTCCCTTCCGGGTGTTTGACAGGACACTCTGCATTTACCCAGATGGGCAGCGATCACTCAAGTGCTTGACGCTACCTAAGACAAAGCAGAGCCTTGTCCCAACAATTTCAGCCATCTGGCCCTGAACTCTGGAGTTCCCTCCCCACCTCCCTTTGTCCTCTTTTAAGATGCTACGAAGAAAGCTACCTCTTGGACAAAGATTTTTGACACTTTGCCAAATGCTTCCTTCTTTGGCTTAGTGTAAATGTTTTGTCTGATTAAATTCCTGTTTTGGACATTTTTCTAGGATCTAATTCCACTTCCTTGAGTATCCCCTGTTCTAATCATTTCATCATTAGTGGTCATGCCTCAAGCTGCCTAGATCATAAGCTCTGAACTCTTTTCCTTATCTTCCATCTTCTCTCATATACTCTTTACCTCTCCTCTTAAAATGGTTCTTAAAATATCCCTCTTTGATTAAGGTTTTGGCTTTGTATCACCTTAAGAGTGTGGTACCTAATTTGGCTGATAGACCTTTATGACGTGCTTTGGGACATTTCATGATGCTAAAGCACCTCATTGTTGTAATTTTGCTTTTCCTTTCAGTTTCTTTATCCCCAGAGGATTCCAAGGCCAGCTGTTAAAGTTTGGCTAAAACATCAGGGATCATTTATTTGCCAGTTTAGTTTCCCTTCAACCTGTGTTTCACTCTGCTTTAGACAAAGACATGGTGTTGGATTTGCTTCGAATGGCTGTGGCTAATATGAAGTTCAATAGTTCAAACACTTCAACCTGTGCCACTGGAAAAGATAATTTAACTTCTCGCCAGCCAGCTGAAGAAACAGAAGTGGATATATTCCGAGCGCAGTCTGCATGTGAGAGGCGCCGTGCCAGGTCTGATTTAATTCTGATTTCTTTGGGATACATGATTGATATTTTGAATTTTAATGCAAAAAGTGTTTGCTGTAGTTTTCGATTTCTATTGTTGCGGTTTGTATATGGGTTCTGTTTATGGTCCTTCTGTTGGTTATTTCTGTCAGGTGTTAGCCTTAGCTCATACTTACTGATTCCCACGATGATGGCGTCCAGGCCCACTCCAGTAATGTGAGCACATAATCCAGGCTGACATTCCCACTGCGGTACTGATAAGAGTGTTGTACTGTCTGAGGTGCTGACCTTTGGATGAAATATTAAACCAAGGGTGCTGTCTACTCTCTTGGATAGAGGTGAAAGATCCCGAGACACTAGTTCAAAGATATTCTTGGGACTTCTCCCAGATCCTTTCTCAATATTGATTCCTCAACAAACATTATAAATAGAAGCAGATTATCCTGTCATTACTTCACAGCTGTTTATGGTACCTTGGTGTGGATAAATTGGCACATACTTTCCACATTTCTAAATAATTTTGTTGCCTGCAAAGTGATTTGGGATGTTTTGAGGTTATGAAATATGCTATATTAATGCTAAATAGTCAACTGCAAATAACCCTGATGCCAGTACCAATGCACCCAATCACTTCCTATTCATTGCTTTGTATACTACATTTGGAATAAGTAGACTTCATAAATCATCTTCCAAGTTTGAAAAGCTTTCCAGTCATCAATGGCCTGGGTTCCAGTTAGAGAAACAGGGAAAGAGACTGCAGGATAATGGTTAAGTCCCATCATGCTACGAATCATTAACACCTTCTGACATTCTGACACAACTAAAACTAGGACTGAGCCAACAGGAAATGTACTACCCAACTCTAGATGCATTGTATAGGGTTAATTAATGCAAATTGACCTGCCTGTTTGTACAACCTCAATGCGATCTGTTGGCAGTGCTTATAAGCAAAGGAACCTCCGCAGACCACCCCCACCCACCCAGCATAAACATTTAGTACAAGGTGAATAGCAGAAGCTAGGCTCCCACAATGTAGCAGCAAGCCAGATCAACACAAGGAGAGTGCAGTGGCAGGTGAGATGTAGTGATGTTTTGGGTACAACAATACAGAGAAAGACCCTGCTATGACCACAATAAGAAGACAAGCAGCAGGGGAAGCCTCGCAATGTCAAATGCAGGAGACCAACTGTGGCCTGGTGAGTGATGTATTCTGTTTTAACTGATTTACCATTTGTAGGGATACTGCAGGGGCTCTCCAGCAGTGGAGCTGTCAGAGATAGTACTGAACCAAAAGAGCACTGTAGCTGAAAGAGGGGGACCATATTAAAATGATGCCAATTGCCATTTCACAAGCGAGTCAAAATGGTGTGAAAAGAGGCTCGCTCACACACCAGAAAACTATACTGTCATGGTGCTCCTCCTCCATCACAGAAACTTGTGTTAGAACTGCAGAGAATGTTTACGGTGCAGAAGGAAATCATTTGGCCCATTGTGTCTGTGTTGGTTCTCCCAATGAGCAACACACAGTGTGCTAGTGCAGTCTTCAGCCACCTGAGGAAAAGGGTTTGAGAATAACAACATCAGATCCAACATCAGGCTCATGGTATACAGAGCTGTGTTGGTTCCTGCCCTCCTGTATGGCTCTGGGATGTGGACTGTCTACAGCAGACACTTCAAGGCACTGGAGCAGTACCATCAACGCTGCCTGTGCAAGATCCTGTGAATCCGCTGAGAAGAAAGACGCACCAATAACAGTGTCCTCGATCAGGTAACGTCCCCAATGTCGAAGCACTGACCACCCTTGATCAGCTGTGTTGGGGTGTGCACATTGTCCGCATGACCTACACAAAACTCCCCAAGCAGGCACTCGACTGCTAGCTCCGAAATGGCAGGCAAGCCCCAAGTAGACAGAGGAAATGCTTCAGTGATACCCTCAAGGCCTCACTGGTGAAGTGCGGCATTCTCACCAACACCTTGAAAATCACTGGCCCAAGACTGTCCAACGTGGAGCAGCAGCATCCGGGAAGGTGTTGAGCACCTCAAGACTTTCCTTCGGGGAAAAAGCATAAACCGGGTGAAAGTGTAAGGAGTGTGCTGGCACACCAATGTCCCACCCATCCTTTCCCACGACCACCTTTTGCCCTAAGTGTAGCAGAATCTGCGGAAGCCACATTAGACTGTACAGCCATCTATGGACTGAACCTGAGAGTGAAAGGGAGTGATCATCTGTGAAGAACTGCCAATGATGAATGAGCAGCTCACTTAGTGCCATTCTCTTGCTTTGTCTGCTAACCTTGCACGTTGATCTAGGACTGTGCCAGCAAGATTCTAGGAATGCTCCCTCCTACCTAAGCAACATATTAACATTAATAAAAGATTCTGCTCACGTGTACAAAGACTGACTCACATCTCTCTGTGCAACCTCAATACATTGTAACAATAGAGATAATCTTGAAAGTTAAACCCACTTTTGAAGAATTACCTTAAATCTATTCCCTCTGATTGCCAATCTACTGGAAGTTACCGTTTAGAATTGTCCTATTACAGGAGTTTTATTGAGTTGCATAAATTGTCTTAAACTTAAAAGTTACATTAGAAATAAATAACATATTCTAGCCATATTTAAAATTAGAATGAAGGTAGTAAATCCAACCTTATAAGCACATGAACAGGTCCAATTTATGCTCCAAGCTTTATTAGATTATAAAAAGAAAGTAGAGATGGAAACTTATTTGAGGTTTGCAATGACTAAGGCTGAAATTTATAGTTCTTGTTTCACAGGTCACAATGTCAATGTCAAAGACTGGATTCAATCTTGGAGAAAGAGCCAGGTATGCAGGTTATGAGACAGAGGATTTAGCAACATTTTCTTTTAATAATTGAACTAATTATGAGCTTACTCAAAGCCAGCTATAAATGTGTAAGATATTTTAATAAGTCAACGTTGGTTCATAAAAGATGAAAAGTTATAAACGTCAGATGATAGGGTAGTAAGGACCTCTTTCTAGGGCTAAGAACAAGGGAGTGGGATTAATGGCATAGCCTGTTCAAACAGTACAAACACAATGGGCCAAATGGTCTCTTTTTGTTCTGTGATTTCGAGTGCTTTCCCATATGCTATTGAGCACTGTGAAAGTGGTATTAGCAAACTATTTTCAGGTTTTAGAAGAATTTTTGGACAGAACTGTGATTAAGGAGAAAAATCACTCGGCTTCCAGCTGACTAACATACCTCTCCCATAGTTTGGCACCTCAATGACAACTTTAATATAGGATTATATCTCTCAGGACTGTTCGTCAGTGCACTGAGTATAGGAGGTCATGTTGCAGCTGTACAGGACATTGGTTAGACCACTTTTGGAATACTGTGTGCAATTCCGGTCTCCCTGCCATAGGAAGGATGTTGTGACACTTGAAAGAGTTCTGAAAAGATTTACAAGGATGTTGCTGGGGTTGGAGAGTTTGAGCTGTAGGGAGAGGCTGAATAGGCTGGAGCTACTTTCCCTGGAGCATTGGACGCCAAGGGGTGATCTTATAGAGGTATATAAAATTATGAGGGGCATGGATAGGGTAAACAGACAAGGTCTTTTCCCCAGGGTAGGGGAGCCCAAAACTAGAGGGGAAAAATTGAAAAGGGACCTAAGGGGCAACTTTTTCAAGCAGAGGGTGGTGTGTGTATGGAATGTGCTGCCAGAATGGAGGTTGGTACAATTACAGCATTTAAAAGGCACTTAGATAGGTATATGAATAGGAAATGTTTAGACAGATATGGGCCAAATGCTGACAAATGGGACTAGGTTTATTTAGGATATGTCAACGGCGTGGATGAGTTGGACTGAAGAGTCTGTTTCTGTGCTGTACATCTCCAACTCCATGACATTATGCCAACAAAGAAATATTGAGAGATATAGCCAAAATCTTGACCAAATAAGTAAATCTTAAGGTTTCTGTTCAAGGAGAAGATAGAGCTTCTGAGGGAAAGTTTTGGTAGGAAATCTCCTGAAACAAAATAAGGGAAGGCTAAAGTGATTGCCTTTTCTTCTCCAGCCAAGTTCATCTCTCTTCCCAACAAATGTCTGAAGCTGAACAAGAATTTCTCACTCTTGCTGTCTTACCTGACCCCTAGATGTGCTTCTGACCACAGATCCATGCCATCACTAAGGGTGCCTCCTTCCACCTCAATATCATCACCTGACTCCACTCCTGTCTCAAGTCATTGGCCACTGAAACCTTCATTCATCACCTCCAGACTTAACTGTTCCAACACACTCCTGGCTGTTACCCCATGTGCTCATTTGAGAGCATCCCAAACCCTGTGGCTGTGACCTAACCTGCACTGAGTTCCATTCATCCTTTAGCTCTGTGCTTGTTGACTCTACTTTACTCCTGGTCCAGCAACTGCTTGGAGTTTAAAATGTTTTGAGAATTCTCATCTTTGATTTCTTTGTCTCACACCACCTTATCTCTGCAATCTCCTCTGGCTCCATAACTCAGATCTCTGTGCTTCTCTAATACTGGCCTCTTCAGCAATCCTGTTTTTCATTGGTCTGCTTTTGGCTGTTGAGGCCCTAAGTCTTTGGCATTGCTCCATAACCTTTGTTTCTCTTTCTATAAGATGCTCCTTTAAGACCTGTCTCCAACTATCCTAATATCTTAAAGTGGCTGAGCGTCAAATTTTGTTTGACAGTGCTCTTGAGAAATGCCTTGAAATGTGTTACGGCATTAAAGTGCCATGAAAGTAGTTGTTGTAGAATGGTGGGTAGGAGAAGACAGCAGGGCAGTGGAGATAGTGAGGTGCCTTTGAGAGCAGTAAAGGCAATTGTTTAGTCTACTGGGTTTTTTTAAGAACAGGATTCAGGCATACAAGATTGGGAGGGCTACTGGATACTTTAAAAAAAACACAATTAAAGGAACCTCGCAGCCTTTAACACTGGGTTGGAGCTCCACAGCAGCCATTGCTCTTACCCACTGGTGATGGGAGGGGGCTGGTCACAGCAGTGTTTTTTCCCCTACATCATAGACTTACCAGGTTGCAATGCTTTTAGACCAGTGTATTCACCAAGGCTCCTCTGACAGCACCTTCCAAATTAGATAACCTCTATTATCCTGAAGGACAAGGACAGCAGATACATGGGAACACTAGCACCTGTAAGGTCCCCTCCCACCACATACCATACTGAGGTGGAATTAAATCCTCATTCCTTCACGGTCACTGGGTCAAAATGCTGGAACTCCCGAGCAGCATTGTGGGTATCTCTATACACCAAAGACCACAGGTGGCTCACCAGGAGCTTCTCAAGGGCAGTTAGAGATGGGTAATAAGTGCTGGCCTACACAGTATGAACAAACTACTTGAAATGTATTGTCTATGTATTAGAAATCTGGGTTAGGTTAACAATACTATTATCATGTATTTACCACATTTATTACAACTTCTAATACTTCAGATAGAGAGAGAGATCTCAAAATGCTGGAAGACACCAGGCCACTTTCCTCTGTTCACCATTGTCCACGACCTAAAATTTGCAAAAAGCCAAAAACTCTTGGAGTGCCAAAAAGAGTGCCCAATGTGACGTCTTCGCCCATACTGGATGGGAAGTTGTGCCACAGTAAGACTGATTTATCTAAAACTTAAAACAGAAGAAGACCCCTTGAAAGATTTGTGACAAATAAGCATGCAGAGTTATCAGTAAATTTTTTTGGAGGTAAATGAAGCATCAGTATGTTGGATTAAATTGTGCATCTTCACTAGACTGAATGACAGATTTGTTCAAGCATAATCTACCACACAGAGAAAAATCAGTCATTTAAAGGAGAACTTTAGAGTAATAACAATGAATCTTTAAAAATGTGGTTAGACTAACTCTAGGATTTAAGATTCTTATTAGTGCTGTTACAGTGTTAATGTATAACATGGTCATCCTACAATCTTGGGTACACCACCAGTCTCCATGAATAAAGTATACCCCATTCCCACATGAAGCTCTTACACCACTTACTTCATTGGATTTTTAAAATACCCTTTGTTCAAAAAGGCTGTCTGATCTCCCTTTTTATTTTCAGCTTGCTACATTGTGGCCCCACGCATTTGGTCACTTAATTGAAGTGAGCAATTTACCTTGATCAGTTCAGCAAGTTCTTTCATAATCCTTGAGGAGTCTGGCCAATTTACAGTTTCCTGTTTATCAAGGGAAACATTTCATACCAGACTGACTGGGATTGTGACATTTAGTATTCACCTTTTAAGAAGCAATTTGTTCTTGGGATGACAGTTCGCCATGAATAAATCTCATTCATGGAAAGCAATTGCTGTTGGCAAAGCCAGCATTTATGAACAATCTCGAATTGTACTTGACAAAGTCGCAGTGAGCTGCCAGCTGATAACTGAGCAGGTTGCTGTTTCAGAGGGCCAGATGAGGGTTACAAAATATAATTGACTCTTGAGTTACATACAGGCCACACCAAGTAAGGGTGGCTAATTCCTTCACATTAGTGATCACATAGGTTTTTATGGTCACCATTACTAATACTAGCTTTATTTCTAATTCCAGAGTTATTGAATTAATTGAAGTTAGTCAGATTTTCTGTTAGTCAGATATGAATTCAATACCTCCAAATGATTGATCCAGGCCACAGGATTTTCTAACATATTTAATATCAAAAGAAGATTTGCATTGATAAAAATCAACTTTCAGAAAATGAAAAGCTGAGATTGGTAAAGACAATAACATCAAAAATCATTGAATGCAAAACAAAAATATTAAAAACTAGTGGCATCAACAGTAATGTTGTACCAAGGAAGATATTGGTAATAAAAATGACAATAAATTAGCTTTGAAAACAAATATTTGTTGAAGCTTTTCTTCTTGCACTCATTAGGACAACTTGCAAGAAATGCCGATGTAAAAAAAACACTACCACCTATGCTGTATGAAGGAAGAGTGCTGGTTGGTTGGCAAGTAAACACAGACTCTGGTGTGTTGAGAATGCACCAGTTAGATGATGACTGACTGTTAGCTGCCAAGCTTTGTTTACATTTAAACCAGGCAGGGTGGTTCAGATTAGTCAATCATTGGTAAGAGGCAATGAACCAGAGAATGGCTGTCATCTATTTCTCAGCACTTGGCCTGTAGCCTTGTATTCAGTTATTCATCTACACACCTCCTAAATGTTGTCCTACTCCATGACTTAAGCACAGAAACCAAGGGTGACAGTACTGAGGGCAATGCTGTCTTTTGCATTTAAGCATGAAATCGAGATCATAAGGGCGTAAATAAAAGATCTCGTGTCACTCGATCAATAGCATCAAAATAAATCATCTGATCATTGTTAAACTGCTGGTTTTGGAAGTTTGCTGTGTATAAATCAACTGTCGCATTTCTTACATTCTAACAGTAACTATTCTTCAAAAGTGCACCATTCACTGCAGTTTTGTGGTTGCGATAGGTCTTAAGGGTTAATCTTTCTCCCCTGTGTATTATATGGCAACTCAGCTAATTGTTATTGCTGTATTGACTATAGTAGTGTACTTTTTGTCCTTGCGCATGTGTACTTTGTGTTACTCAGACTGTTCTTGCCATTACCCTGCAAAGTCCATGTTGTATAGTTTTGAAGATGAGACAGCCAAACATTGTCTGACAACAGTGCCCTTCCAATGATTGTTCAGACTGAATTTGTGCAGTGAATTCTCCTAGATCCAAATTAAAGTATGATGTCTGTCTGCTTATGGTTGAAAGCTACAATAAAACGTTATGATTAAACATCTAATAGTTGTAGTTATTTGACTGAGTCACTGTTGATCATCTACCCCGAACCTCATGCAAACTTTGTTGCTACTGACTCTTGTGTCCCACCTTTCAAAAAGGTCTCCAGACTGGGACAGGGTTCAATTGAAAATTTCAAACCTGAGATTTTTGTTAGAAAAAAAGCAAAGGAAGATTCTGAAGTTAGGATACAGGTCAGTCATGTTAGAAATAACTAGTGGAACAGGCTCACCAAACTGAATAGCCTCCTCCAGTCAAAGCTCTCATGAACCACAAACTGCACAGCAAGTAATAATATAAATCAATTTTACTGCACAGCTTTTGATCGAATCAACAGGAACCAAGTGGAATGAATAATTAAAAAGGTACTCATCACCCGTCATTAAGCATGACCATAATAACAACTGAAACGGAAGTACTCACAAGTACACACTTCTAAGGTAAGTTGTTTGGTCACTGATTCCACTGTACATCAGTGCATCATCCTGAAATTTTAACTGACCATACTGTTATTTGATGACTACCGGTATGCTCTTCTAAAACCTGAGATTGTTTTTATAGCAGCTTAACATTTTGCAGTTAATTCGGGTATCAGGAATAGAAATATTAGTTTTGAACCAGATGTATTTGTGTGCACGTTATATACAAAGACCATATTCACAGAAAATACATTCAATCTGTGGGAATAAATTAACATTCTCATACTAGTCAGTGGCTTAGGAATTGCTCTGTGTATAACAAGCCAAAATTCTTTAGGTTAATGCAAAGTAACTAAAGTACCTATATGTATATAGACAATGATTGCAGGTATCGCATTTTTAAACTCCAGCAACTTTAACACAATGATTGTAGTCATTGACGTAGGAACAACTAATGGTCTGACTTGAAATATATCAAAATTTTGTGTCCAAACAAAATTCTCTGAACTCGTAGCATCTTAAATATCAAGTGGTAATACAAGAAAAAATGGAAAGTGTCATGAGGGCAAATCAAAAGTCCTGCTTTTGGATTATTTTAGGCATACCAAGACTCAAAATAATATTTAGTCAAATGGTGGGGATGCTAGGTTTCACCATCTATTTCTTCATTAATTTCTGTGTCTTGCTTTTCACAGTTTAATTCACTGACTTGTTTTTCTTCTTGTGCAAGAGCTTCTGATGCTGCGGTCCCATTTTCTACAGAATCGCAAGAATCTGAGTCACCTTCAGGCTCATTTTGTTCTGTGCTGATGGGATGGGGGGCAGGTACAGCTCCTTTGCGTTGTGGCAGGATACTGAAAAAGGCTTCTTGCCAGTTCTGCTTTTCCAAATACATGAGGATTATCTCAAATACTGTAGGAATCAAAATTTGCATTTAGGTGTTAAACAGCAGAATGAACTTGGTACTTTTTCTTGTGTGATACCGTAGAGCTGCTGACAATTAGTGAAATAGATTAAGAAGTTCACCAAGAAATAAGCAAGGAAACTTTTGTTCATGTTTGACAACATATAATCCATTAGTACGTAGTGGTATTATCCCCATCTCTGAAGTTGAAGGCTCAGTTTCCTGTTCCAGAGGTGTGTAATTACATGTTTGAACGGGTTGATTAAAATATAATCCATTACTGTGATAGCTTTTCTTATTTCACTGAGCCATGTGGCTCCCAAGGACCACAAAGACGATTGTCTGCTCAGGGTGCAAGAAACATCCCTTGAGTCAAATGCATGATGCAAAATTTATTCCTGTTTTTACTCCATTGTCTGCATCTTACCCCAAAAACCCCATTTATTTCTTTCCTTTGGAAATAAGCAGCCATAAATAAGAAAAAGATTGTAACCAAGATCTCACATGCAGGAAATTTGACTTCTATCTCACCTCATTGCTCCCTTACCTTGGTCCTGCAATGTAATACCTGACTTCATTTCATCATTGTATCTTACAGCATCTACATTGTATCTACAGCATCAGCATTGTATCTTACAATATCTACTATTCTGACTCTCCAGTATAATACTCATGCTGTGAAGTTCAAACTCAGCAAACGCCTTATTTGATGTGTGACATTGGAACAGCTGAAGACATGCGCCATAACAAACTCTATGCTTTCAAAAGAGTACACGATCAGATAAATTCCATTCCATGTATGATAATGTCATTAATTGTGTTGAAACATTCATGCTTCAGTTTATCGTCTGGACAGCCTTCATATAGGTTTTTTGGCACAGTCATCTATCGAAGCTCATTAAGTGGCAGGATGGCAATTTTCTTGCCCCTAAGTATATTTCTAATTCCTTTTTGACAATTATTACCGAACCTACTTCCACCACCCCCTCAGTATATTCAGGATCACAGTAACTACTGTGTAAAAACAATCATCTACTCTGTCAACTGGTTATTAAGCTTTCCACATGTGAGAACAATTGCTTGTTATTTACTCAATCAAAAACCTCATAATTTTGAGCATCTCTATAAAATCTCCCTGTAACTTTCTGTGTTCCACAAACAATCCCAGTTTCTTAGTGTCTCCACTTAACTTAGATTCTTTACCACTGGTATAATTGTGATAAATCTCCTCTACACTCTTCTCCAAGGCACTTTCATCCTTCCAAAGGTGTGGTGTCTAGGACTGAACACTTTACATCCAGCTGAGGCCCAAACAATAATCGTTTTTCATAACTTCCATGTTTTTGTGCTTTGTGCCTCTATTTACATTTTCAGATGAATACTTGTTTCAATAGTCAGAATCTCCAAGGTCCATTTGAAACTTTTAGAAGAGTGGGCAGAACCAACTTTATTGGGCAGAAAGCAAAAATTCAGTTTTCTGATGCTGCATTAAAGTTTTGGTATTTAGCTTTTGAAACTTTTTGGGTTGATTGGCCTTCCTGGCATTCATTAACATACCATGAATAATCATTAACACCACAGCCTGTCGGAATCACATTCATAGATGCAGGCTTGTTTGGCTAAAACAGGAAATGTGTGTTTACAAAGCCAAAGGAGTAAACTTTTTTCAAAATTTGGTGAGCAGAAACCTCTTTGCTAACTTGGCCTCTTCATAATTGGCCTGCTGTGTTCATTCAGCTCTACACCTTGTTATCTCTCTTCTTCATAATTGAGCTGTTTCTGTGTATAAACACTTGCAGTATAAGGGGCGAAGCCCAAATGATTCAACAAGCCTGACCAAACAAGGCAACCACACTAATAGCAGAAAATCTGACCTGAAAAACTCTTTCATGCAGTAAGTGGTTCTGAGCTGGAATACACTGCCTGAGATTGTGGTGAAGGTAGGATCAATTGAGGCTTTCAAAAGGAAGTTGGATCATTATCCGAAAAGGAAACATTTTCAAGGCTCCAAGGAAACAGCAGGAGAATTGCACGAGGTCAACTGCCACTTCTGGGGACCAGTAAAGACTCATTTGGCTAAATGGCCTCCTTCTGTGCTGTAACTATATTATGACTTTATAATTACATGTATACAACATAAAAGCAGTATATTAAAAACAACAATTAAACTACATATCCTCATCACAGAAGAATTATTATGACACTTACCATGATTTACAGTTAACACTTTACGACTATCCATTTTTACATAGTTTCCAAGGGGAAGTTGCGCATGTGCGATTCCCAACTCCAGTGCTTTATTGTATGTTACGCCCTGAAATAGTAGCCATGGAAGACCTAAGGTTAGTAATGCTGAATCCGTTTTGTCAAAGCACTTAACTTTAATTTTGTATGAAGTAAACTTCAACAACTTGAATTTACATTGCACACTTGTCTGGAATCTCTGAGCTATCGCTGAGCTATTACAGAAACAAAACAGAAATTGCTGGAAAATCTCAGCAGATTATGGCAGCCTGCACCAGTCTGCTATTAACACAACCTCCAGCGGGATGCCACCACCAGACACATTTTCCCCTCCCCTCCTTTGTCAGCCTTCCACAAACACTTCCCTGTGGGACACCCTGGTCACTCTTCCTTCACTTCCAACATGTCCCCATAGCCTAATAGCACCTTCTCCCGCAATCACAAAAGGTGAAACATCTGCCATTTACTTCTACTCTGTACACTATCCAAGGCCTCAAACACATCTTCCAGGTGAAGTAGCACTTTACTACACTTCACTCACTCTAGTCTCTTACATTTGCTGCTCACAATGTGGTCTCCTTTACATTGAAGAAACAAAGCACAGACTAACTTTGCAGAACACCTACATTCTGTCCACAATAAAGACCCTGAGCATCCAGTTGCATGCCACTTCAACACACTACTAACTTCTCTGACAAACAGCTGTGTCTCAGGCTTGCTGCAGTGCTCCAGCGAAGTTCAGCATATGCTGGAAGAACAGCACCTCATTTTCCACTTGGGAACCCTGCAGCCTTCTGGACTTAATATCGAGTTCAACAATTTTAGGGCTTGAGCACTGTTCCCCAGGTTGTCCCCCATACAGTGGGGGTCTTGTTATCATAGGGGCTGCTACCACACTATCCACTGTCAGCTACTAGTAGACCCCATCAGCAGCTATTCATTCTCCTAGGCTGGTTTTTATCCACTTCTTTGTCTATCCAACTGTTTTTCTCTCTCTTTGGGCTCTATCTCCACCTATTGTTCACTCCTCCCTGCTCCGTGTCTTCTCTACAAAAACAATTTTCCTAGCTGCTATCAGTTCTGAAGAAGGGTCACCAGACCCAAAATGTTAACTGAATTCTCTCCACAGATGTTGCCAGACCTGCTGAGATTTTTCAGCAATTTCTGTTTTTTGTTTAATTAGAGCAGGGAATGTTAGCTTTAGAGCAGGGAAGATGCAGAGTACCTTGTGGTGATTATGGTCAACCAAGCCACCTATGATATAAGCTTTTGTTGCATCCAGATCATTCAGCACATTGGGAGAATCAGAAGTGAGATAAACCAAGTCTTCCTTCTTTATGGCTTCACTGACGTGTTCAGGCGTAACAGTAATTCCCTGACAAAGTCAAATTATAACAAAGCATGTCATTGCCATTAGTATTAACAATAACAATTTGCATGTACATAGCAACTTTAACATGGTTAAAAAGTTCTAAGGCACTTCACCTTACCAATCAATACTTAGAACAGCCACATAAGGACTAAAGATAGCTGGGTTTCAAAAGAGAGAAGGGTTTGACAGGTGATGAGATTCAGGGTGGGATTTCCAGAGTGGAGGGGCTTGGAGCTAGGCAGGGCCACCATTAGAGGAGTGATTAAATTCAGGGATGTGTAGGCAGCCATAAATGGAAAAGCACTGAGATCTCAAAGGATTGTAGAGCAACAGGAGCCTTTAGAAACCGTGAGTGGCAAAGCCACTGGGGGGCTTATAAATCAAAATTGAACATTTTAAAATTGAGACATAGTCATACTGCAGGGTCAATGAGAACAGGCAGGGATAGGTGAACGAGATTTGGTGTAAATTGGGTTATGGGCAGTAGAATTTTGAATAGGCAAGTTTCTGGAGGGTGGAAAATTGGACGCAAACCAGGAAAGCAACGGAACAGTCACATCAAGAGGTGACAATTCAGTGGGTTGATGCATTAAAGTGAAAGTCTATTTTCTGCTAAAGCACAAAGGCTGATGAAAACAACAGTTCATGATAGTCTAGGCAATCATCACAGCTAAAATCTTAAGTCACTGCTTCCAGTTTAAGAAATATTTTGTGCAAAATTTCTTTGTACCTTCCAGTTGACCCAGCCTTTGTCATTTTCATCCATGTTCTTCTTCAACTGTCCACTATGACTGGTCAAATACATCTATTCAGAAATGAGAACTGGAATCAATAGCTACTCAAAGTCCATTGTCGGGACGAAGGTAAAAGGCTGAGCTTGAATAATACCTTATCAAATCCGTCAAAGATTGTGATGTCCTTCATATACATGAATTACATTGAGGTACATCGCCTACTCTCTTTTAGGTCAAATAATGTGGTCATTTTTGCACACAGCTAGACCCCACTAAGAACAACACTACCTATTTTCATTAAACAGTTCAGGGAATTTTTAGTGTCAACAGCAACAGGTGAACAGAACCTTGATTTTCATCTAGTTCATGTCCCTAATAATATTCTCTTCCCTCAATGTAGCATAAAGTTTCAGCCTTGATTATGTCCTCAATGGCCAGGACGACTGACGTGAGCCTTTTGCCCAAGAGGCAAGGTTGATTAGCAGTTGATGCTTCTACACAGGTTTCTCTTACCCTCAACAATCTGCCTTATTTGTTAAAAACAAAATTACTTTATAAAATTCTACTCAGAGAACAACAGGCATTCTGTTCTCAAAAGTCCAGTTATGGTTAATGTCTTGGTTTGCTGACCAAACCTACTTTATCTTCTTGTCTTCAAGCAATCACGGTTGTCATCACCCAGACAACCATAACTGAGAATTTTTATGGTGTGGCAGAGCCTTGTTATTATTCTCAGGGAATATTTCGTAATATCACAGTCTCTAATTATTGAATGCATAAATGGTTTGTTTATTGTCACTTGCATTTTATAGTGAATAATACAGTGAAAACCTTCAACAGTTCATGCCACATTCAATGCCATTTTTAATAGTTTAAGAATAAAAAGGATTAATGGGACTACAATTATTGGAAACAAACTGATGCAAAGAAATATAAATATATTCTGGTTTTAATTTACATACTTGAAACTCGAAATTTATTAAGAATTGAACCAAGCAGAATTCAAGGTTCTGCAATTGACAAACGTATTTCAAGGTGGTTCATCTCAGCAGTTTTCTTCCTCCCATCCTGCTCATCACTACTCATACCAGGGAATCTGCTGGTATGATACATCATGCTCACTTTATTAATAAAAGTTGTCACTTTACTTCGAGATAAATTAGAAAATCATTTGAAATTCATCCTTGCATTCATAATTCTTAGTAGTTATGTACATTGTAGTTTAATGTGGTAGGTGGGGAGTGGCTAGCCAAGTACAGAGTCACCTTAAGTAAATGATTCAACTTCTTATCAAAGAAAATCAGAAAAATAAAAATATTGAAGAATAGGTAAACTTCAATCAGAAAGTCATATTAACAGCAGTTTGTAAGAATTGGAGAGCTTAGTCTGGTCTGCTCCTTTGTAAAGGCAGTTACTGGTATTTCAAGTTGGAATTGTCGCTTTTAAGAAAGGGAATGGCATCATTTTCACATTTGTGTATTATCTGTTTTGGAGATCAAAAACTATAGTGTCAAGACTCACCCTCACAGGATGTGCTGCTTTTCGATTTTCTGCGTAACATCTCTGAATCTGTTTATGCAGTTTTTTGACATCCTAAATAAAAAAAAACAATTAGGCACACCCTAGTCTTGTGGCTTTAACGCTATAAACACCTCAGGAATGAAATAAAAATAATTAGATGCTCATTTCGTTTTCCCAATACACTTATTCACCATCCCTCAGCCCAGTCCAACTTTTAAAAAAAAACTGATCACAAAGCATACTGTAATGCCATGCCACTGGGGAAAGCAAGTAAACTGTTCCCAGATTTTTCTTAGTATTACACAATAAGCAGCCACCACAAACTGCTGGATTTTCAAAAGTAGGAAATGCAGTCTTTCAACAGCAGCACTATGCAGAGTTCTGGTCTCTATATAACAAAAGGTTCAAGGCACTGGAGAAAGTGTGAAAAAGATGTAGGGGGAAAATACCAGAAACCATGAACAGGTTGCAGGCCCTTTGTCTAGCAGAAGGGAAATTTAATACAGGAACCCAATAGAAGTCTTTAAGATCAACAAGGGGTTTAATATTGTAGACACAGTGAAGGAGCTTTCACTTGTGACGGTAACAAAATATTGAGGGACTTAAATATAAGGCAGTTACTAAGAAGCCCAAGAGGGAATTCAGAAGTAGCTTATTTGAACAGGGTGGATAGCATGTGGAACTTATCATCATCTGGGAGAAGTTGAGATAAATAATATAAAAACATTAAAGCAGCAGATTGATAAATACTTGTGGAAGAAAGGGACAGAAAGATATACAATAGGATGTTACACGGTAAGGTGGGAGGAGGCTTATATGGAGCTTAAACACCTGCACAGATCACACGCTACCACTGAATGACCATATATTCTATGTATTTCTATAAAACTGCTGCGTGAATTTAGACAGTCATTGCAACTTTAGTCTGTCATTCTTCTTCACCTTCAACACCATTAAACTATCAAAGCTGCAGTCCAGTACAACACGAAGGTTACTTGGAGTGGCATCTCTCTTAAAGCGTTTCCTGGCAGATTCTTCATGTCTTTCCTCATTTTGAGTTTGACGTTCTAGCTTTCTTTTAAGCTTTTTCTCTTTACGCTTTTGCCTGGCCCAAGAAGAACAGAAAGATTAGTGGGAAATGGTTAAGTTTGCACTTTTAATCATTGAAAGAAAGGATATCCACTAAGAGTCTTGTGAAACAGTGGTAAACTCCCTCTTTCTGGGCTAGAAGATCTGTGTTCAAGTCCGGTTTTCAGAGATGTTTCATAACATGTCTGAATTACTTAAAAGCATTTCTACCTAACCTGCTATTTCACATAGTGGTAGTGTCCCCATCTCTGGGCCAGAAGGTCTGGGGTCAAGCCTCTCCTCAGGTTGTAATGCATGTCATAAAATGTTCAAACAGGCTAATTTCAAAACAAACAAGCTCCTTGCTCCATTTTAAGATCTTCTTATTCATACAAAAACACATTATTAGGACACTCAGTTAGCTCAGACTGTTAAAGCATATTGCTAGTAATGCCAAGGTTTAGTCCCTATAGTGGCCAGCTCTCCATGTTTCCAGCAAAACACACATTTTCTAAGTCGACGTTTTGGGTTGGGACCCATTTTCTGAAGAATGGTCCCAACCCGAAACATCGACTTTCCTGTTCCTCCAATGCTGCCTGGCCTGCTGTGTTCCTCCAGCTCCACACTTTGTTATCTCTGACTCCAGCATCTGCAGTTCTTGCTATCTCACACATTTTCTAAGCGCTTTTGGCGCACTGGTAATGTTCCTTCCTTTCAATCAGAATGTTAAGGTTTAAGTCCAATTGCAGGATTTGGTGGCCTCGGAAGTGCATCATAATATGTCCAAACAGGTTGCTTAACACAACATATCTGAATACTTCTGTCTATTTAATGTGCATAATAGACTGTTCTGAAGAAAGGTTACTGACTTGAAACATTAACTCTTTCTCACCACAGAAGCTGCTATACCATCTTAACATTTCCAACATAATTGTTTTTATCTTAAATTCCCAACAGCATCTATAGTATTTACTTTTGTAAGAGTTCTAATGTTCTTTTTGTTTCTCGCTCTCCAATCATATCTTTTATCTCTATTTTGCTTTCTCTGCAGATTAGCTATTCTAACTTACACTTTCTTAATTATACTGTGCATGTAGGAATCTTCAATACAACTGGTTCATGAGAATTCACAACAGAGGATACTGAAATGCTCCAACTCTTTAATCATCACAAGTTCCATGAGCAATTGCTCATGGAAAATCTGAGAAAATGCAGACTTAATAAATGCTGGAGACTATTCACTGATGATTAAGTCAAATTTCAAAATATTTGTTTTTTTTAAGATTAGGCTTACCAGCTATAACTGCACCTAGTATTTGAATCGCTTAATTATTCAGGAAGGTACTTGTTAGTAATAATTGGTGATCTACAGGCATTCAGAAATACATGGCAGGAGAAAAATGTACGTGTAGCAGGCATCGAAGCAGTTATCTCCCTGCTCATCTTCCCTGAAATGCAATGTGTATGCACTTTGAGCTTTTAAGGAAGTAGTTTAAAGTCTCCATAGAGACTTTTTAAAAATTCATTTATGGCGTCACTGACAAGGCAGCATTTATTGCCCGTCCCTAATTGCCCAGAGGGCAATTCAAAGTCAACCACATTGCTGCGGGTCCGGAGTCAAATGTAGGCCAGACGAGGTAAAGATGGCAGTTTCCTTCCCTAAAGGGCATTAGTAAACCAGAATGGGTTCATGGTCATCTTTAGACTCCTGATTCCAGAATTTTTTTAATGAATTCAAATTCCACCATCTGCCATGGCAGAATTTGAACCTAGGTCCCCAGAACATTATCTCAGTCTCTGGATTAACAGTCCAGCGATGATACCACTAGGCCATCGCCGCCCCCTAGGGTGAGATTGTAAAACCTCCAAGCCTCAAAACACCAGTAAAACTCCCAGAAGAATTCTGACTTGTTCGTTCACAGTAAATCAGTGGGTCCAAACGGAATTAAAGTGGAGGGGTATGTACACAATAACTTATTCCCACTTACTTGCGATGCTCTTTTTGGTCTAGCCACTGTTTCTCTCTCATTAACTTTTTCATCTGCCTTTTTGACATTGGCTCCATTCTCCCGAGATTCCAAGCATTGTCCTCCATTTGATCTTTCCCTTCCATGGGATTGCATTCATTGATTCCACGTTGTTCCAATCTTTCACTGCTTGAATCCCCAACTTTTGCTAAGGCTCCTGATAGTTCTATTCCTTCTTCATGTGCTTCGGACGCCATGGTTAACCTGGCATTTGGGAAGCACACTACATCATCACTGAAAAAGAAATCAGTTGTGTTAATTATGTCCATGAATTCTTCTACATACTTTTTCACAAACTAAAATAGAGTGCACTGTTGAGAGATTGATATAAATTACTCTGCAGTTTTGCCAGTAATTTGATTTTAAAAAACTTTAATAATTTCATTTTTAATTCTTTCTTTTCCAGATGCATGGGTACAATTTTGTTAAACCAGTTCCTAAAGGAACAAAGTTTATTTCTGATTCTCACCACCTGACCCTTAGAACAGTCCACTCACAGCCATCTTCCTCTAACAAATCCAACATTATTTAAGAAGTGAAAAGTAGAATAATGAAAAAAGACCAGATTAGTCAAACAATAATTGCCATTCAACAGACAGTTTTCACTTGGAAATTTCTAACAAAAAACATGAACATATGACACTTGAGGCAATCTATATATAGGGAGTTGGTGAGGAAGCAGGAGATAGAAAATTGGGACAATGGTTGCTACTCAAATAGACAAGATGTCACAGGAATCCTGTAGCTTTAGCTGTTCACTATAGTTATAAATGATTGGGAGGGTGAAATAAAGCCATTTTCAGACACCAGTTTAGGTTATGAATGTGGATGGAAGCAGAGGCTAGTGAAGCTACATTGATAAATTAAGGGGCAGAGATGTGACAATGAATTAAACATTACAATAAAATAAAGAACTGTGGACGCTGCAGATCTGAAACACAGAGAAACAGAAATTGCTGGAGAAGGATCATTGGACCCAAGACATTAACTCTGTTCTTCTCTCCACAGATGCTGCTAGATCTGCTGAGATTCTCCAGCAAGTACAGTTTTTGTATGTTTCTAATACGTTAAGTGGATGTGGAAGGCAATTTGAGACATGGAGATATGTGAATTTTCACTTTGGATCCAAGACAAATTCACTGTCAGTAAGGTCTAAATAACAAGCAGCTTGGAACTGTTCAGGGGAACAGAGGCTTTGGAGTGCAAAGAAAGACATCATAGAAACTAGTGGGCAGAGATAAGTAATTTAAAAATTAATGGGTAGATGGCCTATATGCCAAAGGGGACAGGTAGCCAGGGAAGGGGGATATGATGAACAGTAGAGGAGAACAAAAATGGTATAAGGGGTGGGGGATTGCAGAAGGGTAGAGAGGGATGGAGGCTAGGAAGGGGGAAGAGACAGACGGGAAGAGGTGTAGTGTGACAACAGCAGGACCAAGAGTTACCAGGGTTGGTGGGAGAGTAGGCACAATTGGGGAGGGAGCAGGGGATGGGGTCACTGTAGGCAAGGGGATACAATGAGGGGAGCAAGGAGTGAGCAGTTAAAGAGCAAGCATGGGAGAGGGTAATTAGATAGTTCATCTTGGGGGAGAGCGGGAGGCAAAGAGGATGCAGTGGGAAAGCAGGCAGTGGAAGGGCTTACAGTGGAGGAGGGACCATGAGGGGATACAATGGCGAGGGTATGGACAGAGAATTCCTTTGGGAAGTAGGAAATAGGGGATCACATGGAGGATGGGGAACACTGAGGAGAGACTCAAGTGGGGAAGGGCAAGAGAGAGACATGCAGTGGTGGAGGGGACAGAGGGAGGACTGTGGTGTTATTGTGGGGCAGGGACTGAGAAGGGTGGTCGCTGTGTGTGTGTGTTGGGGTGGGGGGG
>NC_063332.1:174086557-174113479 GCF_021869965.1 Rhincodon typus
CGGTCACTGACGGGGGGGAGTGGGGGGGGTTTACGGTCACTGACGGGGGGAGTGGGAGGTCACGGGGGATGTGATTTGCGGAGAGCGTTGGGATGAAGGCGGGGGTGGGGGTGCCCATCTCCATGGTAACAGGTTCAAACGCGGGCCGACCGTTAAAACCGGTAAAACGGCGGCGATCGCGCGCCCGCAGCTCGTGCGAGTCCTGTCCGTCAGGAGAAGCCCGACTTGAACCGGTGACTGTATTTTTTGCGACTTTCGGGGCTTACCCTGTGGTTCCGGGGGTGATGGGGCGGATTTTACAGCGAGGCAGGCTCTGTCTGCCAAGGGTAGAGGGGAGACAGTGAGGCTCGGGGCCGGTTTACCGCCTTCACCGTGAGAGGCCGAAGGGCCAGCGCCGGGGCCAGGCTGGTCGCCGTTCGGTGACGTCATCACCCTGCGCCCAGCTCCACGTGGAGCACTCCCGCTCCTTGCAGAGCTGCTGAAAAGGGAGTCTCTCATTCACAGTTCTGAAGAGTCTCGGAATGTTAATTATGTTCCTCTATCCGTGATGCTGCCAGATCTACTCAATTTTTCCAGAAATTTCATAAAATCGCTGCAGTGTGGAGACAGGCTCTTTGGCCCAACAAGTCCACATCGACCCTCAGAGCATCCCACCCAGATCCATTCCCCTGTAACTCACCTAACCTACACATCCCTAAACATCACGGACAATTTTGCATTGGCCAATCCACATAACCTGCACATCTCTGGACTGTGGGAGGACACCGGACTTCGGAGGAAACCCACGCAGACACGGGGAGAATTTCTGCTTTTGTTTCAGTCTTCCAGCATCCGCAGTTTTTTGTTTTATATCTCATTCATAATGGGACATTGTGTTTCCCAGCAAGCTTAATTTGTGGGCAAGCTGACTTTCGTTTAAAGCACCCCTCAGGAGCGATGTTCAATTGCATATATGATGTAGAGGTGTTGGACTCGGGTGGACAAAGTCAGAAGTCACACGACGCCTGTTATAGTCCAACAGGTTTATTTGAAATCGCAAGCTTTATAAGCGCTGCTCATTCGTCAGGTGGAGTCCTGGTGTAGTGTCAACACAGTGTGGAGCTGGAGGAACACAGCAGGTCAGGCAGCATCAGAGGAGCAGGAAAGTCGACGTTTCGGGTTTACATGCTTCATCAGGACTGTCCTGCTGTGATCCTCCAGTTCCGCACTGTTTTGACTCTGATTCCAGCATCTGTAGCTCTTGCTATCTCCTGGTGTAGTGTGACTTCTAACAATTACATATAATAAAATGTGGATGCTGGAAATGTGGAACAAAAACAGAAAGTAGTTGAGAAATTCAGCACCCGTGGAGACAGAAACAGAGTTAACATTTTGAGTCCAATGAAGTTTCTCGGATACGTATTTTGGAATCCGAGGACACTTTCTATACATTTCAACATAAGTAGAAAAGTGAAAGTAAGAGACCCAACGAGGAAGCCAGTAAAATATTACTTTAACAGACTCAAACAGCAAACTCAAAACTGTTCAAGGACGCTTTACCGTTAAAAATTAAAGAAACTTCAGGAAGTATGATTAGTGTTCTGTTCATTACTATGCTGGTAAAAATGTGCAGGATGAAATTAAATATATTTCTTTGTTAATAATACTTCTGAGTTATATGTCATGTCCTTGAAGTTTTCAACATGCGGGAAGATAATATTGAAATTGCATTATATCCACTCTAAAGAGGACTGTGGTATTTTCTGTTAAGTAACTTGGCTTATCTGAACAACACTAAAGCCAAATGACACCATATGTAAACATAGAAACTTGGAGCAGGAGTAGGTCATTTGGCCCTTTGGGCCAGCTCCACCATCCAGTCTGATCATAGCATTATCCCTGCTTCTCCCCTCATCCCTCGATGCCTTTAAAATCTAGAAAAATATCTGTCTCTTGAATATATTCAGTGACTTGGCCTCCACAGTAGAGAATTCCACAAGTTCACTACCCTAAATGGTCCAGTCTGTATGCTGAAGCTTTGAACCCTGTTCTGGATTCCCCAATCGGGGAAAACATCCATTACTTTAGACTTGTGTCCCCAGGCCTCGATTTATTCACATGTGGGACCAGATTCCCTCTATCTTCTGTGTTCAAACCCCTCATGACTTTAAATAATAAAATTGATACACAAAGTGGAAATGAATCTAGTCATTGCACTATCTTACATATGAAAATGAATATCGAAAAAATATGCAGTTCTTGGGGTTAGCGAGGAACTGCGGATGCTGGAGATCTGGAAAAGAAAACAGAATTGCTCAGCACCCTTTTTGGTCAGAACCCGTCGGTGAACCCCAGATGATGCCAGACCTACTGAGTTTCTCCAGCCTTTGTTTAAGCTCTTAGCGTATGGGTACCATGGCCTGTGAGGATGGTACGATCAGACCGCAGTGCCTTTGGGTGCTGACTTTGATAGGTCTTCACCTGAGTCGGAGGTGGAAACGGGGCGAGATTTCAACATTGATTGTTACAAAGGGAACACATTTCCACGGCAACGGCAGGAGCACCTCTGTGATGGCACAATGGCATGCGTTGGATAAAGACGAGGAAGATGTGAGCTAAGGGAGAGGCCAGAGCCGAGCCGAGCCGACTGCACTAGGCTGCCTGCTGCTCTGATGACCACCAATACAAAAACTAAGAGAATGTGTGAGAAGAGATGGAGGGTGGCTTGCGAGCGGAAACTCCCCAGCTTAATACTGCTATTGATCTTCTTCACCATCTCAATCTTATTCTACATGTACCCGTAAGTATGTTCATCAAAGAGTAGGTCTCAAGCGCTTTCTTCACACAAGGTTCCTTTTAAATACATTTGCAGCACTGGACAACATAGCTCAGAATCTCAATGTTGGGGGATGGGGGTCTGGTTCAACTTGCATTTCAGAGACTTCAGACATATAAATCGAGGCTGATAGTCGAGTACACTACTGAGGGAGTGCTGCACTGTCATTTAGATGAGATGTTAAAACTTTGTCCTCCCAGGAGCAGGATGGGGTCACCAGGATGTGTTGGCCAATATTGCAATTGCAAGCAATGTCTGTACAAGTTAGCTGCTGCATTTCCTTCATTGCAACAGTGATTAATTGATAGCAAAGCACTTCAGGATGTCCTGTGACTAAACTGAGATGTGAGTTCAGCTCAGTTACGTGGAAAATTATGGAAAAAGTTAAAAGCAGGGGAGGTTATTAGAGTTTCCAGAACAAGTAATAGGATAGAGACTATGGAAAGGGTCAGGAATCTAACTTCAGACACTGCAGGCAAGGGGACAGCTATGGGAAGGGGACAGTCAATGCAGGACTGAGGATATTGTACTTAAATGCACGCGATATATGAAACAAAGAAATGAGCTTGTAGCGCAGATTGAAATGGGCAGGTACGATGTTGTGGGTACCACAGAGATGTGGCTGCAAGGGGATCGGGACTGGGAACTAAATATCCAAGAATACACGTCCTATCAAAAGGACAGGCACATAGGCAGAGAGGGCAGGGTTGCCTTGTTAGTAAGAAATAAAATTAAATCTATACCAAGAAGTGATATAGGGTCAAAAAGCATAGAATCTGTGTGGGTAGAGTTGAGGAGCCACAAAGGATAAAAGACGTTGATAGGAGTTATATGCAGGCCTCCTAGCATTATTCAGGACATGGGATAAAAATAAATCAGGAGATAGAAAAGGTGTGTAAAAACAGCATTATTACAATAATCATGGGGTCTTCAATATGCAGATAGACTGGGAAAATCAAGTCAAGTCTCCCTTCAGAGAAATTGCCCCATGAAAAGTTTACATTTGCTCTTTCTGTCGAATTTGCAGTCATTTCAAACTGTTGTTATTCAAGGACCTGTTGCTCTAATTTTGGCAGATCTCTATAAATATGTAAATTGTAAAAGAGTGGTGAAGGTAAACATTGGTCCTTTAGAGGATGAGAAGGCCAATTTAATAACTGGGAATGAGGAAATAGCCGAGACATTGAACAGTTATTTCGTGTTGGTCTTCACAGTGGAAGACACAAATAACATGCCAAAAACTAATGGTAAGAAGGTTATAGCAGGTGAGGACCTAGAAACTATCATTATCACTAAGGAGGCAGTGCTGGGCAAGCTAATGGGGCTAAAGGTAGACAAGTCTCCTGGCCCTGATGAAATGCATCCCAGGGTACTAAAAGAAGTGATGGGGGAAATAGCAAATGCACTAGTAATTATTTACCAAAATTCACTGGACTCTGGGGTGGTTCCCGCAGATTGGAAAACAGCCAATGTGATGCCACTGTTTAAAAAAGGAAATAGACAAAAAGCAGGTAACTAGATGCCAGTTAGCTTAACTTCGGTAGTGGGGAAAATGTTTGAATCTATCATTAAGGAAGAAATAGCAAGACATCTGGATATAAATTGTCCCATTGGGAACACCCAGCATGGGTTCATGAAGGGTAGGTCATGTTTAACGAATTTGGTGGAATTCTTTGAGGACATTACTTGCATGGTGGACAATGGGGAACCTGTGGATGTGATGTATCTAGATTTCCAGAAGGCATTTGACAAAGTGCCACACCAAAGGCTGCTACATAAGATAAAGTTGCACGGTATTACAGGTAATGTATTGGCATGGATAGAGGATTGGTTGACCAGTAGAAAGCAAAGAGTAGGGGTAAATGGATGTTTTTCTGGTTGGCGGTCAGTGGCTAGTGGTGTGCCTCAGGGATCAGTGTTGGGACCGCAATTGTTTACAATTTACATAGAAGATTTGGAGTTGGGGACTAAGTGCGGTGTGTCAAAATTTGCAGATGACACTAAGGTGAGTGGTAGAGCAAAGTGTGCAGAAGACACTGAAAGTCTGCAGAGGGATATAGGTAGTCTAAGTGAGTGGACAAAGGTCTGGCAGATGGAGTACAATGTTGAAAAGTGTGAGGTCATCCATTTTGGTAGGAATAACAGCAAAATGGACTATGTTTTAAATGGTAAAAAATTGCAGCACGCTGCTGTGCAGAGGGACTTGGGTGTCCTTGTGCATGAATCTCTGAAGGTGGGATTGCAGGTGCAGCAGGTAATTAAAAAGGCAAATGGAATTTTGTCTGTCATTGCTCGAGGGATGGAGTTTAAAAACAGGGAGGCTATGCTGCAGCTGTATAGGGTCCTGGTGAGGCCACACCTGGAGTACTGTGTGCAGTTTTGGTCTCCTTGAGAAAAGATATACTAGCACTGGAGGGGGTGCAGAGGAGATTCACTTGGTTGATTCCAGAGTTGAGAGGGTTGGATTATGAGGAGAGACTGAGTAGACTGGGATTATACTCATTGGAATTCAGAAGAATGAGGGGAGATCTTATAGAAACATATAAGATTATGAAGGGAATAGATAAAGTGGAGGCATGGAGGTTGTTTCCGCTAGCAGGTGAAACTAGGATTAGAGGGCATTGCCTCAAAATAAAGGGAAACAGATGTAGGACTGAGGTCAGGAGGAACTTCTTCATCCAAAGGGTTGTGAATCTGTGGAATTCCCTGCCCAGTGAAGCGGTTGAAGCTACCTCGCTGAATGTTTTTAAGGCAAGGCTAGATAAATTTTTGAACAGTAAAGGAATTAAGGGTTATGGTGAGTGGGCGGATAAGTGGAGCTGAGTCTCAAAAAGATCAGCCATGATCTTATTAAATGGCGGGGCAGGCTTGAGGGGCCAGATGGCCTACTCCTGCTCCTAGTTCTTATGTTCTTATGTTATTTAAAATTGGAGAACTCAATGTTGAGTCCTCTGGGCTGCAGGGTGCCCAGGCTGAAGATAATGTGTGGGTAATGCCCAAAACATTGACTGCTCCTTTCCTTCAGATGCTGCCTGGCCTGCTGTTTTCTTCCAGCCTCCTGTTTGTCTAAAAACCGAAAGAACTACAGATGCTGTAAATCAGGAACAAAAACAAAGTTGCTGAAAAAGCTCAGCAGGTCTGGCAGCATCTGTCAAGAAAATATCAGAGTTAATGACACAGATGCCGCAGTTCTTTCGGTTTTTATTTAGTATTTAACTCACTGCCACATCTCTTCTAAGCATGCCAACCTTGAAGAAGTTCTGCTCCTCTCTCCGAAAGGATTTCCGTTCCAATCTTTCTTCTTGTCCACCGACATTACAGAACTCATCTCTTCCTACTTTGACTCAGTCTTCTCTCCCCTGGTCCAATCCTTGCCCAGGTACATCCATGATTCCTCTGACACTTTACGCTGGTTTCAAAACTTCCAGTTTGCAGGTTCCAGCTGCCTCCTCTTTACCATGGACATGCAATCCTTTTACATGCCCATTCCCCACCAGGAGGGCATTAGGGCTCTCCACTTCTTCCTGGAGCAAAGACCCGAACCATCCCCACCCACTACCACCCTCCTCCACTTGGCCAAGCTCGTCCTCACTCTCAACAACTTCTCTTTTAACTCCTCTCATTTTCTTCAGGCCAGAGAGGTGGCCATGGGTACCCGCATGGGCCCTAGTTATGCCTGTCTCTTCGTGGGGTATGTGGAACATTCCTTGTTCCAGTCCGATCCTGGCCCCCATCAACAACTCTTTCTCCGATACATCGATGATATCATCAGTGCCGCTTCCCTCTCTCATCCGGAATTGGAAAATTTCATTGATTTCACCTCCAATTTCCACCCTGCCCTCACTTTCACCTGGTCTATCTCTGACTCCTCCCTTCCCTTCCTCAACATTTCTGTTTCCATTTCTGGGGATAGACTGGCCACTAATTTCCACTGTAAACCCACTGACTCCCACAGCTACCTGGACTATACATCCTCACACCCGACTTCCTGTAAAGACTCCATCCCATTCTCTCAGTTCCTCCGTCTCCGTCGCACATGTTCAGATGAGGCCAACTTCGACAAGGGAGCCTCTAAAATGTCCACCTTCTTGCTCAACCGAGGATTCCTCAGCACCGTTGTCGACAGGGCCCTCAACTGGACCCGACCCATCTCCTGCACTTCCACTCTCTCTTCCCTCCTGCAACAACAATAGGCTTCCCCTTATCCTTACCTACCATCCCACAAGCATCCACATCCAGAAGATCATCAGACACAATCTCCAGTGAGATGCCACCACCAGATGCATATTCTCTCCTCCCTTGTCCGCTTTCCGCAGGGACTGTTCCCTCCAGGACACCCTGGCCCACTCTTCCTTCACCCCCAAACTCCACCCCCACAGCCCTACGGCACCTTCCCCTTTAACTGGCGAATGTGCAACACCTGCCCATTTATCTCCTCCCTCCCCAATATCCAAGAGCCCAAACATACCTTCCAGGTGAAGCAACACTTCACCTGCACTTCCCAGAATCTAGTCTACTGCATTTGCGGCTCACAATGTGGTCTCCTCTACATTGTGGAAACGAAGCGTAGACTGAGCGACCGCTTCGCAGAACATCTATGTTCCGCTGGCAACAAAGACCCTGAACTACCTGTTGCCTGCCACTTTAACGCACCACCCTGTTCTCTGACCAACATCTCTGTCTCTGGCTTGCTGCAGTGTTCCAGCGAAGCTCAATGCAAGCTGGAAGAACAAGACCTTATTTTCCACTTGGGGGACCCTACAGTCCTCCGAACTCAATATCGAGTTCAATAATTTTAGGGCCTAAACTCTCCCATGTCCTAGCCCCCTAACACCGCACCAGGCCTTGTTACCACATAGCCTGCCATTACACACCCACTGTTGTTAGTCACTAACAGTCCCCATTAACAACTATTCACCCTCCCAGCCTGATCGTTATCAGCTCCTTTGTCTATCCAACTGCTCTCCTCTCTCTTGAGGCTCTATCCTATCATTTACTCCCTACCCCATCCCCCTCCCTATTTTCTGCATATGAACTGACATTTTTCCAGCCACCATCAGTTCTGAGGAGGGGTCACTGGACCCAAAATGTTAACTCTGATTTTTTCTTCACAGATGCTGCCAGACCTGCTGAGGTTTTCTAGCAGAGATAGTAGGAACTGCAGATGCTGGAGAATCTGAGATAACAAGGTGTAGAGCTGAATGAACACAGCAGGCCAAGCAGCATCATAGGAGCAGGAAGGCTGACGTTTAGGCCTGTTTAGGTCTAGGTCCGAAACGTCAGCCTTCCTGCTCTTCTGATGCTGCTTGGCCTGCTGTGTCCATCCAGCTCTACACCTTGTTATCTGAGGTTTTCTAGCAACTTTGTTTTTGCTTCTGCTTGTCTACCTTGGATTCCAGAATCTACAGATTTCTTGTCTGTAACCATGTATCAGTGGCAGTCTGGGAGTGGAGGAAATTGAGAGGAAATTAAGAATCTAGTATCGGTTTCTGGAATCTATCTGAAGAATAATCTGAATTTGTGCGCTCCTTTTTCAGATGCGTGTGGCTGCTTCAAAATGTATCAATGGCTGTTCCTATTGTTCAAACATTCTTTCTGCTAAGCTGCTGCCTGAACTACCTAATTTGCATCTTTATAGATCCTGGAATTTTTTGCAGAGGTAAAGTCATCTGGGGTGTTAAAGATTTATGCAACTGTTTGCAGTAACAATGCTGATTTGATTTGAAAGGTGTGACTGGCAAATACTCAATAAGTGTCACAGAGTCATAGAGACGTACAACGTGGAAACAGACACTTTGGTCCAACTCATCCATGCCGACCAGATACCCTAAATTAATCTAGTCTCACTTACCAGCGTTTGGCCCATACCCGTCTAAACCCTTCCTATTCATGTACCCATCCAGATGCCTTTTAAATGTTGTAACTGTACCAGCCTCCACTACTTCATCTGGCAGGTCATTCCATACATGCACCACCCTCTGTGTGAAAAACTTGCTCCTTAGGTCCCTTTTAAATCTATCCCCTCTCAACTTAAACCTAAGCCCACTAGTTTTGGACTCCCCCACCCTGAGAGAGAAACCTTGGCTATTCAAAATAAAAACCAAAAGAACTGCGGATGCTGTAAATCAGGAACAAAAACAAAGTTGCTGGAAAAGCTCAGCAGGTCTGGCAGCATCTGTGAAGGAGAAAACAGAGTTAAAACTCAGTTCTGAGGAAGGATCACCGGACGTGAGGATCACCGGTCCTCACCGGACGTGAGGATCACCGGACGTGAAACGTTAACTCTGTTTTCTCCTTCACAGATGCTGCCAGACCTGCTGATCTTTTCCAGCAACTTTGTTCTTGATCCTTGGCTATTCATCATATCCGTCACCCTCATGATTTTATAAACTTTCATAAGGTCACCCCTCAGCCTCTGACGCTCCAGGGAAAATAGCCTCAGCCTTCCTCCAACCTTGTAAATCTTTTCTGAACCCTTTCAAGTTTAACAACATCTTTCCTAAAGCAGGGAGACTAGAATTGCAATCAGTATTCCAAAACCAATGTCCTGTACAGCCGCAACATGACCTCCCAACTCCTATACACAATGCACTGACCAATAAAGGCAAGTGTACCAAATGCCTTCTTCACTATCCTGTTTAGAAACTTTCTATTTAAGACAGTCTGCAAACTCTAACACTGTATCTCATTCCAACATTTTCTCTGGGATTTTCAAAATTGGTGTGTGAATGGAAGGACCTGGAAATGTTTTGTACACGAGGGCGAGAGAGCAAATTGCTGCAGCATAGGGTGGGCAGAAGAGGTGAGGTGTGAGCTTCGTAATGACTTCCTATGTGTTAGGGGCATTAATGGGAAGGAGATAATTGGAAGGAAATTAAGAATGTAGTATGACCTTTCTAAGTAGAGACTGAAAACGCAAAAGCTAAGCCTTGACAAATTTTTAAATGTTAACCTTTGTAAATCACTAGTTAGGCCTCAGCTGCTCCTGTTCACTCCTGGCACTGAATCACTAATCCAGAACCCCCGCTTAATATCCTTGGCAATAAACATAGAGAATGCTGGAGAAATTAAGCAGATCTGAAAGAGAGAAGCCGAATTAATGTTTTGGATTCCATACGACTCTCCTTCAAATCGGACTCGAAATGTTCACTCTGTTTCTCTCTCCACGGATACTGCCAGACCTGCTAAGTTCCTCCAGCATTCTCTGTGTTTGTTTCAGATCTCCAGTATCTGCAGTATTTTCTCTTTATTCAAATGTTCTTAGGACATGGTTCATGACAGATTATGAAATTTGAATTCAGTACAATTTTGGACTAAAATGCTAGCCTAGTGGTGACCATGTAAGCACTATCCATTTTTTTTTGAAAATAAAATCTGGTTCACTAATGGCCCTTCAAGGAGGGAAATCTGCCATTTTTACTTGGTCTGGCCAACAAGTGACTCCAGACCTACTGTGATGTGATTGACTCTTAATTGCCCTCTGGGCAGTTAGAGACAGACAATAAATGCTGGCCTGACCTGTGATACCCACATCCTGTGAATGAATAGAGAGAAAATTGGCGTATTTCGCTTTAGGATGGATGGAAGACTGTTGGAGAGGTTCAAAGGAGTTTAACTGGAATGGTACCAGGGTTAGAGAAGTCAGTTGTAGTGAAAGACTGAAGAATCTGGGATTATTCTCCTTCGAGCAGAGAAGAGTAAGAGGAGATTTAACACAGGCATTCAAAATTATGTAGAACTTTGACAAGGTAAATAAGGAGAAACTACTTATGTTACCACAGGACACACAAGTTAATTGGCAAGAGTAGTAGAAAATCCTTCTGCACTGAGCTGTTGTAATCTGGAATGCACTTCCTGAAAGGCAAATTCAGTGATAAGTTCCAAAAGGGAGTTGGATAAATATTTGAAAAGGACAAGCTGGAACGAGGCTAGGGAAAGAGCAGAGAGGTAGGACTAACTGGACCGCTCTTTCAAAGAGCCCACACAGCTAGAATGTGTGTGGTAATGATTCTGTCCTGTATGATTTGAGATTTATTCTTTTGTTCGTTGTAGATCCTAATGACCCGAACAATGTGTTGGAGGCGGAGGAAGTGACCATCAATGGTACCAGGTTTACGAAGAAATGGTGCCAAGTTTGCAGATTTTTCCGGCCTCCACGATGTCGACACTGCTACACGTGTAACGTTTGTGTGGAGGTAAACCTTGGAACCACATTCTGTGTCTTTCATTTTGTTTTGGTGTCTAGTTCCGAGTATGTGTCACTGGCTGGAACCATGAGGGTTCTCACTCCAACCACAGGGCAAAAGTCAAGAACTTATTAAAAATAATTTGTCCTTAGCTTCCTTCATTGTTGTTGAGGGGATGGTCCATATTTATTAACTGGTCTATTTGCTGCCCAGCTGTTTTTCTGGTGTGGATCTCCAGAGCACAGCAGCAACTTGAAGAACTCAAGGCCTGTATATTGGCCTGCCAAACAAACAAGATCAGCAGCAAGACATGTTGGAGACTCTCTGTTCCACAGAGAATTTGAGCTCAGCTTGCGGGATCCTCTCTGTTTGGATCTTCCTAGGTCATACCCCATCAACTTCATTTACAAACCCAGCGCTGGGCACATTTCTGCTGTAGTTGAGGCTTAGTTCTACCTGTTCTGGAATCCCAGAAATCCAAGGGCTGGCTGCTGAGGAGTCAATCACAGACAATGCTTTGCAATGGGTGGTGTTGAGCTTCTGGTATTGCTGAAGCTGCACCCAACCAAGCAATGGGAAGCACTCTGTGACGCTGCCAACCTGCGCCTTGTAGCTGGTGAAGAATCTGGGGAGTCAGGAGGTGATCCGCTCCCTACTGCCTTATATAACACCTAGCCTGTGTCTATCTCAAGTAGCTTTGGCATCTGTCTTGTTGATCTATTTAAGTTTATGATCACTGGTGAGCTCCAGGATGTGGTGGTGGGAGACTTGACTATAATAATGGTCCAGGAATTGTGTCTACAATTTCAGTTACTAGAGAGGGTTAGGTGCTTGTGCAGGATGAATATCACATGCAACTTAATCAGCTGGGAGCTGGATAGCACATAAGTCTTGCTGCGAACAGGAAAGGATTGCTTCATTATCCCCAGAAATGTGAATGGAGCCAATCATACTGCCACACTTCTGACCTTAAAAATAGTTGGGCCTCAGATGTTGCCCTGAAAAACAATCATGCATCAACGTACTGCCCTCCAGCATAAGAATCTTGGTTTGTGATGGGTATAACTGCAGCCACTGGAGAGTTTTCCCCATGGATCCTCATTGTCTGGAGTATTAAGAGGCTGCATGGTGCCATACTCTGTTAGGAGCTGCCTTTATGTCGATATCACCTTGTCTCTAGAATTCAACTCTTGTGTCCACGTGTGGACAAATGAAAAGGTCTGGAACCAAATGTTGCTGGTGGAAATCTAACCCGGGTATCAGTCAGTAGATTAGTGCTGAGCAAGTGTTGCTTGACAACAACTCCCATCAATTTGCTAATGATTAGGGATAGCCTGAGGGACTGGTAATTAGCCTGCATTGTTTGGTCCCGCTTCTTCTGTCAGAGCATACCTGAGTGAATTTCATAGAAACACAGAAAATAGGAGAGCAGTTCTAGGCCATTCAGCCCTTCGAGCCTGCTCCAGCATTCAATATGATCATTCTACTCAGTCCCCTGTTCCCACTTTCTCCCCATAGCCCTCAGAACAATATCCAACTCCTTCTTGAAAACATTCAATACTTTGGCCACTGCTTTCTGTGGCAGAGAATTCCACAAGCTCCCTACTCTGGGCGAAGACATTTCTCATTGAGCATAGATCTTTGGTACTATAGCCGGAATCCTATGAGGTACCTTAGTCTTTGCTATGTTCAGTACGCTGAGTATCTTTTTAATGTTGAATGATTCAAATTGTCCGATGACTGGCATCTGGATGATGGTGATGGCTCTGTGAAAAGCTGAGAAGGATTGATCGGCCACTGAACACTTCAGGTTGAACTTAGTTGGAGATGCGTCAGCTATGCGTTTTGCATTTGGACGGCTAGGCTCCGTCTTCATTGAGAATGTGACATTCAAGGCATACTCTCCTCCTGTTAGCTGCTGAATGAATCCCCACTATTCAGGATTGGATGTGATTGGCTGCAGAGCTTTGGTCTGGTTTGTTGGTTTGGGATTGGTTATTGTAGTCTATTGTATTTTGAGTATATGTGGTCCTGTCTTACACCTTCAGGTGCCTGATATTCAGGTAATCCCCAGCTACTGCTCAGTCAGCACATTCTTCTGAACTCGTCATTAAATCAGGGCCAGCTCTTTTGAAGTAAAAGTTTTAAAAGAATGAGCAACATATTGGACCAGTTGATGACCTTACAGAACATGGTGACATACAGGAGTAATACTGCTGCTGGCCCATTGCGTCGCATGGATGTACAGTTTTAGTCTGTCAGATTGGTCCTTCATCCGTTCATTCTCACTCTAGGGAGGGTGAAGGAGCTGAGAGACTTGGCGTAAATGTGCGCAAATCACTGGAGGTAGCAGGACAAGTTGAGAAAGTAGTTCACAAGAGCTTCTCAGAGCCAGGGGTTGTTCATTTAAGATTGAGAAGAGGAGGAATTTCTTTCAGCGGGAAGTGAATCTGTGGAATTCTTTACTACAGGACATTTGAGGCTGGGTTAAGTATATTCAAGGCTGAGATAGAGAGATTTTTTAATCAGTAAGGGAATCAAGGGTTATATGGAAAAGGCAGGAAAATGGAGTTGAGGATTATCAGAGTAACCATGTTCTCATTGAATGGGAGAACAGAATCAGTGGGCTTAATTGACCACATGTTTATAGTCATGCGATATTCTATTCTTTATAGAGTCATACAGCATGGAAACAGACCCTTTAGTCCAACCAGTCCATGCCGACATAATCCCAAACTAAACCAGTCCCACCTGCTTGCTCCTGGCCCATATCCCTCCAAACCCTTTCTATTCATGTACTTATGTAAATGTCTTTTAAACATTGTAACTGTACCCACATCCACCACTTCCTCTGGAAGTTCATTCCACATACGAACCACACTCCGTGTTAAAAAAAGTCCCTCATGTCTTTTTTAAAACCTTTCTCATCTTGACTTAAAAATATGCCCCCTAGTCTTGAAATCCACCACCCTAGGGAAAAGATGCCATTAACTTTATCTATACCCCTCATGATTTTATAAACTTCTTAAGGTCACCCCTCAATCTCCTACACTCCGGTGAAAAAAGTGCCATCTATCCAGCCTCTCCCCATAACTCAAACTCTCCATTCCCGGCAACATTCTGGCAAATCTCTTCTGAACTCTCTCACTTTTAATAATTTCCTTCCTGTAACAGGGCAACCAGAAATGGACACAGTATTAAGGAAGAGGCCTCACCAACGTCCTGTACAACCTCAACATAATGTCCCAATTCCTATATTCAAATGTCTGAGCAATGAAGGCCAACATACTAAACACCTTCTTAACCTCACTATTTAGATCTGATGCAAACTTTGAAGAATTATTTACGTGAACCTCTAGGTCTCTCAGTTCTACAACACTACCCAATTGTATAAGTTGTGCCCTTGTTTAATTTACCAAATGGCAATACCTCGCATTTATCCAAATTAAACTCCATCTGCCACTCTTCAGCCCATTGACACAATTGATCAAGATCTCTTTATATTCTGAGAACTTTCTTCACTGTCCACTATACCACCAAACTTCGTGTCATCCGCAAGCTTACTAACCAGACCTTCTATATTCTCATCTAAATCATTTATATAAATGACAAACAAAAGTGGACCCAGCACTGATCCCCATGGTAACAAGCCTCCAGTCTGAGAAACAACCCTTAAGGGACCGGTTTGCAGAGAGCCTGCATGCTGCACGCACCAAACAACCTGACCTTTCAGCTGCCATCCACTTTAACTCCCCCTCCCATTCCCCTGGCGACATGTCCATCCTTGGCCTTCTCCATTGTCAGAGTGAGGCCAAACATAAACTGGAGGAACAACACCTGATATTTCACTCTGAGAGCTTACAGCCCAAAGGCCTCAATATTGACTTTACCAGCTGCAAAAGCCCTCCACCCCCAGCCTTATCCCATGTCCTGCCTCCCTGACCCGTCCTAACCTGTTCATCTTCCTACTCACCTATCCACTGCACCCTTCCCACTGACCAATCACTGTAACCCCTTACCTGTGTCCACCTATCACCATTCCATCTACCTTTCCCTAGCCCCACCGCCCTCTGTCTGTTTATTTCTGGGCTCCCCTCCTTCTCCCCATTTCTCATGAAGGGTTTTGGCCTGAAACGTTGACTTACCTGCTCCTCTGATGCTGTCTGACATGCTGTGTTTGCCCAGCTCCACGTTATTAACCCTCCACTGTCACTCTCTGTCTCCTGCTGTTAAGCCAATTTTGTATCCAATTGGCAAGCTCACCCTGAATCCCATGTGATCCAACTTTACCAATTAGTCTACCATGCAAACCTTGTCAAAGACTTTTCTAAAGTCCAAGTAAACAATGTCCATCACTCTGCCCTCATCAATCTTTTTGGTTACTTCCTCAAAAAGCTCAATCAAATTTGTGAGACATGATTTCCCTCACATGAGACCATGCTGACTATCCCTAATCCTTCCTTTCCTATCTAAATGCATATAAATCCTATCTTTCTGCATCACTTGCAACAATATACCCATCATCAGTCACACTCACTGGTCTATAGTTCCCAGACATCTCCTCACATCCCTTCTTAAACAAAGATATAACATTAGCCACTCTCCAGTCACCTGGCATCTCACCTGTACTTATAGATGATACAAACATTTCTGCAATATTAAATAAACTAATAATAATAATGAATATTTATTCAATATTAATAGAAGCATAGAATACAAGAGCACAGAGGTTATGTTGAACTTGTTCAGACACTAGTTATACATCAACAGCATGGGACTGCACAGTGGCACAGTGGTTAGCACTGCTACCTCACAGTGTTAGGGACCTGGGTTCGATTCCACCCTTGAGCAACTGTCTGTGTGGAGTTTGCACATTCTCTCTGTGTCAGTGTGGGCTTACTCCGGGTTCTGTGGTTTCCTTGCACAGTCCAAAGATGTGCAGGTTAGGTGGATTGGCTGTGCTAAATTGTCCCATAGTGTCTAAGGCTGTGCAGGCTTGCTGGATTAGCCATGGGAAATACAGGGATTGGGGTGTTGGTCTGGGTGGGATGATCTTCGAGGGTTAGTGTGGATGCGATGGGCTGAATGGCCTGCTTCCACACTGTAGGGATTCTATGATCAACTAGATTATTGCATTTAATAGAGGCGCTGCCATTTAGGAAGGATGTGAAGATACTGGAGACACTGCAGAAGTTGTTTATATGAATGGTTGCAAAAATGAGCATGATCAGTTATGAAGACAGATTGGAGAAGTCGGGACTGTTCTCCTTGGACATGAAAAGACTGAGAGGAGATCTGATCAAAATACACAAAGCCATGAGAGGTTCTGGACAGAGTAAATAGAGAGAAAATGTTCCCAGTTATGGAAAAATTGAGTACTAGTGGGCACAATTTGAAAGTAAAGAGGCAAAAGTGATAGGACGAAAATATTTTTCATGCAGTGAGTAGTTAGATCTTGGCATGCATTGCCTGATAGTGTGTTGGAGGGAAGTTCATTTGAGACGTTCAAAAGGGGTGTAGATTTTTATTTGAAAAGGAAGAATGTGTAGGGTTATGGGGAGAAGGCAGGAAAATAGCATTAAGTGAGATGCTCATTCAGAGAGTCCTGCCCTGATTTGCCTTACCAAAATGCAACATCTCACATTTATCCAAATGAAACTCCATTTACCACTCCTTCGTGCATCGACCCATCTGATCAAGATCCTGTTGTACTCTGGGATAACCTTCTTTGCTGTCCACTTCACCACCAATTTTGGTGTCATCTGCAATCATATTAATCATTCCTCCAATATTTATGTCCAAATCATTTATATAAGTGATAAAAAGCAGTGGACCCAGCACCAATCCTTGCAGCACACCACTCATCACAGGCCTCAAGTCCGAAAAAAAGGTGAGGGGGAAAGATACAAAAGGGACCTAAGGGGCAACTTTTTCACGCAGAGGGTGGTGTGCGTATGGAATAAGCTGCCAGAGGAAGTGGTGGAGGCTAGTACAATTATACCATTTAAAAGGGGTCTGGGTGGGTATATGAATAGGAAGGGTGTAATGGGATATAGACCAAATCCTGGCAAGTGGGACTAGATTAATTTAGGATATCTGAGTGGCATGGATGAGTTGGATTGCAGGATCTGTTTCCATGCTGTAGAACTCTATGACTCTATGACTCGGAGGATATACACAGTGTGGGGCTATCTGCCACTTTGACTGATGGGTATGTTTCAGAGACACTTTGAGTTGTTACTTTACTAATGCACAGGACAGCTGTTGCAATTTTGGCACATGTCCCAGGGGATAGCTTGGAGAACATTTCAGTCTAAATTGGATTGGAAGTAATGTTGTCTTGATTTCATTTGACACTGAGCAGTCTGTTGCCATCATTTCACACAATAATGCCAATAATGTCAGTTCAGGTTTGAGCAGTGTCTTAGTGACCCAGCTTACACTAAAAGCAGAAAAAATGTCTAATTAGAATTGAATAAAATGACAATGAGAGAATGTAATACATTGTGACAGACATAGTTGTGTTGAATGCATAGAAGAGAATACATTGAAAACTTAATCGAGGTATGAAAATTCTCGCACTGTGGAATATGTGTGCTGACGTTTTCTAATATTCACTGCCCACAGAATCTTGATCATCACTGCACACTCATGAATAGCTGCATTGGGAAACGTAATTACCGTTTCTTCTTCATTTTACTGCTGTCCTTGGTGCTGTTTAACCTGTTAGTTCTTGGATTCTGCACAACCTACATGTTTTTGAACAATCAGGAGCGCTATACAATGGAAAAGATCTTCACGTATCCTTTTATTGAAAGTTTAAAAAGGAAGTTACGTGAGAGCATGTAGCAATTTGGAGATGCAGTCATTTCCAGTGCACTAGAGCACACATTGCATGATTATTGGATTGTATATTTGTGATTGTGTAAAATTTCACAGAAACAGGGTAATAAGCCCAACAGGTCTAATTTGGTGTTTATGCTCCATGTGAACCTCCACCCACGTTTTGCTTTCTCACGAATCAAAATATCTCCCCATTCCTCGTTCTCTCATGTACTTGTCTAGCTTCTCCTTAAACATATCTCTGCTATTTGCCTCAATCAAGTATCAGGGCAGCAAGTTTACTCCATTCTTACTGCTCTCTTGGTGAAGATATTTTTCCTGAATTCTATACTGGATTCATTAGTAACTATCCTGTGGAAAGAAGATGTTTTCCCTTCTGGAAGAATCTATAACTAGAGCGACAAAAACCTGGGAACTGTGGATGCTGAAGATCTGAAACAAAAACAGAAAGTTCTGGAGAAACACAGCAGGTCTGGCAGCATCTTTGGAGAGAAAAACAAGGTTAACATTTCAGGTCTAGTGACCCTTCTTCAGAACTAGGGGGTCCTTGCTTAAAAATAAGCAGTTACCCATGTCAAATGGAGATAAGGAGAACAATTTTTTTTCCCCAGAGTTCATGCATCTTTGGAACTCTCTTCTTCACAATACACTGGAAACGGAGTCTTTGAATATATTGAAGGCTGAGGTGGCTAGGTAGAGGTTGATCAGCAATGGATTGAAAGGTTATCGAGAGTAGATAAGAATACGAAGAAATCAGACAAGCGATGATGTTATTGAATGGCACTGCAGGCCCAAGAGACCATCTGATCTACTCCTATTCTTAAATCGTACATTTGTATGTATGTACCTTATACTTACTGCCCTTGAAGGGGCAACATTTTCTGTACGGCTAGCATGATACTTTTTCAGAGTCTGAAATGCCTGCTTCTGCTCCTTTCAGACTATAAAGAAGAGTCATGTTGGACTTGATACATTAACTGTTTCTCTGTCTACAGATGTTGCCAGACCTGCTGAGTTTTTCTAACATTCTCCGAGCTAGTTTCAGATTTTCAGCATCCACAGTATCTTGCTTTTATTCTGTATGTCCTAAGAACCTCTTCATAATTTTAAAGACCTCTATTACTCTATTATTTAAGTTTTTTATTTTCTCCTGAATATTTTCTAGAGAATAGAGGTCTCACCTATTCCATCTTTACTGATAGTTATAAGCTCTTTGTACCAGTACCACCTTCATCAATGTTTCTATATCCATTTTGATGCTGGAGAAGGCAGGTAAGGCTGTCTAGATATGAGGAAATAGAATTATTATACAACACTTGGATACAGTTGTAAGGGTAAATGGGAATGAATAATTACGTTGACAATTTTTTTTCATGATGTTTTTCATTACTGATGCCTCCTGACACCAGACATCTGACATTTCAAAGCCCCTTATGGAGGGACCTTCCCAAATAAGGGGTCCCAGCAAAACGTTCTTTGAATTAAGGAATGAGAAACAGGGAAGTCACCAGCAAGTTCATTGTGACAAATCCCATCTATTGAATGGGAGGCTTTGATCAGCCATAGCCAGAGGGCTTCTTGCCAAACAGGTTCAGGATAATGGAATCAGAGATAGTAGGTACTGCAGATGCTGGAGAATCCGAGACAACAAGGTGCAGGGCTGGATGAACACAGCAGGCCAAGCAGCATCATAGGAGCAGAAAGGCTGACATTTCGGGCCTAGACCCTTCATCAGAAAAGGGGGAGGGGGTTCTGAAATAAATAGGGAGAGAGTGGGAGGAGGATAGAAGATGGATAGAGGAGAGGATAGGTGGAGAGGAAACAAACAGGTCGAAGCGGCGGGGATGGAGCCAGTAAAGGTGAGTGTAGGTGAGGAGTTAGGGAGGGGATAGGTCAGTCCAGGAAGGGCGGACAGGTCAAGGGGGCGGGATGAGGTTAGTAGGTAGGAGATAGGGGTGCGGCTTGAGGTGGGAGAAGGGGATAGGTGGGAGGAAGAACAGGTTAGGGAGGCGGGGACGAGCTGGACTGGTTTTGGGATGCCGTAGGGGAAGGGGAGATTTTGAAGCTTGTGAAATCCACATTGATACCATTGGGCTGCAGGGTTCCCAAGCGGAATATGAGTTGCTGTTCCTGCAACCTTCGGGTGGCATCGTTGTGGCACTGCAGGAGGCCCAGGATGGACATGTCGTCTGAGGAATGGGAGGGATTTCACATGCTTCAAAATCTCCCCTCCCCCTACCGCATCCCAAAACCAGTCCAGATCATCCCTGCCTCCCTAACCTGTTCTTCCTCCCACCTATCCTCTCCTCCCACCTCAAGCCGCACCCCCATCTCCTACCTACTAACCTCATCCCGCCCCCTTGACCTGTCCGTCCTCCCTGGACTGACCTATCCCCTCCCTAACTCCCCACCTACACTCGCCTTTACTGGCCCCATCCCCGCCTCTTCGACCTGTTTGTTTCCTCTCCACCTATCCTCTCCTCTATCCATCTTCTATCCGCCTCCCACTCTCTCCCTATTTATTTCAGAACCCCCTCCCCTTCCCCCTTTTCTGATGAAGGGTCTAGGCCCGAAACATCAGCCTTTCTGCTCCTATGATGCAGCTTGGCCTGCTGTGTTCATCCAGCCCTGCACCTTGTTGTCTCAGGATAATGGAACTTCCACCACACTGTGTTCCAAACACATAGAGATAAAAGCCAAAATTCTAAACTCAAATCATTTACAGTCTGTTGGCTTGCTTCATTCTGTTTATACTTCTGTTTCCTACACACTGCTTCGTCCTGTTTATCATTGCCCCAAGCCAATGGAGAGATCTGCTGCCCAATTCAGAGCAATGGGTTCTTGAGTAATAGCAGCTTGCAAATTTAATGTAAATGGAAAATTTAACCTTCCATGGGGCAATTTCTTTAGAGGGAGGAGGCTAGATGTAAGGGAAGTAACACTGTCTGAGCAACTGAATTGCTGGTTTTCTAACTCTCAACAGGAGCTGCATTAATGAAATAAGTGCAGGTGCATCATGCTAGGCCTGGTCAATGTGGACACTGCAGTGCATTTTCCCATCGTATGGATTCTTAATAGCATTGATCATGGGGGATGTCTGATGCATTTGTGACATCTGGTTTACTTTGGATCTCTGGCTATACCATTGAAGGATGTTTAGATTTTAACAGGCTGCATTGCTTAGTGGAATTGGCCACACACTGATTACACTAAGCAAAGCTGGGACTTTACCAATGTCAGTGGAAGAAAAGTGTTGACCAACCTCAGCAGCAATTGTATCAAATTTCTCATCCATTCCTCATGTCACCACCACCATACAAAAAAAAACACAAAGGATACAATGAGGGCATCCTTTGCAATCCTTGAGTATGAGGAAATACTCTCACTTGCCTGGATGAGTGCAGCTCCAATAATACTCAAGCAGCTCAACATTATTCAGGACAACGCAACCCACTTGATTGGCACATGCTCCACCACCTTCAAATTCACTCCCATCACTGTATGCCATCTACAAGATGCACAACAGATACTCACCTAAGCTCCTTAGCAAAATCCTCAATCACTTCCATCTAGAAGGACAAGGGCAGCAGATATATATCAATTTCACCATCTGCAAGTTCCCCTCCGAGCCACTCACCATCCTGACTTGGAAATATATCACTGTTCCTTCACCATTGCTGGGTCAAAGTCCTGGAATTCCCTCCCTAACAGCATTGTGGGTCTACCTACAGCACATGGACTGCGGCAATTCAAGAAGGCAGCTCACCATCACCTTCTCAAGGGCCAGTAGGGAAGGGCAATAAATGCTGATCCAGCCAATGACATCCAGGACCGACGAGTGAATAAAAAACTGTTGGTGCAGGAAGGAAACTTGGGCTGTGGTCCTGATTCTTGAGGCTTGGTAGTCTACTCTGTGTTTCACAGTGATATGGTCCATTGTGGCTTGAGAGATATGTTGCTGTATTGCAAATACTTGGGAGTACTAAAATTGATACTTCTAACCTAGAATTTTTTTTTAATTTGCAAGTGTCTAGTCTTTGGTTGATTCTATTTCCATCCAGCTTAATTTATTAGTGTTCTGAGTTCTGCAGTTCTGAGGAAGGTCACTGGACCCAAAACGTTAGCTCTAATTTCTCTTCACAGATGCTGCCAGACCTACTGAACGTTTATAGCAATTTCTGTTTTTGTTTATTAGCGGTTGATTTCTATGTTATTGGTTTGTGATATTTGATAATGAATCTGAATACTGTTTCAGTTACATGTACATTGACTATTATGCTGGTCTATCAACTGCTGCAACCTATATATAAAAAAAATTCGCTCTTCCTTAACAACGTCTCTTCAGGCTTATTCTACTCTGCTTATCTGGAATTATTTCCTTTCCTATTAATTACTTTTTTATTTTTCATTGTTGCCTCGTGTCTTCAGGAAAAACCACCTATGAGCAGGTAAAACCAAAGGTTGAATAGTTGAGTGAGTCAAAGGAATGCACTAATGTAGATTTGCATGCAACAACAGCTTGCATTTAAATAGCAGCTTTAAATCTAGCAAAACATTCCAAGGCATTTAACAGCAGCATTATCAAACAAAGTTTCACACCAAGCAGCACGAGGAACTATTAGGCCCAAAGCTTGTAGAAGTAGCATGAGGTGTGTCAGGGGAGGAGAGGTTTAGGATGAGAATTCCAGAGTCTAGGGTCCAAGCAGCTAAAGGTGTGACCACTAGTGATGGAGTGATTCAAACCAGGGATGCCTAAGACACCAGGTGAAATGGTGTACAGAAATCCCAGAGATTTATTAGACTGGAGGAAATTATAGAGAGGAGTGAGGCCATACAGGGGTTTGACAAGGTGAGAATTTAAAATGGACTACAAGCATTGTTGTCAAATTTGCTGATAACACAGTGATGGATAGGAAGGAAAGTAAGTTGTGAAGAGGATGTAAAGAGGCTACAAAAATACAGTTAGATAAATGAGTGGGCAACTATCTAGGAAATGGTGTATAATGTGGTAAAATGTATAATAATCTATTTGGCAGAAAGAATAAAAAAAGCATATTATGTAAAGATTGAGAGGTTGCAGAACTGTGACATGCAGAGAGATCTGGGTGTCTAAGTGCGTGAATCACAAAAGGTTAGTATACAGGTACAGCAAGTAATTAAGACTGCTAATAGAATGTTATAATTTATTGTGAGGGGAATTGGATACAAAAATAGAGGTTATAAGGGCACTGGTGAGGTCACATCTGGAATACTGTGTATAGTATTGGTCACTTTATTTGAGGAAGGTGATAAAAACATTGGATGCATGGGGGGGTTTCCCAGACTAAGACCTGGAAATGGGCCGGTTGTCTTGTGGAGAAAGGATAAGCTTCTATCAACTAGAGTTTAGAAGAGGAAGAGATGACTTGCTTGAAGTATGTGAGACATTTGACAAACTGATGTGGAAAAGATGTTTCCTTTCGTGGGAGAATCTAGAACAAAGGATCACTGTTTAAAAACAAGGGGTCACCTATTTAAAACAGAGATGAGGTGGAACTTCTTCTTACAGAGAGTCATAAGTCTTTGGAATTCTGTTCCTCAAAAGACAGTGGAAGCAGAATCTTTGAATATTATTAAGGCAGAGGTGGATGGGTTCCTGTTGAGGTGTAATGTTATTGTGGTAGGCAGGAATGTGAATTTGAGGTTACAGTATTGATTACTAAATGGTGAAGCAAGCTTGAGGGGAGATTGCCTAGTCTTGCTCCTTGTTCCTAACTTTATATCACAGCATGGTGATTGAGTCATAATGCGGGCAAGATTAATTGGCGCTGTTATTTGAGAACAAGCTTCTGTCTCTCAACCTCATTGTGTCACTGTGTCTCTTGCTGCACTCGGTCTCTTACATTTATTTTCTCAAAGTATCTTGTCCATTTTCACTGCTGCTTCCTCTTTCCCCTTGGAATTGAGTTTTCCTCATTTCATTCTCTTTCCCCCTTGCATTCCCTCATATTTTCCCCTTTTTATCCATCTGTGTTTTCATGTGATGTATCTTTCCCACTTTTAACACTTATTTCACTGTCTGGGGAATGTCACAGTCTCTCAGCAAATGCTCTTTGAAACCAACTATCAAGATGGCAGTGGGAAAGAGGCTGATCTTCCCAGCTATTTGAACGCATGAAGGAAAACAGCAGTAAAGTCATATCTCAATGCATGGGCATGGTTTGAGATTTCACATCTTGCACCACATCTTTTTGTCCATTAATAGCTTTTTCATTGATGCATTAATGTCTCTTAAATTTATTGAAATGAGAGAAAATATTGTTACCATAAAGTGATAGATGACATTAATTAATTAAACTGGACGTGCGATCAAATCATAATAAAGAACTTTTTGCTGCTTAAACGAAGAGTTTGGTTTTCACTTCGCTACCTTATCCTGCTTGGTTAACAATTTGACTGTTGTTATTGACAGTACATAGGTGTATACAAGTCAAAGACAAGCCCTTTTAGTGAAGGATGTGTGAAGAACTTCAGTTTAATGTTGCTGAGTCCTCTGCCTCCAAGGTAAGTTCTGTTTTGAACAAGAAATGAGTGATAATCAGTTTTATTTGTGGATTGTTATGATTTGAATGGATGATAATTTTTAACAGCTAGCAGACTCAAAAGCATGTGATTAATTTATAATGAAGAAGAGGATAATGATGGTGATCGGAGCAATGTTTTTAAAAGTTACATGTGTGTTTTTTAAAGTTTGATGCTCAGTGCACCCTGTGCAAGACTATAGTACAGGTTATTTTGTATACAAAATATGAAAACAAACTTTAAACATTATCCTTTTAAAATAGCAAATACAGTAATGAATGACTATTAGGTGATGGAATCCCATATCAAGAATCAACTAATTGTTATTTTTATTGGCAAAAAAAATCATATGGAACACAGTCACCTCTGTCCCTGAATTCACCATACTCAATCTCATTAAGTATTACACATCATTATGTATTCTTTGCTAGGGCCTAGACATCCATTACTCTTTTGAAACACCTGAGACCCTGCTTGGTTGCCTGTTCTGTCTTTATGATCTGTCTTATCAATTTCTCTATATTTATGCAGTAAGTTAGGAGATTTCAATTGCTTGCAGCTTCAGTTATTGAAACTTTTAAAAAGTTTGGATGATTGACACTTTTATAGCTTTGTAATTAGAAAAAAGTTATTAACATTGTGGGAAATTTTAATGATTTTTTAAAAAAAGCGTTTATTTTTACACATACAGTGGCATTATGAGATGTACTGCTTCTATACAATGTATTGTGAATGAATGGTGATGGAAGTGCCATAGTTGGCATGAAGGGACATAAAAGGCCATAGTGGTTTACTGGGGGCCATTGGTAGCATGAATGGGGCATTGGAAGTGTGTGTGGAGGGTTAAGAGGATGTAAAGGATAAAGGTTGGAGGGTCGTTCAGTATTCTATTCTGAAGTCCCAGGGCACCAAGTTAGGCCTTTTAAATAGTCCACCACTACACCCAGCAGCTGCTGTAGCTGACTCCAAATTTTTCTCAGTTTGTCTGCTCCAACTGCTACCCGCACCCCCTGCCTCTTTCCCCCAAGCCAACGGAGCCTGCTTTTCCAGAGGTGGGTGTGAAAAGCTGGGAGCTTTCTTGACTTCCACTATTGATATGAAGGATACATTTCCAGCCCTGAGAAGCTGTTTACCCCTGGTTAGGGAATCTAGAACATGGGGCCGCAGCCTCGGGACTAGGTGAGGATCATTTTGCGCTGAGGTCAGCAGGAATTACCTACCTCAAAGGATTGTGAATTGCTGCAACTCTCTATCCTAGAGATTGTATTACTTGTTTTTTGAGGACAAGTTACAGTTTTGCAGCCTATCTGTCTCTCAGTCTCACTGTGTCTCATGTTCCACAGCCCATCTTTGATTTTACTGAAGGCTGAGATAGACAGACTTTTTTTCTATCTCTAGACATTTTTTTTTGTCCCTCAGGGAATCGAGGGATATGGAGAAAGATGGGAAAGTGGAGTTGATATTGAAGATATTTCACAGTACAGCAGGCTTGAAAAACTTGGTCTTCTTCCACTCCTAACTGTTCTGTTTCTCAGGCTCCATGGCTGATTGCTGCTTCTAATCATCGTTAACTGCTTCATCAATAAGTGACCTCATTGGAACTGTTCACCGATGACTTCATTCATTCCGAGCTCTCAGATAATATCACAGTCCATGCCCATTTGCAGCAAGACCTGGTCATCATCCAGGTTTGGGCTAATAAATGATAACCGCCAGGAAATGACCATCTGTACAAGAGAAATCCTGACTATCTCCTCTTGACATTCAGGGCCACTTTCGTTGAATCACCCCCACCATTTAGGGCGTCATGGTGGCTCCGTGGTTTGATTCCAGCCTTGGGTGACTGTCTGTGTGGAGTTTGCACATTCTCCCCATGTTTGTGTGAGTTTCCTCCGGGTGCTCCGGTTTCCTCCCACAGTCCAAAGATGTGCAGGTTAGGTGGACTTGCCATGCTAAATTGCCCATAATGTCCAGGGATTTTCAAGCTAGGTGGCTTAGCCATAGGAAATGCAGGGTTACAGGACTAGGATGGGGGAGTGGGATGCTTTTTGGAGGATCAGTGTGGGCTCGATGGGCTGAATGGCTTGCTTCCACACTGTAAGGATTCTGTGATTCTATGATCAACAACTGTGGTACTAGGGTCGGGACTGAAGAATGAGCATAACTAGCTCTTACCTGCTGCAAAGTCAGCGTCCATTGATAGCCGTATGTAAATGAACTCAATGGTGTCTCCACATGGGATACTCTCTAACCAGAGCCATATCTTACACACAGGTGTGCTCACGTCCTCAGACCTGAATGTGGCTCTTGCTAAAGACACTTCTCTTGTTTGTGTTGTGGGTGTCATCTTTGACTAAAATAAAACTTTTGAGAACAAAGCTGCCTACTTAATCAGGTGTAGAGCTGGATGAACACAGCAGGCCAGGCAGCATCAGAGGAGCAGGAAAGCTGACATTTTGGTTCTGGACCTTTCTTCAGATAGCACAACTAGGGAAGGGGCTGTACTGGACCTTGTGT
>NC_063332.1:174113879-174164217 GCF_021869965.1 Rhincodon typus
AAGGGTCCAGACCCGAAACGTCAGCTTTCCTGCTCCTCTGATGCTGCCTGGCCTGCTGTGTTCATCCAGATCTACATCTTGCTATCTCAGACTCCAGCATCGGCAGTTCCTGCTATCTCTACCTACTTAATCAGCAGCCCATCCATCTGCTTAAACCTTCGCCCACTTGCCGACTGGTCACAGCAGTATGTACCATCTCCAGGCTGCCCTGCTTGCTGAGCACATCCTAAATGTGATAGTACATTCCAACACCAACTCAGCTGTCCTCTGGAAAGGCCTGGCAGACAATTCAGTGAGATCAAACTGTCACGTTAGTTCCTATGTTGAGAACAGACGGTCCAAGATTACTTTTTCTAAGGAATTAGGGATGAGCTGACAATAGGGAAGATGGTGGTGTAGTGGGAATATCATTAGACTACTAATCCCAGAGGCCCAAGCAAATGCTGTGAAAGCACTGGTTCAAATCCCCTCACAGTGAAGGTTAGAATTTAATGAATAAATCTGGAATTAAAAAGGTCATCCCAGTAATAGTGAGTGTTAAACCAACATTTATTGTCATAACAAAAGCCTCATCTGGTCACTAATGACCTTTAAGGACGGAAATCTGTTGCTCTTATCTGGTCTGGCCTACGTGTAACTCCAGACCCACAGCAATGTGGGTGACTCCAAACTCCCTTTGAAATGACCAAGCAACGCACTGTGTTCAAAGATGTTGAGGAATGGGCAACAAATGCTGGTCTTGTCAATGATGCCCACACCCCATGAAACAATAAGGAAAAATTGCTGAATGTGTCAGCAATATCCATATTTGGGGAATTAATGAATTAAAATAAATAAAGGCTCTGGTTTTATCTGATGAGATATCGATCTGAATATGGAGAATGACAAGTCAACATCACTTTGTAACTTTTATTTTCATTGCAGCCGTGTGAAGTCTGTCAAGAAAACCCAAAAAATAAATCATCGCCAGGAACAAATCCCATTGTCTGTTGTAGCTCCGTCTGGTGCTCCTCCCATAGACCAACCTCACTTGACTCTCAACAGTACAATGATTCGCTCCTTTGCTACCCCAGCAACTGTAAGCACCCTGACCAAACACTCGTGTAATTTCTCAAATTATATGCTCCGTGCTAACTAGCCTCTCTAACTGTTTCACTAGAGCTCCCTTCCCTAGCCCAGCCTCTGTTGTTTCCCTGACCATCTCTTGCTCTGTAATTGCACTGAGCACTCCTTTTCCCTGAAGCTGCTCCAAGCTCCCCCCCTCCCCTGTGACTGACTCGATGCTCAACTCCCAGGAACAGCAGTGACCACCCCTTCCAGTGTAGCCTTCCCGACTAACCTCCACCCTGTAATTACCACGACTGAGTCATTTACTATAACAACCCTGTCTGTACCATCTGCTGTAATTACTGTGACCAACTCTGCTCCTGGAACAGATCAAACTGTTCCTTCAGCTATACTTCCACTGATCTATTGAAAGCCATCTGTAGCCAGCCTTGTTCTAACTGTTCAGAGTAGCCCATATGACCCATCTGATCCAACTTGGTAGCGACCATTCGTTGTTCCTGACTGTTAACACCATTCTCATTACATTTTCTCCTCCCCCAATAGAAGTTAACCATAGCAGACAATTTTATAATTCATTGACTTAATATGACAGTTGAGGTTTCCTGACTAAAGTGACTTTTTGAAATTACATCAGCTCAGATTTGCCCAGTGTTATAACTGGGAAAAAATGGTCCCAATATATTTAACAAATCCCAGGAGGACGGAATAGAACCAGAGGAGGAATGGATAGGAGCGCTGTTCAGAAAAATATTCAGAGAGGTGGGTTTTGAGGCAGAGGGAGAGCGCATGAGTGCTCTGGAGGGATTTAAAATTGTGTGACAGGTGTTTTAAACACATGCACCCCATCAACTTTATAAAACAGTGATTCTTAACTCCATTTCTAATAAACCTGTATCAACCTTTAATGGAAAAGCATAGCTCAGAGGAACTAACTATTTACCATGGGTATTCACCTGATGTTGCAGATCCATCAACATATTGTCACAATGGCTTAACACCTCATTGTCAGTAAGTTCAGTTAGGGGAGCACCCACTGCTAACTTCCCATGATGACATAACACTAATTACCTTGCCTCCCAGACACAAAGGGATCCTTCTTCCCTCAAGGCCTCTCGACGGATGTGGTGGTGGTTAAGGGGTATTGTTGAGAGATGGAGAGGGTGTTTGCTCTAATTTTCCACTGAGGTCTCCAGAAGCTGTTGACTTGCTTCACTTCCAGTTCCCAGCTCTCTAGCCAGCTGGCAGTGGTCTGCAATATTCATAGCCTTGGGTCTTCAGTGTTGAGCCGCCAGTCTGGAACTCTGCTCCAATTGTTGGCTGCTGTCCTGCTCTCTCTCACTTGCTTGGTCGATGAGGCTTCTCCAGCTATGGGGTGCTGCCTGTTGCTGTGACTAATATCCAATAGATGCAAGTCTGCTCCAGTTCCTCTCCAGACAGCATCAGAGGCTTTCTACTCAAGTGATGACATTCTGTGTCTTTTTGTTTGACCTTTTGGTCACGGCCACTGGTTCCACCACAACTCCATTCCTCTACCTGCACCCTATGTCCCTCCTTACCCCCAGCTTGCCAAGAAACTGTTTGTGTGAGGGAAGGGATTTTAACATGCTCTTCCCCACTGTCAGAGGACCATGGTAGCTGAAGACAATGATTTTCCGATAGCTTTGCAGGGTGTGTGTGCGAGCTGATTGACTGGTCCGTCTGTTCCAGCTGAGCCTCAGCCATACCATGTAAAAGATGCCCATTGCAGTGTTATGCTCCTTTTCCATTCACAACAAGTGAAATGAGCCCATGGACAGCTTCCAGAGCAGCTCGGTGTTCATTAGTACAAGTGATAACATCACGCGCAGTTCTTTTAACAGCTTTCCAGGAGCGAAGACCAAACAAAAGCTGACACTGAGCCACGTAACAAGATATTAGGCCCAGGACACTGAGACCTTGGACACTAGGGAGGAAAGAGGCAAAGAGGTTTAGGAGAGAATCTACAACTTCAGACCTTTACAGCTGAAGGCATGGCCAGCATGGTGGGTCAGTGAAACCTGGGGGATGGTCAAGAGTGTAGAATCAGAGTGCAGAGATTGTAAGTGAGTTTTAATGGTCCAAAAAAGGAGATTTGTGTCACAGTTTTGAGGTCACTTAAGAACATTTCAGTTTTCTTTTGCTTCCTAGCCTTTTATAACTTTTCACGTCCATTATTTTTTGATTTGTCTGCAGCACCAAACTGTACCTAATTGGCAATCGTATTGCAATGAACAACGATGAAGTTTAAGAGCTTGACTGTGGAAAGGTGCCATGCAGGTGAAGCTGTACAAGAGGACCTCGTTTCCCAGGTGCCAGCATGCTCACACACTTGTCTGCCAAAATGAGGCTTGGCTGTCCCTGTCTGCAGAAGACTTGACCCCAACTTTGAAGATAAATTGTGACAGTAGGTTGGATGCACTTATCTGCTGGTAGATTCGCAGCATTTACACTTTATGTAATACTCCCACAAAAGAATTTAGGCTTGCTGAATGTGATCATTGGTTACTCCACATGATGCTGCTACTAATGATCCATTGGTCACACCCAGTTATCACCAAGTTGGCCATACACACTTATCATAGGAAATAGGAGCAGAAGTAGGCCATTCATCCCCTCAAGTCCACTCCATCATTCTAGATCATGACTTATTATCTCCCTCAAAGCCATATTTCTGCAAATCCCCATATCCTCTAATGTCACTACAAATTACAAATCTATCCATCTGCATCTTGGACATAGTCAGTGACTGTGATCCCACAGCCCTCTGGGGTAGGAAATTCTAAAGATTCCCCACTCTCTGAGTGAAGAGGTTCCTCCTCAACTCAGTCCCAAATGACCTAGTTGTGTCCCTTAGTTCTAGTCCTCTAGCATCCTGAACAGCCAAGGGAAACATCCATTCCTGCTTCTGATCAAAGAAAGGGAGATTGTGTTTGGCGAACCTCTTTTTGAGGATGTTATTTCTAGCAGAGATAAAGGAGATCCCCTGGGTGTGATGTATTTGGATTTTCAAGATTTTGATAAAGCCCCACACAGTTTGGGTTAGTAAACCAAAAAATACGAGCACGTGGATTCGGGAGGGTTGCAAAGAATGAGGTGCGATAGTACGCTGCTGTGGACTCAGAATCAGTTAACAGACAGAAAACGGAGAATTGGAATAAACAGGTCACCTTGCAATTGCAGCCTGTTACCAGTGGGGTACTCAGACCACAGTTATTCACAATCTATCATAATAAGATGTGGGAATTAAATGTAATATTTCCAAATTTGTTGATGACTAAAAACTCAAAGAACAGAACAAAGATCAATACAGCGCATGAACAGGACCTTTGGCCCACCAAGCCTGCACTGGCACATGATGCCTTTCTAAACTAAAAACCTTTTACTACCTCATGGTCTGTTTCCCTCTATTCCCTGTATGTTCAGGTATCTATCAAGATGTATCTTAAACATTGCTGTTGTATTTACCTCCACTACCTCCTCTGACAGAACATTCCAGGCACTTAACACCCTCTGTTGTAAAAAAAAGTTGCCTTTCACATCTCCTTTAAACTTTCCCCCTTTTACCTTAAACCCAGGAATTGACAATTAAACCCAGGAAAAGACTCCTATTATCTATTCTATCCATGCCGCTAATAATTTTACAAACCTCTACCAGTTCACCCATCAGCCTCTGACATTCAATTGGAATCAAACCAACTTTGTCCAATCCCACCCCCCACCATAGCTAATGCCCTCCAAACCAGGCAACATCCTGGTAAACCTTATTTGTGCCCTCTCCAAAGACTTTGCATTGCTCTGGTAGTGTGACAACTAGAACTGTACGCAATAATCCAAATGTGGCCTATACAGCTACAACGTGACTTGTCAATTTTTATTTCTTCAAAGAATTCAAACAGATTTGACAGACATGACTACCTTCTCTTGACGAAGCTGTGCTGACTCAACCCCACTTTAGCATGCAATTCCAAGTTCTCCTCAATCTCATCCTTAATAATGGACTCTAAAATCTTCCCCACAACCAGGCTAACAGGCCTAGTGTTTCCTATCTTCTGCCTCCCTGCCTTCTTAAGCAGGACTGTTACGTTAGCCATTTTCCAGTTTTTTGGCACCCTCCCTGACTTCAGTGATTCCTGAAAGATCACCACCAATGTCCCTACAATCTCCTCAGCTACCTCCTTCACAGCTCTCAGGTTTAGTCCATCTGTTCTGGGTGATTTATCCAGCTTCAGACGTTTCAGCTTCCCCAGCACCTTTTCCTTATTGATAGCCTCTACACTCTTCTCTGCCCCCCTGACTCTCTTGAAGTTCCAGTACGTTGCTGATGTCTTCCACTGTGAAAACTGACACAAAGTACCCATGTAGTTCCTTTGTCATTTCTTTGTTCCCCATTACTACTTGCCCAGCCTCATTTTCCCAATGTCCACTGTTTTTTCTAATTTATTCACGGGATGAGGGCCAGTATTTATTGTCCATCCCTAATTGCCCAGAGGGCAGTTAAGAATCAACCACATCACTGTGGGCCTGGAGTCAAAAGTAGGCCAGACCAGGTAAGGATGGCAGTTTCCTTCCCTAAAGGACATTAGTGAACCAGATGGGTTTTTCCAACAGTCAGTAACTGATTCATGGTCATATTAGACTCTTGCTTCCAGATATTTATTGAATTCAAATTCCACCATCTGCTATGGTTTGATTCAAACCTGGGTCCCAGAACATTACCTGGGTCTCTGGATTAACAGTCCAGCAATAATACCACTAGGCTATCAACTGTTGCTTTTCTCATCTTTTTAGGTATCTAAAAATCTTACCGGCTAGCTTACTCTCATCTTTCAGCTTCTCCCCCCTTATTGTTTTTTTTAGTTATTCTCTGCTGGTTTTTAAAGGCTTTCCAATCCTCTGGCTTCCCACTAATCTTCACCACATTGGATTCTTTTTCTTTTGCTTTTATGCTGTTCCCGACTGCCGTTGTCAACCATGGTTGCCTCATCCTCCTCTCAGTATGTTTCTTCTTCCTGGGGAGGAATTTCTGCTGTGCCTCCTGAATTAACGCCAGGAACTCCTGCCATTGCTGCTCCACCATCTGCCCTGCTAGGCTCCCCTTCCAATCAATTCTGGCCAGCTTCTCCCTCATTCTTTGTACTTACCTTTACTTTGTGCATTGGGCCCACAATTTACTGACTTACCAACATGGGAATGGCTGGAACCAAGTGAGGGAAGTTGATTTAAATAATTGATAGTTGTGGAGCTTTACTCTTTCAAAATTTTGACTGATTCCTGGGTTGGTGGGACTGACGTACAGGAGAGGTTAAATTGGTCAGGATTATATTTGCCAGAGTTCAGAAGAATGATGCCTGAGATATCAAAGAAACTGATAAAATTCTAACAGGATTAGACAGGGTCATTGCAGAAAGGATGTTCACAATGACAGCGGAGTCCAGAACCAGGGGTTACATTCTAAAGATATGGGGTAGGCCATTTAGCACTGAGATGAGGAGGAATTTCTTCACCGAGAGAATTTGTTACCATAGAAAGTAGTTGAGGCCAAATATTTGTATGATTTCTGAGAAGCACTGTGACACGGGGGAAAAGGTGGGAACAGGCTGTTGAGTTGGATGTCAGCTATGATCATAACGGATGACAGAGCAGCTCGAAGGGCCAAATGGTCTACTCTTTTTCGTATTTTCTTTGTTTCTGTGTGGTGCACTTATCTATAATGCCAAAATGACTTCTACACATACACAGACAAGGTCCATGATGTCATCTGGGGAATAGGATAGGCCCAAGTGGAAGGTAGGGCTGCAAAGTGAGGCCCTGCCTGGTATTAGGACACTGTACCCAGAGGGCCAGGGCTCCTGCTGTGCCTGTTTCCCCAGCCCCCAAAGGCTACTAATGATCACTGTTGCATCATTGTTTATATATGTAAGGGCAGCCTACTGGTTACGGTGCATGCTAACCCTCTGTATTTTACGACTGAGCTCAGGGATGGGTGGGAAGGTGTTGGGGCCTGGACACCCTCCCTATATCATATGCCCTTGCCCCACCACTCCAGTCCCCAAAAGACACCAATGGGAGCAGGTAATATGTAGCCCAATCTTTCAGGTCAACGTCCTTTCACCTGAACTGAAAAGACATTGACTGGAAATATTAACCCTCTTCCTAACTCCACAGAGGCTGCCTGACCTGCTGCACATTTTCAGCATCTTCTGTTTTTAGATATTTTCTAATCAATCTGTTCAGAGATGTTATTATACAACTCTGGGATTGAACCTAGTGCTTCTGGCTCAGAGGTAGGGGCACTACTACTGCACCACAGAAACCTTGAGTTCTGTTTTAATTACTTAGAACAGTGTAACTGGTCATTAGTTATCTAGCGTCTAACTTGCTGCACACAGATTGGCTGTTGTCATTTCCAACATTTCAACAGTGAAAATATTTAATTCATTACATGTGCTCCATAAGTCCCAAGGTTTACAAAAAATGAAAACAAATTTTTTCATCCTCCTGGTGTAACTTTTACGTGAAATTGACAGAGAGAAACAGGATTGACCAGTTTCATCCCCTTTCCTTGTCTTGTCTGTGCAATCTCCTGCAAAAATTAACAGCAGGAAGAAATCCTCATGAATTGTCAGAACTAAATCTGTTCTTGAACAGGAAATCCAGGTGGGGATTTTGACTCTTTCAAACTCATGCATGTGTCTATTGGAGAAACGTGGCTGACTTGCTGCTGATTTGTTTTCTTCCACGGGTATTGCATTAATGACTAGGACTAAGAGAGTAACCCCAATAATGTTGTTTATGTAAGAACTCATAATTTTAATATAAAAGCTCAGGAAATGATTGCTCTTGAATTCTGTCACTAAGTTTGTTTGATGTTGAGATAACAAGGTGTAGAGCTGGATGAATACAGCAGGCCAAGCAGCATCAGAGGAGCAAGAAAGCTGACATTTTGGGCCTAGACCCTTCTTCATGAACGATGTTTACAGGTTTTATCAAAGGCGTGCAACCAGATTTTGCATGTTGCCTTTTTAAGGAAGCGATATTCTTCTCATCGCTTCTGTAGATTAGGAGGATTATTCAGCCTAGAGGGGTCCAGTGGGATTTGGTGGCTGTGAATTTCAGGGTCTGCATGAAGGCCAATTCCTTACTTGAATGATTCTTGATTCTTAGTCTGACAGCCTTTCTTGTAGGCGCCCCTTCTCCTTTCCAGTAATTTTATCACTCATTAAAAAAAGTGCACAAAAGAAATGTTAAAAATAATGATTTTAATGCTCATCTCATTTATCTTCAGAGTGCTGCTGGAAGCAGTGGCCTGGAGATTAATCTTTGGCTGCATTCTTAGCCAATAGCACCACTAGGAAGAACTGGTTCCAGTGGAGTGAGGAATCCCCAGGATTCACATGACTGCAAATTACTGCTTATCTCCCAGGCAACAACTGCTGCATTTCCCTAAATGAGGACCTAAATAAGTTTATGCTATTGGCAATTTCTCTTCCTGAATACTGTATCAAAGCCCATGAAATGTATACATCAGCTAATTTCACTAATGCATCCATCTTGATGGTTCGTGTTTAAGTTTTGTTGCCGTTTATGGGCATTTCAATGGCTTACAATAACTAGGTAATAAATAGTTTGCTGTGTTGTATTACTGTGTGACTTGTGCCTTGTGTTTTCAAGTTTAATTACAGAAGAAAACACAAAATGTTTCTCCCTGCATCCTCTGTCCAGATCTCACACCATTTCGAAAACTTCTGTCACATCTGCTCTCCACCTTTTGTCCAAGGAAGACAGTCCCAGTTTCTCCAACCTATTTTCATAATTGAACTTCCTCATTCCTGGAGCTATTCTCATGAATTTTAACATTTGAAAGGATAATACATTGCGGAACCTCAAAGTCCCAAAGGACTATTTACAGCAAATGTGATTTTTTTAAATAGAGAAATTGCTGGAGAAACTCAGCAGGCTTGGCTGCCAGATATGTTGAGTTTTTCCAGCATTTTCTGTTTTTTTTCAGGTCTCCAGCATCTGCCATTCTTTGTTTATAATACTTTCTGAAGTCAAGTTACTGTTGTAATGCAGGAAACACGTCAGCTAATTTGCAACCAGAAGGCTCCCACAAACAATTCTTTATTGTGATAAACATCAGGTAATCTGTTTTCAGTGTGTTGGGGGTCAATATTCGCAAGAAAATTGGAGTATTTGTCCCCACTGTTCTTTGAAATAAAGCTATGGATCTTTTATATCCACTTGAGAGGGTGGACAGTGCCTAATTCAACGTCTCATCTGGAAGATGTCAACATTTTGGACAGTTCACAGGAGTGTTAGCTTCAATTTGGTACTCATTGAGCTAAATAGGCTATGGTAATATCCATATTTATACAGGGGCAAGGTGATCCCTGAAGCATTACAGCTTTCAGTTAAATATTGCAGGCCTAGAATTTTTCTAAAATGTATTATTAGTCTGGGTCTTGAGCCAGGAGGTTTAAATAACGTTTTTGTCGGTTCACCATGTTCAGACCCCTAGAGGGAGTCAGAGGCCTAGTGTGAATATATTTCATTCAGTTCTGCAGGTGGTGGAGCTGTAACTCAATCTACATCTTTGCTGTTGGAGTTTGAATTTAAATAGCATCTTTAATATAGTAAACCAACTCAAGAATTCACAAGAATGCGGTGAAACATTTGATATCAAATCAGAGATGATCAGTAAGTTGTTCAAAGCAATAGGTCTTAAGAGTCAGAGAGAAAGGTAGTGGGGTTTAGGGAGGGAATTCCAGTTCGTAGACCCCCAGTAACTAAGGGTGTGGATGTTATGATGCAGTGATTAAAATCGGGATGTATGAGAGGTCAGAATTGGAGGTGAGTAGAGACATGAACTATTGAGTCAGGAGTTGGAGTGACCATTCAGCCCTTTGAGCCTGCTCCTCCATTCAGTAAGATCATGGCTGATCTGATTACTCTGTATTCTTGACTACTGTGGTAACCTTTCACCCTCTTGCTTGACAAGAATCCACTTACCTCTGCCTTAAAAATTTGATGGACTCTGCTTCCACTTCCTTTTGAGGTAGAAACTTCCAAAAACTCACCACTCACTGTGAGGAAACAATGCTCTTTATCTGTCTTACCTGTATCATCCTTTATTTTGAAAGTGACCCCTAGTTCTAAATTCTCCCACAGTTGGAAATGTCCTTTTAACCCTCAGCACCGTACAGAAGCTCATGTATTTCAATCAAATTGCCCCTTGTTCTTCTCAACTGCAGTGGATACAAGCCTAACCTGTCCAACCTTTTCTCATAGGACAACCCAAACATTCCATGGATTAGTCTAATAAATGTTCTCTGAATTGCTTGCAATGCATACGCATCTTTCCTTAAATAAGGTGGTCAGTACAGTATACAGTAACCAGATGTGGCCTCACCAGTGTCCTGTATAACTGAAGCATAACCTCCCTACTTTTGTATTCATTTCTCCTTGCAATAAATTATGTCATTCTGTTTTCTTTCCTAATCCCTTGCTGTACCATCATAATATGGACTAGAATGCCCAGATCTTTCTGCACCTCAGAGATATGCAATCTCTCAACATAATGTGCTTTTTTTTTAATTCTTCCTGCCAAAGTGGATAATTACATGTTTGCCCACCATATTTTCCATCTGCCAGATCTTTGCTCACTCATCCCTTCATAGCATCTTTGTGTACTCTTCACAACTCACATTCCTACTTATTTGTGTGTCATTACAAAATTAGTAACTCTACCTTTCATCTCTTAAGCCATTTCATTTCGATAAATTGTAGACAGATGAAGTTCCTGCACCAAACTCTGTGACACACCACTCATTACGTTTTGCTAACCAGAAAATGACTCATTTCTGCCTACTCTCTGCTTCCTGACAGCTAGCCAATCTTTTATCCATGCCAATGTGTTACTCACTACAATCTGTCTATGCTTCCTGTGAAGAAGTGAACCTGAGAAAGGAGATTGAAGAGCAGAAAGTCTCAATGGCACTTGGAGCTATTTATGTTTCTGCTGAAATGGGTATTTCCCAGTTTTTCTTTCCCTTCAGCTATAAAACGCATAAAACTTTTTTTTGTTTGTCTCTGTCTGTACGTGTGTGTAAGGTTTTAAAAGGGGTTTATTTAGAGTTTTCACTAGTAGAACTATACATTCATAGTTCATAGCTATTTACTTGTGATTAGAGGTTACTTATTTGTAATGAACAGTAGTTCTTGTTAAGTACAGGAACCTGATCAGTGTTTTCTGATTCCATCAGAAAGATAAATATTGTGTGCTTTGATTAAATCATTAACCATTGTGGTGAACCAGGAGTGGCAGAGCTTCGGAATCAGCACACTTGCCCAAATGGATCATCGTACTGGTTCCGGTGTCTAAAAACTAGAACTCACTTCCAATGCACAAGTCTTTGAGACATGTATTTATTTCTCTAACCTTAATTGCCTTGGGGTGATTTGTAAGTGCCTCAGGTAATAATCCAAAAATTACTACCTTTGCAGTGCTCCTTATTTTGGTGCCTAGCTCCTCATTCTCTCTATGCAGCACTCTTTCCTTGTCCTGCCTTGGTTGTGACCTATGTGGACCACAAGGACTGGATCCTTCCCCTCCCACCGCAAGTTCCTCTTCAGCCCTGAGAAGATGTCCTAAACTCTGGCACTGGGCAGGCAATATGACTGCCTGGACTTTGTGGCAGCGAAGAGAGTTAATTCACCCCTCCCCAACTTTACTGTCTGCCACCACATTCCTTTTGCTCCCCCTACATGAATGGCTTCCTGTGCTTGGCCATGTTAAATTGCCAGTTGTGTCCAGGATATGTAGGCTAGGTGGATTAGCCATTGGAAATACAGAGTTACAGGGGATAGGAAAGGGGACTGGGTTTGGATGGGATGCTCTTCAGAGGGTTGGTGTGGACTTGATGGGACAAATGGCCTGCTTCAACACTGGAGGGATTCTATGATTATGAGTTCACCTCCAAAGAAAGCTGACCTGTGTACAAGGAAATTGTATCCTTACATACTATATTTCAAAATGTGCTGTACACATTCCAGTATTCATATTATCTGTTTTTCAGTTTCACTTAAGGCAGATGCAGTATTACTGGAATCAAAGCCATTATACAGTGAGAGGTCAAAACTGCTCATTTAAAATAGAACCAGTTACAGAATTAAATGGTATTTTGTAGCTCGGAAACAGGCTAATTGACTCAAGTGGTCAATTCCAATGTTTTGCTTACACACAGCCTCTCATCTTCAGCTCACCCTATTAGCATCTTCTTCTATTCCTTACCACCATACCTAGTTTCTCTGTTAATGCATCCAAATTATTCACTTCACCACTACATTTAGAAGCAGGTTTAATAGTAAAGATAATTGGCCAGCAATTGCAGGCCAGTCAGTTTTACTTGTGATGGGGAAACTGCTCAAAATAATTATTCAGGATAAAATTATAGTCACGTGAGTAGTGATTAAAACAAGGTCAGCCAGGTGGACCTCATAGAATAAGAGTTCCCTGATTGGGGCTGTTAATCTGGTCCAATCAGGGAGCCCTGGTTGACAGATAGCAACAGGAATGTCAGAGTTTATGTCACTCTGAGAGATGGCTGTGAGGGAGCTGGAGCAGTGTCAAGGGCTCTCCGCATGTACATAAAGGATGACTTGGTGATGGGATACCAGCCTCAGTGGACTTATTACAACATGAAGAAAATGTTGGTTCAGTGAGAAGAGCCAGCATGGAATTGTCAAGGAAAAGACATATCTGACTAAGTTGTTGGGGTTCTTGAAGAGGTAAAAGAGAGGGGTGATGAGCGCAGTGCTGTTGATATGGTGTACATGGACTTGCAGGAGTCAATACATATGGAGCTGGAAAAGCACAGCAGGTCAGGCAGCATCCGAGGAGCAGGAAAGTCAATATTTTGGGCCAAAACCCTTTGTCAGGTTTTGGCCCAAAAAGTTGACTTTCCTGCTCCTCAGATGATGCCTGACCTGCTATGCTTTTCCAGCTTCACATTTATTGACTCGAGCTTCCAACATCTGCAGTCCTTACTGTGGCTGATTTGCAGAAGGAGTTTGATACAGTGCCACACATTAGACTTGTGAAAAATATTATTGTTTATGGAATAAAAATGTCAGTAGCAACATGGACACGTAATTGGCTGAGTTATAGGAAGTAGAGAGTAATGGTTAATGGGGATATTTCAGGCTGGAGGAAGGCTTGTGGTGGTGGGACTGGTATTTGGCCTCTAGCTTTTCCTGATGTATAATTGATAATCTAGACCTTATTGTGCAAGGGACAATTTCAAAGTTTTGCGGATGACACAAAATTTGGGAGCATTGTAAACTGTGAGGACAGTGTGGAACTTCAAAAGAACATGGAAAAGTTGGTGGAATGGGCAGATAGCTGACAAATGAAGTTCATTGTGGAGACATGTGAGGTGATACATTCTGGTATAACGAACTTGGAGAGAGAGTATAAAGTAAAGCATGCTAATCTAAAGGTGTTCAGGAGCACACAGACAAGATGTGTAAGTGTATAAGTCATTCAAGATATCAGGACAGGTAGAAAAAGACGTTAGTAAAGTATACAGTGCCCTTAGCTTTATTAATAGAGACACTGAGTTCAAGAGCAAGGAGGTAATGTTGAACTTATACAAGACACTTGTTAGACCTCAGCTGGAGTATTGTGTAAGTGTGGGTGCCACATTATAGGAAGGATGTGAACTAGAGTCACAGAGATTTACAGCATGGAAACAGGCCCTTCAAACATATTGGAGAGCCTCCAGAAGAGATTTACGTGAATGGTTCCAGACATGAGAAATCTGTGTTATTGAAGTAGACTGGTCAGGTTGGGACAATTTTCCTTTGAAAGTAGAAGGCTGAGAAGCGATCTGATAGAAGTTTCCAAGTAATGAGGACAGAGCAGATATGGGAAGCTGTTCCTGTTAATAGAAGGATGGAGAAAGTGAGAGAACAGATTTCAAGTGTTTCGCAATAGAAGCAAATGTGAAATGAGGAAAAAGTGTTTTCACCCAGCGAGTGGTTAGGGTCTGGAACGTACTGCTTGGAAATGTGATGGAGGCAGGTTCCAATGAGGCATTCAGGGGGGCATTGGATGATTGTTTCTATTTAAACAATGTGCAAGGGTTACAAAGAAAATGTAGGAGATTGGAAATGTGTCAAAATGCTCAGAGAGCTGGTGCAGACACAATGCCGACCATAACAGTTCTGTGATTCTGTGAAGTTTCACATTCTAAGTTATAAACATTGGACAATTTTTCTTACTGTTCAGTAGAAGTTGAAGTGAGATATGTGTGAGTGCACTAGTTATCCTGAAGAGCTGCAGCATACCGTCTAGTGTCCTTGAGATATAAAAACCAAGGAAGGGTTCTGAGGAAGGGTCACTGGACCCAAAACATTAACTCTGATTTCTCTTCACAGATGCTGCCAGACCTGCTGAGCTTTTCTAATTAATAGGAAGCTATTTTACAAACAGCGGCACTCTTCGATCAGCACGTCATGCTTCAAATAGTCTCAGTTAAGTTGGAGTCTGAAACCCTCATACCCACAAATCATATGCTATGATATGGTGATGATATCATGACCATGTCTCTTAAAGGTAGACTGCACTCTAGATATAAGACAGAACACAACAGATTTTGAGTCTAATATGACTCTTCTTTTGGAACAGTCCATAGATTCATCCTGTTTTCACCTTCTGTGAAATCTACCTCTATATTCGTTACCCATCCCCACACCACTAACTCCTGCTTTGTATGGGATGCTCCCAGCACAGCCAACCCATCTTCAACTATTCACACTTCTCATTAACACCTATTCAGTGTTTACCTCTTACCTGGTTTGTCACCAGCAATCACCTTTTCTTCTTCCCTTTATTTTCTCTCTCTCTCTCTCTCTAGGCACTGTCTTCATCTAATCAACTTATTCCTTTCCTCCTGACTCCCCGCCTACTGTCATCAACATAAACGGCATCATTTCTCTGCTGCTTTTAGCTCTAAAGAAGGGTCACTGGACTGGAATTATTAACACACTCACTGTCTCTCCCAAGATGCTGTCAGAACTGCTGAGTTTCTCCAGCACTTTGTATCTTTTCTACTTATGTCCCTGAACAGCTATGGCTCACTTGGTAATTAAGTCATGTCAGAGTCAGAAGGTTGTAGGTTCATGATCCACTCCAGAGATTTAAGCACAAGATCCAGAACTGACGCTCCCAGTGCAGTATCAAAGGAGTGCTTTACTGCTGGAAGTGATTGATTGATGTGTTAAATAACAGTTGCGACTATCCTTTGAGGTGAACCTATTTCAAAGGAGTTGTACTGGCCAGTATTCATTTATTCATTCAGGGGATGTCAATGTTGCTATATGACTAGTATTTATTGTCTTAGAGTAGCTTTCTTGAAGTCCATGTGGTGTAGGAACACCCATAATGCCCTTAGGGAGGGAATTCCAGGGTTTTAACCCAGCGACCCTGAAGGAGCAGTGATACATTTCCAAGTCAGGATTGGGAGTGGCTTGGAGGGAACTTGCAGCGAGTAGTATTTTGAGGTTGGTTGGCTCGCCGAGCTGGTTTATTGTTCCGCAGACGTTTCATTACCGTGCTTGGTAACATCATCAGTGCAGCCTCTGATGAAGCGTCGGTGTGTTTTCCCAACTGGTTTTTAAACTCTGGGGTCCGTTGTGATTGCCTCACTTCCGGGTTTCCTCCGTAGTGGAATGTATACGGGGTCGAGTTAAATGTGTTTATTAATAGCGTGCTTCGTGGAGTGCCATGCTTCCAGGAATTCTCATGCTTGTCTCTGCCTAGCCTGTCCCAGGATCTTGGTGTTGTCCCAGTCGAAGTCGTGGTTCTCCTTGTCCATGTGGATTGAGATGAGTGAGTATTGGTCGTGTCTTTTTGTAGCCAGTTGGTGTTCATGTACTCTTGTTAGTTTTGTTCCTGTTTGTCCGATGTAGTGTTTCTGGCAGTCTCTGCAGGGGATCTTGTAGATGACATTGGTCCTGCCCATGGCGGGGAGTGGGTCTTTGGTTTGGGTGAGCACTTGTCACAGGGTTGATGTGGGCTCGTGTGCCACTCTGATGCCCAGCGCTCGTAGAAGTCTTGTGGTGAGTTCTGACGTGTTCCTGATGTAGGGTAGTGTGATGAGTGTGTTGGGGCGTGTAGAATCTTTCTGATGCTGTTCCCGTAGGCATCTCCTGACCCAGTTCTTTGGATATCCATTATCCTTGAACACTTGGAAGAGGTATTCCTCCTCCTCTTGGCGTAGTTCTATGTTACTGCAGTGTGTTGTTGCCCTTTTAAATAGTGTTCGCACACAGCTTCGTTGTGTGTGTTGGGATGGTTACTATTGAAGTTCAATACCTGGTCTGCATGTATGGCTTTTCGGTGTACTTTCGTTTGCAGTTCCTCATTTGTCTTGCACTCTACCACGACGTCCAGGAATGGGAGTTGTTTGTTCTTCTCCTCCTCTCTGGTGAATTTTATTCCGGTGAGGGTGTTGTTTATGAGTTTGTGTGTCTCTTCTAGTTTGGTCCGTTTAATGATGACAAAGGTGTCGTCTACATAGCGTATCCATAGTTTAGGTTGGATTTGCGGAAAGGCAGTCCTTTCCAGTCTTTGCATCACTGCTTCTGCTATGAGTCCGGAGACAGGCGATCCCATGGGTGTCCCGTTGATTTGCTCGTATGTTTGGCCGTTGAAGGTGAAGTGGGTGGTCAGGCATAGGTCCAGTAGTTTAAGCATGTTGTCCTTGGAGATGGTTTCACTGGGGTCGTGTTCTTGTTCAAGTTGTGTTGTCATTGTTTCCCTTGCTAGTGGTATGTCTATTGATGTGAATAGGGTGGTGACATCAAACGAAATCATGGTCTCTTCGTCCTCTATCTTTATGTCTTTGATGGAGTTGAGGAATTCTTGGGCTGAGTGGATGGAGTGGGGTGATTTGTTGACTAGGTGCTTGAGTCTTCTTTGTAGTTCTCTGGCTAATCTGTGCGATCGAGAGTCTGGTAGGAAGACTATGGGTCTGAGGGGGACTTCTGGCTTGTGCACTTTAGGGAGGCCGTGGAATCGGGGTGTGTTGGTTCCTTCGGGTTTCATTCTTAAGAAGTCTGTTTTGTTGATCTGTCCTGTTTGTTTAAGTCTTTGTAGCGTGTATAGGATTTTGTTGCCTAGTTGTGGTGTCGGGTCAGTTTGTATTGGCCGGTATGTGTTCTCATCGGCGAGCAGTGCTTGTACTTTGGAGATGTAGTCCGTTTTATTCATTATCACTGTCATGCGCCCTTGGTCTGCAGGTAGTATAATGATGTTCCTGTCCTTCTTTAATCTGTCCAAGGCTTGTCTTTCCTGTGTGTTGAAGGTGTTGAGTTCCCTCTTTCTAGTTAGTGTCGGGACTACTGTCTGTCTTATAGTTTGTTGTATTTCTTCGTTGATATTGTCGGTACAAACTGACCCAACACCACAACTAGGCAACAAAATCCTATACACGCTACAAAGACTTAAACAAACAGGACAGATCAGCAAAACAGACTTCTTAAGAATGAAACCCGAAGGAACCAACACACCCCGATTCCACGGCCTCCCTAAAGTGCACAAGCCAGAAGTCCCCCTCAGACCCATAGTCTTCCTACCAGACTCTCGATCGCACAGATTAGCCAGAGAACTACAAAGAAGACTCAAGCACCTAGTCAACAAATCACCCCACTCCATCCACTCAGCCCAAGAATTCCTCAACTCCATCAAAGACATAAAGATAGAGGACGAAGAGACCATGATTTCGTTTGATGTCACCACCCTATTCACATCAATAGACATACCACTAGCAAGGAAAACAATGACAACACGACTTGAACAAGAACACAACCCCAGTGAAACCATCTCCAAGGACAACATGCTTAAACTACTGGACCTATGCCTGACCACCCACTTCACCTTCAACGGCCAAACATACGAGCAAATCAACGGGACACCCATGGGATCGCCTGTCTCCGGGCTCATAGCAGAAGCAGTGATGCAAAGACTGGAAAGGACTGCCCTTCTGCAAATCCAACCTAAACTATGGATACGCTACGTAGATGACACCTTTGTCATCATTAAACGGACCAAACTAGAAGAGACACACAAACTCATAAACAGCACCCTCACCGGAATAAAATTCACCAGAGAGGAGGAGAAGATCAAACAACTCCCATTCCTGGACGTCATGGTAGAGCACAAGACAAATGAGGAACTGCAAACGAAAGTACACCGAAAAGCCACACACACAGACCAGGTATTGAACTTCAATAGTAACCATCCCAACACACACAAACGAAGCTGTGTGCGAACACTATTTAAAAGGGCAGCAACACACTGCAGCAACATGGAACTACGCCAAGAGGAGGAGGAGTACCTCTTCCAAGTGTTCAAGGATAATGGATATCCAAAGAACTGGGTCAGGAGATGCCTACGGGAACAGCATCAGAAAGATTCTACACGCCCCAACACACTCATCACACTACCCTACATCAGGAACACGTCAGAACTCACCACAAGACTTCTACGAGCGCTGGGCATCAGAGTGGCACACGAGCCCACATCAACCCTGTGACAAGTGCTCACCCAAACCAAAGACCCACTCCCCGCCATGGGCAGGACCAATGTCATCTACAAGATCCCCTGCAGAGACTGCCAGAAACACTACATCGGACAAACAGGTAGGAAACTAACAACAAGAGTACATGAACACCAACTGGCTACAAAAAGACACGACCAATACTCACTCATCTCAATCCACATGGACAAGGAGAACCACGACTTCGACTGGGACAACACCAAGATCCTGGGACAGGCTAGGCAGAGACAAGCACGAGAATTCCTGGAAGCATGGCACTCCATGAAGCATGCTATTAATAAACACATTGAACTCGACCCTGTATACATTCCACTACGGAGGAAACCCGGAAGTGAGGCAATCCATCGCAACGGACCCCAGAGTTTAAAAAACCAGTTGGGAAAACAGACCGACGCTTCATCAGAGGCTGCACTGATGATGTTACCAAGCACGGTAATGAAACGTCTGCGGAACAACAAACCAGCTCGGCGAGCCAACCAACCTCAACACCCACAACCCGGGCTACAGATCTACCCCAAAACCTTAGGGAGTAGTATTCCCATGCTATGCTACAACCCACCATTACCAAGTGAGATTATCACATTCATTTGGAGAGTGCTTTCTCTCATCTAACTGGCTGCAACATTATACCGGTGTCTACATTTCAGAAGTATTTAATTGCCTGTATAGTAGCATTTTGGGATTTCCTAAAGTCAAGAAAAGTTCTATATAAATGCAATACTTCCTTTTCTCAAAAGGATCATGCTCAGTATTACTTGGCCTCATTCAAGATGAAGCAGCTATCTGTAATTCATAGAACATAGAACATAGAACATTACAGCGCAGTACAGGCCCTTCAGCCCTCGATGTTGCGCCGACCTGTGAAACCAATCTGAAGCCCATCTAACCTAAACTATTCCATTATCATCCATATGTTTATCCAATGACCATTTAAATGCCCTTAAAGTTGGCGAGTCTACTACTTTTGCAGGCAGGGCATTCCACGCCCTTACTACTCTCTGAGTAAAGAACCTACCTCTGACATCTGTCCTATATCTATCACCCCTCAATTTAAATCTATGTCCCCTCGTGCTAGCCACCACCATCCGAGGAAAAAGGCTCCCACTGTCCACCCTATCTAATCCTCTGATCATCTTGTATGTCTCTATTAAGTCACCTCTTAACCTTCTTCTCTCTAACGAAAACAGCCTCAAGTCCCTCAGCCTTTCCTCATAAGACCTTCCCTCCATACCAGGCAACATCCTGGTAAATCTCCTCTGTACTCTTTCCAATGCTTCCACATCCTTCCTATAATGCGGTGACCAGAACTGTACGCAATACTCCAAGTGCGGCCGCACCAGAGTTTTGTACAGCTGCAACATGACCTCATGGCTCTGAAACTCAATCCCTCTACCAATAAAACCTAACACACCGTACGCCTTCTTAACAACGCTATCAACCTGGGTGGCAACTTTCAGTGATCTATGCACATGGACACCGAGATCTCTCTGCTCATCCACACTACCAAGAATCTTACCATTAGCCCAGTACTCTGTATTCCTGTTACTCCTTCCAAAGTGAATCACCTCACACTTTTCCGCATTAAACTCCATTTGCCACCTCTCAGCCCAGCTCTGCAACCTATCTATGTCCCTCTGTAACCTGCAACATCCTTCTGCACTATCCACAACTCCACCGACTTTGGTGTCATCTGCAAATTTACTAACCCATCCTTCTATGCCCTCATCCAGGTCATTTATAAAAATGACAAACAGCAGTGGCCCCAAAACAGATCCTTGAGGTACACCACTGAGGTACACCACTAGTAACTGAGATCCTTGAGGTACACCACTAGTAACTGAAGGAGTAGTATTCTGATGTGATCAGTGTATTGGAGCTGCTACACAGATTTTGCCCGTGACCTTTGACAGTTTTCAAAGAGCATTTTCAAACCTACTATGTTAAATCCTACTACTTGCAGTTCTGTGAAATGGACAGAATGTTACACTGGAGGGAATGTCAAAAGCTTTGCATTCTTGATTCACCTCCTAGAGTCAATGTGTAGTGTCATGTGCCTTCTCTCTGCTTGATGGAATGAGGAATCGGAATGTTTTTTTGGTCCAGTCAGTTTCTATATCAGGATCTGTATAAAATCTCTGCTGATTAATATTTAACTCAAGGACTTAGAACCACAATGTGGAGTTTGGAACCTAACCTCTGTTCCATCTAGATAAACGTTAAAAGCTTCTGCCCTAACTTTTTCAGTGGCTCCTTCTCCAGAGCTGATTTGATTTTGTAAGTTCCCCTCCAAGCCATTCACCTCTCCCTCCACCTCTGCCTTTTTTTGATACATAGATATCTCCTTTGAGGCTGCCCCTTCTAATTCCTCCCACCAGGATACACGGTGTTGAAAAATGTCGACGCTTTGGGTGCTGCTAATCCTCATGACCTCGTTGTCTTCAATTTCTGCAAAACGTGAGTACGTGGTTGGTGTTTCTTTCTAATGTGTGTAGCTTGCGGATGCAGTGCACTGAAGCATTTATCCTAGCCGGTGCTTCTATTCACAATTAATGGGACACAAGGACTGTTTTGCTGAAACAACAGATGGGTCGTTTGCAGCCAATACATTGCTGCTTGTGTCAAACGTATCACTGTGTTGTTCTACAGTCATTTGGAAGATGAGAAATTTAATTGTTGGACATTGAGGGGGAAACAGGAATCCACTATCCCTAATATGGAATTCAGGAGAAACCTCTTTACTCAGAGAGCTATTTACTGGAATTTACTGGACTAATTTTAGATAAATTTAAGAAGAGAGAAGTTGATGAGCTCAAGTTTATGCTGATAGGTTGCGTTGAACTGAGCTAAGATTTTTGATTTGATTTATTGTCACATGTACCTAGATACAGTGAAAGGTATTGTTTTGCATGCAGTGCAGGTAGATCATACCATATAAAGTGCATTTGGGTAATAGAGCGAGGAAAGTAATGTTGTGGCTACAGAGGACGTGCACAAAGAGTGAGATCAACATCAAGTTTAAAATTTGAGAGGTCCATTCAGAAGTCTAACAACAGCGGGGAAGATGAGACGATGCTCTTGCAGAGTTTAAGATGACAGGTGGATGAGTTGGGTCAAGTGGCTTGTGTCTGTCCTGTTGGTTCGATTCAATTCCTTAATATGGAATCAAAGAAACTTATCTGGGCTGAATGGCCTTTATTTTGTTCTTTTGAACTTCATTTCTTTCTCTTCTGATCTGAACCTACTTTGTTCATTAGGTAGTAGGAGCCAATGGGAACATAAAAACTTGTTTTTGCCTACACAAGGATATCAATTCGCACAAATTGCACGCCATAAAAGTTGGGTAGCACATTCCTTCACAGTATCCAGGCACACATGAACATAAAGTAAGGGCATGAGTAGGCCATTCAGCCCCTCAAGCCTGCTCTGTCATTTGATAAAGCCATAGCTGATCAACTCCACCTTGCTTCCTCCTACATCCTCTGACTCCCTCGTCAATCAAGAATCTATCTCACTAACTTTAGAAATCATCAATGATGCTGCCTCTACTGCTGTCTGGGACGGGAGTTACAAGCCTGACTAGAGGAGGAATATTGTCCTCAGTCTAACATGCCAACCAGACTGCCAGCTGAGTGGGGGTGGAAAGATTAAAGGGTCAGTGATTGTCTAATTCTGGGGAAATGAAAGCCTCAGAGGAGATATTTCTCAAACGGTCAAGATTCTTCAGGAATAAATAAACTGAATAGTGAAAATAGTGTCAGGGTTGTTATGGTCTCTAGGGGACAAGAGCTAAAGCTTAAAAAAGATAATATTGGATAAAATTACATTACACAGAAGGTTATGAATTTGGCAAATGGGCAGTTCATGGAAGCAGATATTGTGCAAAGCACTACAGGAGAATTGGATAGATATTTTAAGGAATGGATGATTGAGTGTTGTTGATGTTTGAGATAACTATAATCCACAGTCTTTTCTGGTCATACATTTTCCCATGTTCCCACAGCTTTCAAAACTTTATAGAATTCATTCACAGGTTGTGGGTGTTGCTGGCTATGCCAGCTTTATTGCCCATCCCTAAATGCCCTGGAGAAGATGGTTCTGTGCCACCTTCTTGAATACAACTGGGTGGCTTACTGTGTCCTAAAGATTCAGCTACATTGCTGTGGACCTAGTGGTCCCATGGGCCAGACTGGGTAAAGGTGACAAATTTCCTTCTCTGAAGGGTATGAATGAACAAGATGGCTTTTTCATCAATCCAGTAGTTTCAGAGTCACTACAACAAGTCTAGCTATTTCATTTCAGGTTTATTTATTCAATTCAATTTCATCAGCTGTTGTGGTGATGTTTGAACCCATGTTCCCAAATCATTAGTCCAGACTTCGGAATTATTTGAATAAAAATTTATTCCGTTTGTTAATATACCCCACCAGCTGTAAACCAGGTATTGTAAATTGAACATAACTGCAAGTTGAGTCTAGGAAGAAGCTTGCCTCTGAATATGAATATGGATTCCGCACCTCCTTTAACTCTACTCTGGATTTAAAGGCTTTAAAATGATGGTGTTTTACAGCATAGTTCGATTCAGAGTACGATTCAACTTGTGCCACACTCAATCACCTCGTCCCTTTGAATTTTTCCTTTCTAATTATAGATCCAACTCCCTTTTGAAAGTTATTATTCAATCTGCTTTCGATATCATTTCAGGTAACACGTCCAGACCACTTGCTGTACTAAAACGTCACTTTGCAGTTTCTTTATATGACTCTGTTTGAAAATCTTGCAAGAGGTTGGAAGAACACATATTGTACTGATGTTACAGCCTAGACCCTAAAAGAATATTATAGCCCTGTGTTGTGGATCTATGCAGATGTATTATTATGTCCTTTATGGAGCACCTTCCGTCTTTTTAATAAACACTCTTGCTTTTTGCATTCCTACAACTCATTGTCCTTAGTTAGACTCTAAGGGGCATGGCTTAGAGCTGAGCTTACATGCCTCTTGAGCCTATCAGACAATGAGACATGTTTTCTCATCCAGTGAATATGGCTGTATCTTTCCCCTGTGCAGCGCAACCGTGATTGCAAACCCAGTGTGTGTGCCCATGTGGGTGTAGGTTCTGGGGGTGGAGGGGGGGAGACTGAGTTAGTCGAGTTAGTGTTTGGTGGTGGGGGAGGCTTAAACAAAAGCAAAATACTGCAGAAGCTGGAAATCTGAAACAAACACAGAATGCTGGATGAGCTCAGCTGGTCTGGCCACATCTTTGGAGAGAGGAGAAACAGAGTTAATGTTTTGAGTCCAGTTCGGCTCTTCTTCAAAACTGAAAGGAGTTGAAGATTGGTTTTGTTTAAACTTTCGACAGAGGTGGAGGAGGGGCAAATGTGACAGCAGTAGTAATGGCCCAATGTAAAAGGCAAAGCTATTGTTAAACATTAACACAGACTGCAGTGGTTCAAGAAGACAGTTCACTGCCACCTTCTCAAGGGCAACGAGGAATGGGAAATAAATGCTGGCTAGCAATGACCACATCCCACGAGTAACTAAAATAAAACAAAAAAACCCTTAGACTCTTGCACTGGGGTTCCACACCATCTGTTACCTTGTTTCCTCTTCCACCTCTTCCTCAGAAGAAATACTTTTGATAATGTTAACTGTGCTTTTCCCCATGAGGATAATTCTTAGGTAGATTTTTGGAGGTGCTGAGTCATATTTGCCCACTTTACATCATTTCCCCAACAATTACTTTCAGGTTTCATTTTAGTGGTGAGCTGGCTGTAACATAGAATTACACAAAAGTTGCAGTACAGAATGAGACCATATGGCCCATCAAGCCCATGTCAAGATTTATTTTCCACATGTGCCTTCTCCTATTTTTGATGAACAAGGGAGTCAAGGATTATGGTGGTGCTGACAGGAAAGTGGAGTTACAGCCATAATCAGATCAGCCTCACTCACATTGACTGGTAGAATAGCTCAATGGGCTGAATGGCCTACTGCTCCCATCTCTTATGATCAAACTTTATCAAAATATCCTTCTAGTATTTTCCATCTCGTCAGTTCACCTGGATTTCCTTTACACGGAGCTATGTTGCTTGCTTCAACCATTTGCTGCGGAGAGTGAGTTCCATATTGTCACCACTCCCTGGGTAATGAAGTTTCTTCTGATTTTTCTACTGGATCTCTTGTGACTACCTTATCTTTTACAATCCCTCATCTTGGTCTTCCCAGTGGAAAAGTTGAAACACCTTCTCCATGTTTTCCCTGATAAACTGCTTCAAAAAGTACATCCTTTATTCAGTCAACTGATTTATTTTTTAGAGATAAGAGCTCCACGACCTTCAGCCTTTCCTAGTGATTTGAATCTCACAATGTGGCAAGAGGCAGAGAAATTTGCAATTGATTGATTTTATTTACGATATACCATTCTTAAGAAAGGGGTTGATACAGTTCTGGAGACCAATCACATCGAGGAACACGGAGATAGTGCAGGATAGTGGCAATGAGGTAAGCTGATCAGCCATGATCTAATTGAGAGGTGGAACAGGCTGAATTGAATGAACGGTCTCCTCTTGTTTCTATGTATCTGTGAACGGTTGCATGCCGTTATCAGGCAGAGGGTTGCAGTAGTTTCTGAACCTCTGCGCACACAACATTGTGCTTTAAGTTGTCCACTGAAACTTGGATTCATGGGGATGGATCAGTGTCACTGATGTTAAGTTCCAACTCATAAACCTGCATGCAAGTTTGAACTTTTGCACCCAGTTTTATGGATTGTGACAACAATGTATTTTGATAAGCTGCTTGATGGGGAATTGTTCCATTGAGTTTATGAAGACTTCACCTTATCATGCACTTACTATAATTAGTGTAGTTTCTATGTGTCTGTACTTCATCGAGCCACAAGCATTGTATCCCATATCAAGACATCAGTACTAGTGCTTCTGAAAATCTCGCTGGAGTGCCCAGGGAGAACTAGAGTTGTAGCTCACATCATGCTTTAGTTATACAGGGTATTGGTGAGACCACTTCCAGAGGACTGTGGACTACTACAACGCAAGATGTAAGAGCAGAAGTAAGCCATTCAGCCAAGTGAGTCTGCTATGGCTGATCTAATCATCCTCAACTCCATTTTCCTGCCTTATTCCTACAACCCTGAGTTCCCTTACTGATTAAAAAAAAAATCTGTTATTCTCAGCCTTGAATATACTAACATCCCAGCCCCAACAGCCCTCTGTGTACAGTACTAGTCTCCTTATTTAAGGAAGGAATTAAATGCCTGGGAATCAGTACAGAGGAAATTTACTACACTAATATCTGGAATGGGTTGTTTCTATTACAAGAAAAAGTTAAACTGGTCAGACTTATATTTTCTGGAGTTTAAAAGAGTGAGAGATGATCTCTTCTCTCTCCTGGAACTGAAATCCATGTATTGGTCACTCTTAGTGCAAAGAACTTTTTTGGTATCAATAATTTGTCCGGTACTAATCTGAATTTGTAACCCTTTGTCCTCACAGAATCATAGATCCCTCATAAGTCACACAAGGAAGCCATTATACTATTTGTGCCTGTGTTGGCTCTATTATGAGCCTTCCAATTAATTTTACTCCTCTATCCTTTCTCTGTAGCCTGAAAATCTTTCCTTTGAATATTTTCCTTTTCAATTCCAGCTTTGATACTTACTGTTGAATTCCACCAGCCAATCAGGCAGGACCCTCCATACACTCACAGTTTCATTTGAGGACATTTCCTGAACGTATTTTTTTTTTAACCATCTTTTACACCCCCGTAAGATCATTTCTCAATTAAAATTCCAAAATGAGTAAACTCAAGGCTGTCTTTCTGTATTAACTTGTGTAAATATATATTCTGTTGCTGATGTGCTATATTTAATGGAGGTGATGAGAGAGACAAACTTGTCACTGCAGAGCTGGTTAGAACCCTCATCACCTCATTTCATGAAGGCCCACTGCATTAAGTAGCATCTAGGTACTAAGAAACATACAAAGTAGGATCAGATGTAGGCCATTCAGCCCTACCTGTTCTTCCATTCAATAAGATCATGGCTGATCTGTTCGTTTTTTGAATTTCACATTCCCATCTATAATAACCATTGCCTAATAAGAACCCTCCATCCGTGTATATTTTTAATAACCTGCGTCCACTGTCCTCTGAGGCAGATAGATCGAAAGTCTCTTAAAGAGGAAAGGTTTGTGTTCAGCAAGGGTGATACCTTAATTTTAAAACAGTGTCCCCTGGTTCTGGATCACCCACAAGAGGAGACATTGTTTCCGCATCTACTTTATCAAGACCATTTAGGATCTAATACACTTCGATCAAGTCATCCCTCATTCTTTGGGCTCATTTCCACTAGAGTTTCAATCTGTCCAATGTTCCTCACAAGACAACCTGCTTATTCCAAGTGTCAATCTAATAAATCTGTGAGCTACCTCCAATACATTCACATCCTTTCTTAAATAAGGAAGCCAAAACTGCACACAGTATTCGAGATATGGTCTCATGTGTATAACTGAAACATAACACCATTCCTTTAATGTTCAATTTACTTAATAATAAAGGGTATCAATCCCTTAGCCTTCTTGTTATGTGCTGTACCTGCTAGTATTCACAACCTGTCCTGCATAAGAGTGGTGCTGTGAAGTTCACAGTATTTACACTGTCTGCCTGAAACCATGTGACAAGCTATTAAAAAAATATCCAGGGCAATTTGAAAAAAAAACTCCAGGAAATTTCTCTCCCACACCTTAGTTAATCCAACAATTTCAAGAGATCACTCTGACCCAGATTAGTTTCACCTTCTCTGCCTTTGAGCCACTCCAGGACTCAACGGTTAAGGAAGGTGTGTTTGTATCTTGTCTAAACTGGTTGAAAATCAACCTGCGAGTCCTTCCAACACATGCCAAGGACAGGAGTAAAAGGAGAAATTCCTGGTCAGCCATGTGATGGGAAGAAATTCGGAGACTCTGCCATCACTGTCTATAGCACCAGGCCTTAATATGCGTGTAAAAGCATATGTTGTCACAGCACTCAGACTCACTGAGCATGCTGTGATGTACACACCTTTTGTTTGATTGAGGTGATCACAGCCTCGGAATAACCAACACAAAGGATTAAGGTTGAGAACTGTTTAACAAGTTATAGCTTGTGAAAATCTCCCATGACATTGCTACCAACAAATAGTGACAGGAAGTAGGGTTTTTGCGGTGCAGTGGTAGTGTCCCTGTCTCTGAGCCAGAAGATCTGGGTTCAAGACTCAAGACTCTTGGAGTGATAGACAGTTTTGGCAGAGTCTCCGGCTTTCCTTCCATCGCAGGCCAGACCAGAAATCTCTCTTGCTGTTACTGTTAGCTCTTTGCATGTGTTTAAGGGGCTTGCGGGTTGATATTCAACCTGGGCCAGAGGTGTTTTATGATATGTCTGAACAGGAAGATTACAATTATCTGTACTGACAGGAGCACATTGTAATCTATCAATTCAAACTGCAAAGTGTATCTGGGTGTGATTAGACTGTGGCTGAATGTTTAATGTGAGATCTAGATCCTGAAAATGCTCATCAGTTAGAAGCTAATTCCCCCAACCATACCCTAAGGTCATTTAGAGAGTAATTTTTTTTGTAGTAATCCAGCATCTTCAGGAAATGACATTTTTCTCATGATTGACTTGCGTCTATAACGATGAAATGTGGTGATCCAGGGCTTGATGGTCTATGTCAGACCTGCTCAAATTCCACTGGTAGCTATCCCTCTGGTAATGTTTAAATTGAATCAGAGAATACAGGACCATGAGGAAGCCACTCAGCTCATCAGTTCTGTTTTACCATTAGATTAGGTCAACCCACCTTCATTGCATAATGCGTCCAAATACCCTGATTGATTATAACTCAACCAATCTGTTTTGTAATTTTCCCTTAATCCCCAGGCCTCAATAGCTGGAGGGAATTGCGAATTTCTGCTATTCTCCTTAATATCACTTTTCAATTGCCTGGTTCTAATTGTGAGATTATGGTTCCTTTTTGTGGATTCTACGAGTTTGTCTCTAAATAATCCATCAAATCATTTAATCATCAGTCAAAGAGATCGCCCTAAAACTCCTGGATTCAACAGTTTGATACTTCTGAATTCATGAGCTAAAGTGTGATGGAAATTTATCATTTGAGTGAAAAACGCACAAAACTTTCTATACACTGACAATATAGACACATTGTTTTCACTGCAATGCAATTAATATTCTCTCACGTGTTTCAGGTAGTTACACGCAATATTTCCAGCCTGTTTGGGCCAGATTTTATTGCCCCTCCCTAGTTGCCATTGAGAAGGTGGTGGTGAGCTGCCTTCATGAATTGCTGCAGTCCACCTGCTGTGGGTTGACCCACAATGCCCTTAGGGAGGGAATTCTCAAATGAGCTGAGCACGGTGCCAAGGCGGAAGTAGGCGTTGTCTTAGTGAGGGTGCTGATCTGTCGTTGACATCTCACCTCAGAGAGAAGTGGGAAGCTGAGGGTGACGATAGTCTGGTTCAGCCTCCAGGAAAAGGCTTATGGATTGAGGTTTGTGTCAGAATCTGAACCAAATGACTTTGGTCTTCCCAATAGCCAGCTGGAGGAAATTTCTGCTCCTCCAGGAAAGGATGTCAGGAAAGCAGTTTGACAAATCAGAGACAGGAGAGGGATCGAGAGAGAGGTAACAGAGAACTGAATGTCACCATTCAATGAGAAGAATGTACTTCCTTTCACTAACACTTTAGGTACAAGGATGTGAAGGAATGGTGGACCAGCCATGGTAATTTGCCCCATAGTGTCCCGGGATGTGTAGACTAGGTGGGTTAGCCATGGGAAATGCAGGGATATGGGGATGAGGTGGGGGGCGTGCTTAGTCTGTGTGAGTTGCTCTTCAGAGGGTCAGTGCAGACTCAAAGGGCTGAATGGCTTCTTTTCATGCTGTAGGGATTCTATGCTTCTGTGATTCTAGGTCCCTTGCACGTGAATCATCTGTCTTGCTGTAAGTTTGGTTCTCTGATGCAAACACTGATGAACTTTCTAATGAGGCAATGCAATCGTTGCTTGGGGACCTGTCACAAAGTGGACAGCAACCTTCACTTTCAACAAAGTGGGTGTGAACTGAGATACTCCTCATAGGAGTACAGCTTGCTTACAATCCAACTTATTATAATTTTAACTTGCTGTTTTTAACCAGCACAACTTGGTGGACCAAGGTTTAATGCTGAGAAGACCTACAAATACAGTTATACCATGGAGATACAGTTAGACAGAGGTAGAGGAATGGACGAAGAGAGTGCCGGATTTAAAATTGCATCCAGCATCAACGTTGACTTGCTGTGGCGGAACTCAAGCAACGAAGGAGATCAGCTTATCAGAATTACGGTAGGTTCTGATTAATGGTAACCATTTTAACCGTAGAATGATTCAACACTCAAGGGGACCATTTGGCTCCTTGTACCTGTACTGGGAGCAGAGGTGGAGGGAGGGTTTGCTAGGGGAGAAGAATACTTACTGCTTTTGGTGATTGTTCTCTTCTCTCCCTTTGAAGCCACTTCTTGACTCTTTCTTTAGCTTCAGTCACAAGGCTCAGAAATGTCAGTATAGCAAGAGTTAGGGTGCTGACAGGAATCCACTGATTAACTAAGTGACTGAGTAAATATAGGGAGGGGCAAAAGGCAGGTCCTGGCAGGGAGCAGTGGAGAGGGGTCATTGCTGCCAACTGTCTGTCGCTCCTATGCTGCTATGTTTGTGCCCTGGCATCCTTGGAGAGGGAGCACATGATGTCCATTCTCAATACTTTTAGAGAGTTGGGCATCATAGAGGGTGGAGTGCCTTGTCTCCCCTTCCAACTCCATTTTGATGTAAGCCCCTCCCTCACTCCCTACTTCTCCTCACGTTTGGTAATTTGTATTGCCTTTAGAGAACGCAGAAGAGTACAGTACAGGAACAGGCCCTTCAGCCCACCGTGCCTGTGCCACTGTTGGCTATTTTATTTAACTTGATTAGTTGGAAACACGGGAGATTTCATTGGTGAAGGATAAATGATGACCATTACCATGGGTAATTTGGTTGTGGGGATACTTTCTGTTATTGGGGTGGCACGGTGGCTCAGTGGTTAGCACTGCTGCCTCACAGCGCCGGAAACCCGGGTTGTATTCCACCCTCGGGCGACTGTCTGTGTGGAGTTTGCACATTCTCCCCGTGTCTGTGTGGGTTTCCTCTGGGTGGTCTGGTTTCCTCCCACAGTCCAAAGATGTGCAGGCTAGATGGATTGGCCATGCTAAATTGCCCCAAAGTGTCCAGGGATGTGCAGGTTAGGTGAATTAGCAATGGGATAGACAGGGTGATAGGTAGGAGGAATGGGTCTGGCTGTGATGCTCTCATGGAGGGCTGAATGGCCTGCTTCCACACTGTAGAAATTCTACGATCCTGTGAAGATATAAAAAAAGAGGAGAAAGTGGCCCTATTGTTGTGTGGCTGATTAGCCAATAAATTCTTTCCATGAGAAAAAGATGTTTTGAGTTATATTTCACCCATATGCTTAGATCAGAATTGACAAGGAAGATCCCGGTGACTGAGGATCCCAAGACCGCATCAATCTCCCACCTGCCCAGGTGTTTTCTTACTCATTTTGACAGGAGACAAGGTGAAGATGATTGGGGACCTTCAGAGTTGGTTGCTTTTGGTTTGTTTTGGGGAACATGATTCTATGCGCAGGGTGTATTTTGTACATTTCAGACCCCTGACTTTCCGGGTTTAATCTTTCACCCTTCAGATACAGGAGTTTGAAGACAGTTCACCAGTCTCTGGTGACTGTCAACATACAGGCCAGGAAGATCCCAGACTCAGTCTCTGGCTGGAGTTGCCAACCTTCCAGGATCTTCCAGGTTCCATGTGACCACCAGTAAGCAAAAGGCCAGGAACAGAGAGTGTGTGTTCCCACTGCAGGAGATAGGGCACCATCATTAAAAATGTCTGTCACAATTCAATGGGCCTGCATTTTAGACATAAATATTTTTAATATTTAGCGGAAATATTTGTTATTAGTAAACAACCAGCCTGGCTAATAGGGAATAGACTTTTTTCCTTATGGATCTTACCAGGAATGAATGATCACTGGGTTCTCTATAACAGTATTGTAGTTATTTGTACATTAAATAATTAGGATGAAAACACCTTCTCTCAGTTCAGTAATAAATGGATCAAATGCTGGAAGTATTTAGCACCTTGGGCAGCATCTGGTGGAAGGCCACAGTCCAAGAACAGGGTGAGTAACCCAGGGTGGAGGTATCTCTGGAGGCTTCATTGCATTGCCCTCCCCATCACAATCATTTCCAGTTGATTAAGAATGACTGTAGATACAGGGAGGATGTTTCTTTGATTGTGAAGTCTCAAACCAGAGAACACAGTTTCGGGACAGAGTGTAGAGACTATTAATCTAGAGACCCAGCTAATGTTCTGGGGACCTGAGTTTGAATCCCACCATGTCAGATAGTAGAATTTGAATTCAATAAAACAAAAGAGTCTAATGATGACCATGAATCCAATGCCAATTATTGGAAAAACCCACCTGTGTCACTGATGTCCTTTTAGACAAGGAAATTGCCATCCTTACCTGGTCTGGCTTGCATGTGACTCCAGACCCACAGCAATGTGGTTGACTCTTAACTGTCCTCTGGGCAATTAGGGATGGGCAATAAATGCTGGCCTGGCCAGCGATGCCCTCATCCCATGAATGAATTTTAAAAAAGACCGTTTAGGACTGACATGAAGAAAGATTTCTTCACCCAGAGAGTGGTCACCCTATGGAATTCTCTACCACAAGAAGCTGTGCAGGTCAAGTCACGAAATATATTCAAGAAAGAGACCGATATATTTTTAGATTTTAAAGGGATCAAGTATTTTGGGGAGAAATGGAAATACAGCATTGAGATAGAGGGTTGGCCTTGATCGTATTGAATGGCAAAGCCGACTCAAAGGGCTGAATGGCCTACTCCTGCTCCTAGTTTCTATGTTGCTATGACTTCTCAATAACAATGGATCCACCCAGTTGGGCAATCGAACTGTCACCCTATTCACCTTACCCAAAGGAGGTTCTTCCTGTACTCTCCAATAATGAACAAAACTCATGATCTAGGATGGTGTGGTGAGCAAACCCAGTGGTTAAGCTCAAAAGCCAGACACTTCCAATCTTTTTTTGCCTGTCTAACTCTATATTAGCATAGACTTCTCCCCCATGCATTTACCTATTTTACATTTCAATGTATCTATGCTGCCAGTCCCTGAGGTAGTGAGTTCCACACTCTCACCACTCTCTTCATATATACATTTCTCCAGATTTCCTTCATGTTGGCGATTAACATCTCCATACTGTGTCTAATTTTGTCTCTCTTTCCCCATCACCCCCAAACAGAAACATCTTTGCTTCGTGTCAAACACATTCATAATCTCGAAAACCCAACCATGAAATTATTCAACACTGAGAGAGTCTGTTCAGTCTGTTGTTTCTATTCACACATCCCACTGCTCATTCCTCATGTTTCTGTCAATGTTTTTTCCTTTCCAAGTATTTATCTAATTCACTTTTGAAAGTTTCTATTGAAACTGCTTCCACTGCTTTTCCAGGCAGTGTGTCCCAGATCACAACTACTCACTGCCTTGTTTTGATTTTAATGCTCAGTTTCTCCCCTGATATTTAACTGCTGAATTGCATCCTTTCGCAGATAACTGATGTCAACTTTGAAAATGTGAGTGAACGAACGGATGACAAAAACATCTTTAAAGACTCTACAGGAGGAGGGATTCTGGGAAAGAGCAATCTGGCAGCTTTGAAGAGCCCAGTCCTCATCCACTGGATTAATGGGAAGGTACTGTGGACTGTTTTGTGATCAGCCTAAACTAAAATAGATTATCTGACCATTGTGACCTTGCTGCTTATGGGGTCTTGCTGTACATAAATTGATGGCCATGCTTGTCTATATTATGACAATGGCTACACTTCAAAAGGTGTTTCATTTGATTTGATTTCATTTATTATTATCACATGTACCAAGGTACAGTGAAAAGTTTTGTTTTGCATGCAGTACAGGCCGATCATACCATACAAAGTGCGTTAGGGTAATAGAACAGAGCGAGGAATACAATGTTACAGCTGCACAGAAAGTGCACAGAGAGCATGATCAACGTTAAATTTAAAATTTGAGACAACCATTCAGAAGTCTAATACCAGAGAGGAAGAAGCTGTTCTTGAATCTGTTGGTATGTGTGTTTAAGTTTTTGAATCTACTGCCCAAGTGAAAAGGTTGGAAGAGATTATAAGCAGGATGGGAGGGGTCTTTGATTATGTTCCTGCCTTCCCAAGGCAGTGAGAAGTATAGATGGAGTTAATGGATGGAAGGTTGGTTTGTATGATGGATTGGGCTGTGTTCATTACTCTCTGTAGTTTCTTACGGTCCTGGGCAGAGCAGTTGCCGTACCAAGCTGTGATGCATCCAGATAGAATGCTTTCTATGGTGCATCTAGAAAAATTGCTAAGAGTCTTGCTGCAACACTCTTTGGGATGTGAAGTGAAAGGTGCTATATAGATGCAAGTCCATTTTCTCTTTTTTAAATTGCATCCCTCGTGATTCATTGACATGAGCAGCTTTGAAATCCTTTATTAAACTTAAGGCACTAATTGCAGTCGCATTGAAAGGCTCTAAAAACTTTGGATGTATCTACAGGGATCAGGGGAATCTTATAGAAACTTATCAGATATTAACCAGCCTAGAAAAGTTCCTGAGCAATATTGCAAACAATTGCAGCAGATCACATCCATAAAACAGGACTAGAACTGGAGAAAGAAAAAGTTAGGGTTGGATACTAAGAAGAACACTGCTATTTAAGGAGATATTTCTTCTTTATTAATTCATGATCATTGCTAAGGCCAGCTTTTGTTACCCTCACTAATTGCACTTGAGAAGGTGGTGGTGAACCAGCTAAAACTCAGCACTCTGTGTGGTGTAGATCTGTCCATGGTGCTGTGGGAAGGGAGGTCCGCTGTGACCCCTCAATGATGAAGCAATGGTGATATATTTACAAGTCAGGATGGTGTTTGACATGCAGGAGAACTTGCTTGTAGGTGATGTGCCTGTGTACTTGCTACCTTTGTCCTTCTAAGCGGTTGAAGTTACAAGTTTAGAAATAATCAAGATGTGGAATACATTGGATAGGCGACAGAAATTTCTAATGATCAAAAGCACCAGTTAGTTGACTTTGCAGCTGGTAATAGAGGTTGCTTCTCTTGGTGCATGCACAAGGGTTTTTTTTTAATTCTGGTCAATCCAGAATTTATTGCCCACACCTTACTTTGCTAGAGAAGGTTGTAAGAAGCTGTCTCCTTGTACTGCTGCAGTCCTTGCGGTGCTTTACTCAAGGGTCATGTATTTGCCCTGTGTCTCCAATGTGTAATTTTGTGAATGGATCAGATCTAGCTCTGCCAATAATTACAAAGGTAATTTGTCAGCATGCGAATATACTTATGGTTGCCAGGGACCCAATGGTACTTTGACCTCTTGATGGTCATTACATCACTAATATGATTAAGGAGGAATGTCCACATTCAGAATTAACCAATTAAATTGTGACACAGTGGCTCAGTGACTATAATGCAGCCGCAGGAATTTTGCTGACTGTGGGAGTGACAAATGAATTCAAGGTTCAGCCAAGGATTTACTAGCAGCGGCCAAGAGAAGATAATACTTTACAATCACAAATGATATTGCAGGTCATAACCATGTATTTGAGACTGTAGAGGTCTACTGGTGCTGACAGTGGACCAGAAATCAATGGATACTGTCAAATGATCTGGGGGCTAGAGTTTAAATCTTACCAAGGCAGGTGGTAAGAGTCATAAAGTCATAAAGCATGGAAACAAAGCCTTTGGTTCAACTTGTCCATGCTGACCATGTTTCCCATTTGCCTGCATTTGGCTGCCCTCCCTGTAAACCTTCCATATTCATGTACCTGTCCAAATATCTTTTAAATGTCATAACTGTACCTGCAACTTCCTCTGGCCTTTCATTCCAGATATGAACCACCCTCTGTGTGAAAATGTTCCCCCTCAGGTCCCTTTTAAATCTTTCAACTTTCACTTTAAAATTATGCCCTCTAGTTTTTAACTCTGCTACCCGGGGAAAAAGACCTTTGCAATTCACCTCATGATTTTATAAACCTCTGTAAGTCACCCTTCAACATCCTATGCTCCAGGAAAAAGAAGTCCCAGCCTATCCAATTCATAAAAATCTGGAAGTGAATGTTAATCACAGTAATTGTATCATGGAAACCCATCTGCTCAGTTTGGTCACTGGCTGACTCCAGATCCTTTTTCTGATGAAGGGTCTAGGCCTGAAACGTCAGCCTTTCTGCTCCTGTGATGCTGCTTGGCCTGCTGTGTTCATCCAGCTCTGCACCTTGTTGTCAAGGTAAAGTTACTATAATCTTACCAAACAATGGGGCTACTCTCTCTCTCTCTCTCTCTCTCTCTCTCTCTCGAGAGACACAATTGGTATTGGGGACAGGGGCAGTGGAAGGTCACATGATGAGGCCTCCAGGAGTGCACCCAGCCAGAGTTAGCGACCCAGCTGAATAGGTGGATGTGAAACTTGCAGTTATGTTAGAGATCCCTTTCGGAGGGCTCACACTGGAACAATGCACTTCCTCCTGTGTTATAACATTCCAATAATCTACAGCAGTTTGCGTGGTACCCATTCCAGTGAGTGGAATTCTAGCCTCTATTTTATAAATGAGTTTTACCTATGCAGGAGTGATAACTTACAGGTTTCTGAATCAGAAGGGTGAGGGCAGAGGTTGAGAAGGAGGTCCTCATGTTAACCTCATCCAGTGCAGGAATTGAACCCGTACTGTTGCCAACCCCTTTGCATTGCAAACTAGATGACTGACCCTCATCTCCAGATCTACAGCAATGCGGCTAACCCTAAACTACCCCCTGAAACACTCAGCAAGCCAGTTCAAGGGTAATTAGGGACAGGCAAAAAAAAAACACTAGCCTTGCTAGTGATGCCCCCATCTCACGAGAAAAGGCAAGAATTTTATTTATTCATTTGTGGGATGTGGGCGTCGTTGGCTCTCCAGCATTTATTGCCCATCCTTAGTTGCCCTTGAGAAGGTGGTGGTCAGCTGACTTCTTGAATAGCTGCAGTCTAACAATTAGTTTAAGGTTAGTCCTAACAACCCTCTAGAATTGCCCTGGAGTTTCCAGGAGTTGAATATTGATTTCCAGGCTCTGACTTGGGCAAAAAAAACCCCAAGGGAGACAGTTCATCAGAGTCTTCCAAAAAGTTGTCTGCTTGTCTAAAAACAAATTGTAATTAGAGGACAAATGTATTCAAAAACAAATATTGGAGATGAGGAGAAAAGACCATTAAATGAAAGTGCAGAATCATTCAGTCAGCAAAGATATTTCCTTGCTTCTGATTTGGCCATGAGAAGATGGGCACCATGATAATGGATCGACCACTGGAGGCAGTGTCGGGAGCAGGAGCAGTGGAAGGTCACGTGATGAGGCCTCCAGGAGTGCACCCAGCCAGAGTTAGCAACCCAGCTGAACAGGTAGATGTGAAACTTGCAGTTTTGTTAGATATCCCTTTCAGAGAGCTCACAACAGAAAAATGCGCTTCCTCCTCTGTTATAACATTTTGATAATCCATAGCAGTTTGCTTGGTACCCATTCCAGTGAGTGGAATTCTAACCTCTACTTTTTAAATGAGTTTTACCTGTGCAGAGGTGATAACTTACAGGTTTCTGGATCAGAAGGGTACACTTTAACTCTGTGAATTATTGTAATGATCATTGTGTGATAAAGTCTTCATTACTACACGGATGGCAATAGGGTTGTGCCTGAGTGTTGCTTAAGGTTCAGAGTCTGGAATCCTGGAGGCTGCAAATAGAGATAGGACACCTTGGCAGTTCAAAAGTCAGGGTGCTTATTCGTAACCTTAATAAAAAGAAAACTGATAGATTTATCTGTGACTTTACACTCACTGGTTGTCAAATGCAGAGTAAAGTGCACCTTTATGTGGTGAGTTGTCTTATCTTTCAGGTAGATGATACCTGATACCATAAATGTGCCATCACAACATTCTTAATTGGAACAAGAGACAGGAGGTGATATTGAACTTGTTCAAGATGCTTGTTAGACCTTAACTGAAGTATTACGTATATTTGTGGGCATCACATTGTAGGAAAAATGTGAACATTATTGAAGAGAGTGCAGAAGTGGTTTACAAGAATGGTTCCAGGAATAAGAAGTTTCAGTTATAAGAATAGATTGAAGAAGTTGGGCCTGTTCACCTTGGGGAGAAGAAGACAAGACAAAATTTGACAGAAATTTTCAGTAAATACAATGAGGCCAGACAGACAGGAAGAAACTATTCCTACTCATAACATGATCAAGAACCAGATTCATAGATTTTAAGCAATTTGCGAAAAAGCAAATGTGAGTTGAGAAAAAAAACTTTTTCACCCAGTGAGTAGTTAGGGTCTGGAATGCACTGCCTGGAAATGAGATGTAAGCAGGTTCAATTAGAAAGAAATAAGGTGCAGGGTTACAGGGAAAAAAAGCAGGAGATTGGCACTGTGTGATGATGTTCATTTGAAGATCTGATGCAGATATAACGAGCCAAATGATCTCCTGCACCAAAATACATCTGTGATTCTATGATAACAAAACCCTGTTTTAATTGCATTAGGAGTGTGAGGGATTCTCCTCAGCAAACTATCACACGGTTATTCCCATATCTCACCCTCTCTGGGCTTTTCCAGGGAGGGGAGCTGATTGTCAAGACGAGTTCCCAAATTTATAACTTCATTTGGAGCCAGTCTTATGTTCAGAGGCTGAGCCCACTAGTGTCCTGAGGTGTCCTGGATTTCTGTAGGAGGTGAACGACCTTTCTGTAAAAGTAGGAGCTGGGATAGGGCTATCAGATTAAGTATGTTGACTGGAGCTCCTGCAACCAGCTTTTTAACACAATTCATCATCAGCTTCCATTGTAAGAAACCAAATGGACCTGAAGGATTGGAAGAAAGACCAGCACAGATACAGTGGCCTGAATGGACTCCATACCTCTAAGAACCTGTGACTTTATATATTCCTGTCTTTACAGTCATTGGATGTTGCAAAATGCCTTATAACCAATGAATGTAGTGCGGTCACTGTAGGAAATATGGCAGTCATTTATTGCACAGCAAGCTCCCACAAACAGCAATGTGATAATGAATAGGTAGTTTTTGGTAGTGCCGTTTGAGAGATAAATATAGGCCAGGACACTGGGGAGAACTTCCTTCTTCAGCGTAATGGTACTGTCCACTCGAGTGAGCAGGCCTACAATCTCATCCAAGAGGAGGACAGTTTTTCCTTTGTTGTTTGAGTTGTGGGCGTTGTCAGCATCTGTTGCCCATCCCTAATTTACCTTGATCTGAATGGACCATTTTCAGAGGGCAGTTCCAAGTTAACACATTGCTGTGGGTCAGGAGTCACAAGTAGGCTAGACCAGGTAAGGATTGCAGATTTACTTCCCTAAAGAACATTAATGAACTAAATGGGTTTTTACAGCAACCAGTGGTCACCTCACCAACACTGACTCTGGCTTTTAATTCCAGACTTATTCATTTGCATCCACCAACTGCATGGACAGAACCTGTGTCCCCAGAGTATTCACTGGGCCTCTCCATTACTAAACCAGCGATACTGCTACTTTGTCACTGTCTTCCCTAATGAATGAGGAACAAGAAACACCCATCACCCCTTCCCCCTCCCCCCTCCCCCCTCAAACCAATAATGGGGAACATGATACGCCCATCTACCACCACCACTACCACCACCTCCCGCCCACCATACCAATAAGGTTTCTTATCCATCCCCAGCATTACATCCCAGGACCATAAAGTAACTAAATGTCCCTTCTCCCTCTCCTCATGTATCTTGGTCCTTTCTGTGGGACCACAACCAGTGCTTTGTGTAGAACACAAACAGGAGGAGGTCATTTGGCATTTTTGACCTGTGCTTTCATTCAATTCAATCTTGGCTCCTCTGCTTTTTAACTCTGTTTATCTGCCTTGGTTCCATTCATTTGAAGTAACTCCATAGAAGCTGGTATCCTGTCACCAAGTCACCTTTTACTAACACATGCATAGTACTTGACACTGGGTCTGGCTCCCTCACAGTCAGCCCTCAGAGTGAGCAGAACCTCTGACACTTCTGTTGTTATCTGTCAGCCAGGGCTCCCCGTTTGGACCAGTTTAACAGCCCCAATCAGGGAAATCATATTCTATAAGGTCCAGAAGATAGAAAGGACTGCTCATGCTGGAAGTCAGAGTCGATAAAATATGGCAAAACGCCTTACAACCAATGAATGAAACTCATTACAATCACTACACCCTTAAGTGACAATGTACAGAAAAAAAGTAACTAAATAAACCATTGTATCTGAGATAATTGGAATAAATGCACAACACAACCCTATATTGAAGGAAACTACATCATTTTTATAATAAAGACTGAAAGTTTTGGAGAAACGTAGCAGGTATGGCCATACCCGTGGATGGAAAAACAGAGTTAATGTTTTGAGTCCAGTGTGACTGTCATTTAAAACACTTTATATAACTTGTTAAGAAGGCGGTTCCTCCCCATTTCTGCCTGTTTGCTCTTCAAAGATGTTGATTTATGCTGGAATACTATCCCAGGGCAGCCAATTCTCCAGTAACTCATTCAATTATCATATAAGGAGGTCATTCAGCCCACTGTGTTTGTGTCACATCTTTTAAAGAGTCCCATTAGTCTGACTCTATTTTTTTTCCCCACAAAACCCTGTAATTTAAAATAAAATTATTTTCAAGTATATACCCAATTCCCTTTTGAAAGTTATTGTTGAATCTGCTGCTCCATGCAGCACATTCCCCATCTTAAAATCTCATTGCGTAGGAACAATTCCCCTTTTCTCAGCTTTAATATTTTTGATTATCCCCTTAAATCCATGTCCTCCAGCTACGAACTCCAATGTCAGGGGAAACCAAATTCAATCCAACACAACAGAACCATGCGGATGTGGAGTTGATGGGCTGAATGGCCTCTTTTCACATCATAGCAATACTGTGAGAACAATTCATGATCATTCACAATAACTAGTAAGTATATCATTCATCATCAGATTTACTCAACAATTTACAAAGCCCCATATTTCATCTGGTCCTTTGGTGGCCATACATTCAGCTGCTTGGGCCCTATGCTCTGGAATTCCCTTTCTAAGATTGTCTATCCCTCGTTCCTCCTTTAAGATGTCCCACGTCATTGGCCAAGCTTTTAGTCACCCTGTCCTAATATCTCATTATGTGGATTGATGTCAAATTTAGCCTGATTTCACTCCTGGGGACATTTTTTACCAAGTTAAAGGTGCTACAGAAACGCAAGTAGTTGCTTTTGTTGAGGACTTTACCTATTTCCAGCACCAGGTGTACTCTCTTCAACCTTGATGTTTTCATTCTCCAGGTGAAGACCTTTTATTCATTTTCTAACGAACCGTTGATAATCCAGAACATCAAGAGAGGCCTCACCAGCCTGTTCCAAGTACAGCTCACAACGACCAGTCAGACCGAGGTAAACCTATCTTTATGAAACAGTTCTATATCTTTTAGGGTTGTGGTGGGTCTGCAATTTCATGATTCATTGCAATTCACTATTCAAACTTGCTCCTGTACACACACTATTTAATCTCAATAAATGCGTGTTTCATGTTGGCTTCTTCTATTAAAAATAACAAAATTTTTCAGCATTTACTCTCTCCAATACTGACGCTCTGTAGTAGCAGTGCATACTAGCTACAAGATACACTGCAGAAATTCACCAAAGATCCTCAGACAGCACCTTCCAAACCCACGACCACTTCCATCTGGTAGAACAAGGGCAGCCAATACATGGGAACACCACCCCCTGCAAGTTCCTTTCCAAGACATTCACCATCCTGACTTGGAAATATATCACTGTTCCTTCACTGTTGCTAGGTCAAAATCCTGGAATTCCCTTCCTAATGGCATTGTAAGTGTACTTTCTAGTCACTGTCTTCTGGAGGGCAATTAGGGATGGGCAATAAGTGCTGGCCTAACCAGTGATGCCTATTATACTCCCTGTACACCCACAACTGTGTTGCCAAATTCCAAATGAACGCCATCTACAAGTTTGCTGACGACACACTGTAGTGGGACAGATATCTAACAACACTAGTCAAGATACAGAAGGGAAATAGAGGACTTGTTGATGTGGTGCAAGGAGAACAACCTCTTTCTCAAAGTCGGCATTGATCATTGACTTCAGAAAGAAATGATGTGAATGCGTTGCCATCTACAACAACGGAACTGAGATTGAGAGGGTGGAGAGCATCAAGTTCCTTGGAGTGACGATAACTGACAACCTGTCCTGGGCTTCCCATGTAGATGTAATGGTCAAGAAGGCACAACAACACCTCTTCTTCCTCAGGCAGCTCAGGAAATTTGACAAGTCCATAAGGTCCCTCACCAACTCCTACAGATGCACCATTGAAAGCATACTGTCCGGGTGCATAACGGCCTGGTACGGCAACTGCTCTGCCCAGGACCGTAAGAAACTACAGAAGGTGCTGTGCACAGCCCAGACCATCACAGAAGCCAACCTCCTGTCCATGGACTCCATTTTCATGACTTGCTGCCGTGGAAAGGCAGCCAACATCATCAAAGACCCATCACACCCCAGTAATGATCTCCTACAACCTCTTCCATCAGGCAGAAGATACAGAAGCCTGAACACATGCACCAGCAGGTTCAGGAACAGCTTCTTCCTGGCCGTTATTAGACTGATGAGGGGACTCTTTACCCTCAAATAATGCTGATCTTGTTAAAGTTGATCTTGGCTAGCGCATGCCCTGTGCAATGTAACCTCTATGCCTCTAGCTAAATCTTTTTATAAGCTCTCATCTGTACATCCTTACTTACTAAGATCTGTCTACACTGCTGGTAAACAAAGTTTTTCACTGTACTCCAGTACACATGACAATAAATCAACCAATCAATCAATCAATTAATCAAACCACAGCCCATGAATGAACATGAAGAAAGTAAACTTGACACAAAAGCTACAACAGCAATAATCTTTACCATGTCTGCAGCTACTGATTGTGTGAGATGACAAGGCAACTGAAATGACTCATAAGTGATGGATAGAAGGAGTGGCCAGCTCCTGCATAGTAATACCTATCATAGCTGGGAACTGTCCAATGACAAACTTACTTGTTCTCTATTTGTTCATGACAAGGAAAGGATCGTATGGATGGATACGCTGGGTGACCAGTGGAAAGGGTGATGTGGGTGGAGGGGAGTGAGATGGTTGAAGGTGATGAAGCCTCTATGGTTCTCCATAGAGTCATACAGCATGGAAACAGACCCTTCGGTCCAACCAGTCTATGCTGAACATAATCCCAAACTAAACTAGTCCCGCCTGCCTGCTCCTGGCCCATATTCCTCCAAACCTTTCCTATTCACGTATTTATCTAAATGTTTTTTAAACGTTGTAACTGTACCTGCATACACCACTTCCTATGGAAGTTCATTCCACACGCGAGCCACCCGCTATGTAAAAATTTGCCCCCATGTCTTTTTTAAAATCTCTCTCCTCTCACCTTAAAAATGTGCCCCCTAGTTCTTGAAATCCCCGATCCTAGGGAAATGACAACTATCCTTATCTCTATCTATACCTCTCATTATTTTATAAACTTCTATCAACCTCCTACGCTCCAATGAAGAAAGTCCCAGCCTATCCAGCCTTTCTCTATAACTCAAACCTTCAATATCTGGCAATATCCTGGTAAATTTCTTCTGAACCTTTCCCGGCTTAATAATATCTTTCCTATAACTGAGAACCAGAACTGGACACAATCTTCCAGAGGAAGCCTCACCAATGTCCTGTACAACATCAACGTGAAGTCCCGACTCCTATACTCAAAGGATGGAGCAATGAAGGCAAGTGTGCCAAATGCCTTTTTAACCACCCTGTCTATATGTGATGTAAACTTCAAAGAATTATGTACCTGAACTCCTAGGCCCCTCTGTTCTGCATCACTACCCAAGACCGGCCATTAATTATAAAACCCTACCCTTGTTTGTTGTACCAAAATGCAATACTCACATTTATTCAGATTGAACTCCACTTTTTCAGCCCATTGACCCATTTGATCAACAACCCTTTGTAATCTTAGAAAACCTTCTTCACTGTACTATGCCACCAATTTTAGTGTCAAACTTACTATGTTCCTGGGTATGGAAGGTTTGAGTTATAAGAAAATGCTGAATAGGCTGGGACTGTTTTCACTGGAGTGTAGGAGGTTGAGAGGTGACCTGGTAGAAGTTCATGAAATAATGAGGGGTACAGATAGAGTTAATGGTAGTTGTCTTTTCCCTAGGATGGGGGATTTCAAGACTAAGGGGCACATTTTTAAATCTCTCTCCTCTCACCTTAAAGACAAAAGAGGCAAATGTTTTATACAGGGGATGGTTCGCGTGTGGAATTAACTTCCTAAGGAAGTGGTGGATGCAGGTACAGTTACATGTAAAAGACATTTGGATTGATATATGAATAGGAAAGGTCTGGAGGGATATGGCCCAGGAGCAGGCAGGTGGGATTAGTTTAGTTTGGGATTATGTTTGGCATGGACTGGTTGAACCAAAGGCTCTGTTTCTGTGCCGTATGATTCTATGACTACTAACCATGCCTTCTATATTCTCATACAAATTGTTTATATAAATGACAAACAAAAGAGGACCCAGAACGGGTCCTTGTGGAACACTGCTGGTGACAGGCCACTAGTCTGTAAAGCAACCCTCCACCACCATACTCTGTCTCCCGCCATTAAGCCAATTTTGTATCCAATTGGCAAGATCACCCTGAATCTCATGTGACCAACCTTTACTAATTAGTCTATCGTGTGGAACCTCGTTAAAGCCTTTACTAAAATCCAAATAAACAATGGCTATTGTACTGCCATCATCAATCTTTTTGGTAACTTCCTCAAAAAATTCAATCAAGTTTGTGAGATATGGTTTTCCTTGCAGAAAACCATGCTGACTATCCTTAATCAATTTTTGCCTCTCTAAATGTCCATAAATCCTATTTTTTATTATCACCTTCAACAATTTATCCACAACTGATGTCAGACTCACAGGTCGTAGTTCTCCGGTTTCTCCTTACAACTTTCTTAAGCAAAGGTACAACATTAGCCACCCTCCAGTCATCAGGCACCTCACCCGTAGTTTTAGATGATGCAAATATTTCTGCAAGGGGTTTGCAATTTTCTCCCTTACTTCCCATAACATTCTCTGATCAGGTCCCGGAGATTTATCTACCTTTATATTCTGTAAGATCTCCCAAACTTCCTCTTCTGTAATGTGAACTGTTTTTAAAACATCAAAGTTTATTTCTCTGCATTCTCCAGACTCCATTTCTTTCTCTACAGTAAAAACTGACACAAAATGTAATTGGAGTGGGCAACCTAATGTGAGGATTGTCAAAATGAATTATCTCCTCCACTTTTAATTATCTTATTTTGTATTTCTAGTCTTTCTTTCTCTCTTATCTTTCAACTTTTTCTCATTCCACAATCCTCTCCTCTTCTCCCTTATTTCTTTCAGTTTGTCTCACGTTTCAACCATATGTTCACCAGGTTGACATCTCTGGGAAGTGCAAGGTGAATTACCAGGCCCATGACAACAAGGTGACCAAAGTGAAATTATTGGACAGTTGCAAAGGAGTTCAGAGAGGATTCACCAGTCACAGCAAGGTCAGTATTAAGATGACATCCAGCACTTCGATCCCCACAGTGATCAACAGTTCACTGATATCTGCAGGTGTGTCTATGAATAGAGAAGCCAGGAAGAATTGTGTGAAGTTGCATCAAATTTACATTGCAGAGACAGGTCATTCAGACCATCTGCTCCATGCAGTGTCTCTTCTCCAGATAAGCCTACTCACATTTTACTTCATTAGCTATCTTCCTTCTCCCATTTCCCTCTTGTCCTTAGCCAGAGGCAGGTGGAAGCAGATTCAATAGGAACTTACTGAGGGAATTGGAGAAATATTTGCAAAGGAAGGAAGACCAAAGGGAAAGAGTGGGAGATTGCGGCCAATTGTGTATGTGAAAATCCTGTGTACGTGTGTCAGTGTGTGTGTGAGAGTCTGTGTGTGCATGACTGTATGTGTGAATGTGAGTATGTGTCTGTGTGTGTAAGTATCCTGTGTGCAGCAGGCGGTAAAGTAGGCAAGTGGTATATTGGCCTTCATTGCGAGAAATTTTGAGTACAGGAGCAGGGATGTGTTGTTGCAGTTGTACAGGGCCTTGGTGAGACCACACCTGGAATATTATGAGCAGTTTTGGTCTCCTTTTCTGAGGAAGGATGCTCTTGCTCTCGAGGGAGTGCAGCAAAGGTTTACCGGGCTGATTCCGGGGATGGCAGGACTGATGTATGAAGAGAGATTGACTAGGTTAGGATTGTTTCAGACAAGTGAGGGGGTATCTCATACAGGTTTATAAAATTTTAACAGGACTGGACAGGGTAGTTGGAGGGAGGAACAAAAACAAAGTTGCTGGAAAAGCTCAGCAGGTCTGGCAGCATCTGTGAAGGCAAAAACAGAGTTAACATTTCAGGTCCAGTGACCCTTCCTCAGAACTGATGGTGGCTGGGAAAACGTCAGTTTATATGCAGAAAATAGGGTAGGGAGTAAACGATAAGATAGAGCCCAAAGAAAGAGAAAGACAGTGGGACAGACAAAGGAGTTGCTAACGATCAGGCTGGGAGGGTGAATAGTTGTTAATGGGGACCGTTAGTGACTAACAACAGGGGTTGTGTAAAGGCAGGCTATGTGGTAACAAAGCCTGGTATGTGGGGTAGGTGGCTGGGACATGGGAGAGTTTAAGCCCTAAAATTATTGAACTCAATGTTGAGTCCGGAGGGCTGTAAGATCCCCAAGCGGAAAATGAGATGTTGTTCTTCCAGCTTGCGCTGAGCTTTGCTGGAACTCTGCAGCAAACCAGAGACAGAGGTGTTGGCCAGGGAACAGGGTGGTGCGTTAAAGTGGCAGGCAACAGGTAGTTCAGAGTCTTTTTTGCGAGCAGAACGTAGATGTTCTGCAAAGTGGCTGCCAAGTCTACGCTTTGTTTCCCCAATGTAGAGGAGACCACAATGTGAGCAGTGAATGCAGTAGACCAGATTCTGGTCTACACTGGGGAAACGAAGCGTAGACTTGGCGATGATGAAGCAGTGAGCATGAAAGAAGAAATTACACTTCTTTTCTTTTGAGATAAATTAGTTCCTACATATGATTTATTAATATATTACACCCAACTTTGATTAAAGCAAAGGAAATGATTCCTGCTTCATGTTTCCCATTTGTATTAAATTGGATGACAAATGACTTGCTTCCACTTTTGGTTATTTTCAATTAACCTGTTTGAACATGTTATGACACACCTCCAACACAGGTAGGTCTTGAACATGGGCCTTCTAATCCAGAGGTAGGGACGCTGCTAATGCATCACAAGAGTCCTGGAATTTGCATTTTTTTGTCGAGCTGTGATGACCACTTGAGTTTTAGTTAAAGGTTCTGACTTTGAGGGATCAACACCAGTCATCTATTTACAATGAGAATCACTGACTGTGATGGAAGAGCTATATTCAAGGTGAGAGAGTGAAACGATATTGTACCGTTATGCATTTTAATGCTGACTTTAATTTTTTAGGTATTAGGAGTCAATACAACATCAACATCAGCTAGCATTTATCTACTGGAGAAGAATCTCATTCGTTCTGTACTGTCTGAGGAACATATCCTGGTTTCACTCAATCTACGGCAAGAATTGGCAGCCAAAGTTTTATCGACGTGAGTTCACAATGTTGATACTTGAACAGAGGGGAGACTTGCATTTATATAGTGCCTTTCTCAAACCCAGGATGTCCCAAAGCACTTTACAGCCAATTAAATAATTATTGAAGGTGTTGTCATGGTTGTAATGTAAATAATAGAGTTAAACATGCACCAGAATTCACTTATTATAATGTCTAAAGTTACAACACTGAAACTTGAGAAAGGCAGACAAGATTGATCATTTCAATATTATCACTTGTAGTCAATAAACTGAAATGCCATTTCTAAGCCATCTTTTCACATTGAAATGGGGAAAAGCATGGGGAATATGCCTGTCAAACGTTGCAGCATGGTGGATTTCTACAGGAAACTGAACAGCATGTGGAAAACCCCTAACATTAAAACTATTTCCTTCTCTTTATAGACAGAGGTTGGAGTTTCAGTTGACAAAGACGGGACCTAAACAAATCCAAGCAGAACAAATTAGCAGTGTTGTTAATCATGTGAATCCGGAATTTGTGTCCATCCCTCTGACCTCAGCAGCTGTCAAAGCAACGTGCAAAGGTTGCCCTTCAGTAAGTAGTCAAAACATTTCTAACGTTCTTTTGGTGATGTTTGAGAATTAATTTTGCACATTAAGTTAGTCCTGAAGAATATTTTTTCCATAGTTTGCAGCTGGCATCAAAAAAAACAAGCATTTCCAATTCATAGAATTATAGAATTCGCATCGTGTGGAAGCAGGCGACTTGGCCCGTCGAGTTTACATTGCCCCTCCGAAGAGTATTTCAACCAGACCCTATCCCTGTAACCCTGCATTTCCCATGGCCAACCCACCTAGCCTGCACGTCCCTGGACACTATGGGAAATTTAGCCATGAGCAGAATTTTTATTGGCAGTCCCTTCATATCGAGGATATTCCTTTCAGTGGATAAGTCGGGGAGAAGCAAAATGTCTCTTTTTGGAACAGCTTTGGAGTCCTGTCTTGGTTATACATTGCTCTTCCACTTTCAGGCCATCAGTCCTCAGCCAGTCATCTGGGGACTGTTGTAATTGTCCTGTATTTCTGTCTCTCTCACCATTCTCTTTTTCTCAGTCACTGCTCTTGTTAATTGGAAGCTCTTGATATAATTTTAGATGATGAACTGCCATTATGGACAGGATAACCCTGTGCCTTACGAAGGTTAAGTTTGTATTTTTCTCTCTCTGTTGGCAGCTTATTGACTATTGGAAGACCATACGGGAAGAACTGGAGCCTGAGAACCTTGCAAAAGCCTCTGCCACCAGGAGTTTCCTATTGCTGGTTCAGGCTTTGAGAAAAGCCAAGAAGGAAGATATCCTGAAAGTCCTGAGAAGTGAGAATGACAGCACACTGTGAGTCACACTCTCACTCACTGCTCTAAGACAATTTCGGATTTTGAGGATGGACTTGGTGAATCAATTTGCCAAGGACACAAAAGTCAGGAAGGAGGCAGATAATAAGGACCATTGTAAAGGACGAGCAAGTAGTGGAGAAATGTTGTCTTTCTTGAAAATCAGTGAGACTTTTTGATTAAAACAGAAATTGCTGGAGAAACTGAGCATGTCTGGCAGCATCAGTAGAGAGAAAGTAGAATTAACTTTTCAAGTCCAGTGACCTTTCCCCCAAACCTTGCAGGACTCTGCAGCCTTTAGGACTCAATAATTTTGGGGCCTGAGCATCTTCTTTCATGTCCTTTACCCATCCCCACACTCCAGGTCCTGTCATGACATGGGCTGCTTTTAGCACAGTCAAACCCATTTTCATCTACACATGGTCCCCATTATCACCTCGCGAGCTTCTCTTCTTCCTGTTCTGAAGAAGAATCATACTGGAATCAAAACAACTCTGCTTTCTCTCTCCACAGATGCTGTCATGACCTGCTGAATACCTCCAACAATTTCTGTTTTTGTCTGATTCCCAACATCCGCAGCTCTTTGTTTTATTTCATACTAGGCATAAAACTAACAAACACAATTACAGGTAGTAAATAAATCATTTTCTTCATCTGTTTCATATGCCCCCACCACCCCCATCCAATAATGACCCTAGGACTGAAGTCAAATGAACTGAATGAAAGAGTTGTAATAGCAGATTGACACTGTGCAGCACAGAGATTGGGAATAAACCCATTCACAGGACAGGAGTAGCTTTGAATCAAAGTTTAACACCCTTTAGTTTGTTGATTAAGGGGACTGTTATTTATCAGTTAATTGTCTTAAACTAAAAGTAGAGAAAATAGTAAGTGAAACTTGGAGCTGGCCTTACTGGTTGAACTCGTCTTGCGTACACTAATATGGAACTCACAGTTTGAATCAGCGCCATTGTTTCCAAGTTTTACTTGTGGTCTTTGCCCAGATGACCACTGCTGGCACTTGTGGTATTTGCCATTTTGCCAGCATGTGGTTGTTTGAGCAACTAGGGCAACAGGTAGATGATTGGTTAGAGTTGATTAATTGATCTGTCTGTGTTGAATAATTCAATATTTCTTAAATTTGATCTGAATAGTTCCTGAATACAGAGTAACATCCGTGTGACTGTGGACAGGGTAGAAGCGATTACTCAATGTAAAGAGACAACAAGGTGCAGGGCTGGATGAACACAGCAGGCCAAGCAGCATCATAGGAGCAGAGAGGCTGACGTTTCGGGCCTAGACCCTTCATCAGAAAA
>NC_063332.1:174164617-174198767 GCF_021869965.1 Rhincodon typus
TCAGCCTCTCTGCTCCTATGATGCTGCTTGGCCTGCTGTGTTCATCCAGCCCTGCACCTTGTTGTCTCGGATTCTCCAGCATCTGCAGTTCCTACTATCTCTACTCAATGTAAAGTTGGAACTTTGGAAGTTGATGTTCACCCCTCAGATCTGTGATCAATTGCACTCATCCAGTTGCTGTTCAATCTTTCTATTACAGTCCACAGCTAGTTGATGCTGTGACCTCAGCTCAGACCACAGCTTCATTGGCAGCGATGTTGGAGTTCTTAGATTTCGGAAATGACAGTAGCACCATCTTACAGGAAAGGTTTCTGTATGCTTGTGGCTTTGCTTCTCACCCCACTGAGGAATTATTGAAAGCGGTAATGGTGAGTATTTCGTCTGAGAAATGAGATATCGCCACATCAGCATGATTTTTAAAAAGGGTACCTCTTTTAGTTATGCCCTCTTCCTGTCCTGATGCAGTAATTCTTAGTGGGATAAATTCCCTCAGACATAGTAGCTCTGTGCATTATCCAAAGGGTCATTCTGCATTGGGACAGTAAGGCCAACATTATGTGAGGGTCTGTATTGCTGCCAACGGACATTGTGAAACAAGTACAAAGCAATGCCTGTGACTTTTCAGATGAGCAGTAGATTCAGTAAGCTTGAAAAACAAGCCCCAGAATATCAAAAGACCATCAAAGAGTGGCAGAGATTGATAAATATGACTTGAGTCCTGCCATTGAGGTACAGTCACACATGGTTCTCTTTACAATAGGAAGCAATCAGGGACTGGGAGCTCCGGCTCTGAGTCATTAGGGATGATTGTAACCAACAGTCCAAACATGGAGCCTTTACCCAGTTAGGGTAGAGTGGGAATGCCAACTACTCAGACCCAGCCTATTCCAAGAGGATGAATGATCAACCTGACTTGGCGAAGGGAGAGCTTTAACCCTCACTTTCCAATTTACAGACTCGATAAGATCAATACATGGTATTTAGAGATATGCAGACACAGGGCAGCCATAATCTCTCCATCAAAGAGGTATTAAAGGGTATGAGGGGAGAAAGCCCAAGTGGGTAAACCTTTCAGTCATTCATGGGACATGGGAGTCACTGGTTGGATTGGCATTATTGCCCATCCCCAGTTGAGAAGGGATGTAGAGCCACCTTGATGAATAGCTGCAGCCCGTGTGGTGTGGGTATAGCCATGCCGCTGTTAGGGAGAGAATTACTTATATATCATTTCCCAATTTCAGTATTGAAGAAACATATTTTTCGAAGGAAGTTCTAAGGCTTTGAGATACTCAGGTAATTCCTGGGAGGGGGTCATTGTGAGTGATAATGTTTGTCAGTCTGAGGGGCTCCTGTGGTGATCAACCATGTTTCTTATATCAAATGCAAAGTAAAACCTGGATTGGTAAACAGCACTCACTAAATGAATACAGTAGGTGAAGCTTGGAACTGACAGTACTGGTTGAAGTGGTCTAGCGTACATTAATATGGAATACACGGTTTGGACCAGTGCCATTGTTCCCAAGTTTTACTTGTGGCATTTACCCAGAAGACCACTGCTGGCACTTTATGACATTTGCCACCTTTACCAGCATGTAGTTGTTTGAGATAGTTCTCTGCCATCAACCCCACTGTGTTTTTGTTTTGTCTTGGGTCTATCTAGTGGTTGTCGTTAGAGGATACAACAATGTAGAGCATCCACAGAATAGGCACTGTTCTTAGATTACAAGAAGTTTTATTGCATGATAGTAATAAGTACAGCTACATTTGGCCCCACAGAACCTTAAGCAGCTGATACAGATACATCTACTCCATTTGAAAGCGAGAATAGAGCCCTTGCCTCCACCCACAGACTGCGTGTCACTGCAGTAGAATGGGTGAAGCCAATGTGACATGAACATTAACCCTTTCAGAACCATGACCCTATACGACATTACTAGTTTGTCCTCCAAGTAGGAGACTTGCTCTTGTAACTTGTGTTCCATGATAATAATTTTAACCATCCTGGTGTGCTATTGATTGTTACATGTTTGCTTCCACCTAGTTTTTATTTTATGATAACTACCTCTGCCTTTCACACCAAGAGTTTTCCTTGTCCCTGGTCTGTCACAGGATAAACTTAATGGAAATATCAGGAGCAATGATATCCGAGAAACAATTGTGATTATCATCGGGGCGCTCATCAGGAAATTCTGCCAGAAAGGACAGTGTGAACTGCCGGTGAGTACAGGTACAACCAGTCAGTCTCCTGCCTTTCGTTTATATACAATTCTATTCAATATACAACAAAGCAAGAGGCCATTCAGCCCACTTGTCAGGGCCAGCATTTACACTCCAGGTGAACCTCCTTCCACTTGTCTTTATATGATCCCATCACCATATCCTTCTATTCCTTCCTCCCTCCTGTCTATGGAGTTTTCCTGTAAACATATTTTTACCAATTGGCAACCATGCCATGTGGGAACAAGTTGGACATTTCCCACAATGCCCTCGTCTCTGCAGTAAAGAGGTTTTTCCTGATTTTCTGATTGGTTTTATGAGACACTACCTCGTATTTATGGTCTAAAATGGAACTCACCCCAGAAGAGGATCGTGCAGGAGTTTGGGGCCTGACTGTGCCCCCGCAAAACGCACACACACACCCCTACACACACACCTGATTGGACCAGATTAACAATCCCAATCAGGGAACTCATATTCTGTAAGATCCACCTAGCTAACCTCGTTCCAATTGCTACAGTATTGAACACTGCTTTCTATTTACTGGTGCCTCCCCAGGGCCATGTACAATCAGTGATCTTGCAAATCAAACCCATGAAAACATTCTGTAATTTTAAAAACCTCAATAATCCCTACCTTTCTCTTTTCTAGAGAAATGAGCCCTGGCCTTTCCTGATAGTTTTACCTCTCAATCCTGGGCTTGGGAGTGCTACATTGATGGTAATGAGGTATACACATCGGGGTCATGTAGGAGCTGGATTGAGCAATGGGCAGGAAATCACTGGAAAAGAAGCCTGTTTCTATGTAGCTCAACTGAAAGAGGGTGAATTTGAATTCCGCCCTTGACTGCTATTCAAATGTGGCCATTTCCCCTCCAGTTTTTTTTTTGCCAGGCTGCTTGAGCTGCAGAATGAAAGAAGTTACATTTATGTAACACCTTTCACTACCTTAGAACATCTCAAAGAGCTTTAAAACCAATGAGGTAACCTTTGAGGTCCAGTTATTGTTCTAAAGTAGGAAACACAGCAGCCAATTTGCACACAGTAAGATCCCACAAACAGAAATATGATAAATGACCATATAATCCGTCTAAGATGTTGACTGAATAATTATTATTGGCCAGGACACCAGGGAGAATGCCCCTGCTCTGTTTTAAAGGAATATGGCAGGATCTTTTAAATTCACCAAAGTATGAAAGTAGGGCCTCAGTGTAATCTCTCATCTAAAAAGTGGCAGTTCAACACTTCCTTATTCCAGCCATTTGTAGTGTGAGAAACAATATGCCCAGCCGCAGTAAGGTCATTGATTTGGGCTTTAACTAATGTACTTTTCATGATAAGGTTGAGCATTTTAACTGTTAATTCTATCTGATGACAAAGCTGCCATTCAATATTTGACGCTGGGCAAAGATAAAGTCATCACAGTCCCAGGCGGCCACTCTCTCATTAAAGAGAGAGAGAGAGAGATGACTGTTGGTGGTTTAACCTGAGGGTCACCACTCCTCAGGCAAGGGGAGAGATTGAGAAGAGTCCTTCATGGTAACCTCAGCTGCTGTGGGAATTGAACCCACACTGTTGGTGTCACTAGTGATCCAGACAACTGAGGTAACCACTTCCTAAATGGTTTACCCTACCTACTGTATCAACAACAACTTAACATTTAAATAGTGTTTCATAGGAGCGTTAGCAGGTACGACATGACACCATGCCCCATAAGGAGATAACAGTACAAGGAACAAAGGTTTAAAGGAAATTTAAATAGTGTCTTAAACGCGGGGAATGGGGTAGAAAGGCAGAGTGGTTCAGGGAGGGGATTCCAGAGTTTGGGACCCAGGCAGCTGAAGGCATGACTGCCACTGGTGGAGAAATGGCACAAGAAGCATCAGTAACTTACACATTGTTTTTAACATTCCTCAGCCTGATATTATTCTTCTCTCTTTCAGACTGTGATCAAAGCGAAAAAAATGATCCTTGATGGTGCAGAATCAGCAAAAAAGGAATCTGAAATTGAGATGTACATCTTATCTTTGAAGAATTCTCTTCTCCCTGATGCTATTCCTATTTTACTGAAGCACGCAGAGTTTGGAACTGGACCCATCAGCAATATTGCTGTATCAACTATCCAGAAATATGAACGAGCATACATCACAAAGGAGGTGAAATTTTATATCGTTAACATCATCGAATCACACCATCCAGAAGGAGACCGTTCAACCCATTGCACCTGTTCCGTAAAGTGCTACCCAACTGGTCCCACTCTCCCACCCAGTCCCCTTACCACTAAAAATTGCTTTATAAAAGCTTTTATGCGAATGTGATTTCAGTATAGCCCAAGGTTGCTATTAACAAACCTGTATCCAAACCTTCTTGGGCACAAACTGCTCATTATACTTGTTGTAAAAGAACAGCAGGTCAACACCATCTGTCTCAGCAAGTTGATAGGGAAACATTGCAAATTAGAAAATTGCAGAAATGTGGAAGTTTCCACATACAGCATTGTAATGGTGGCGAGATTATTTGCAATAAGAAGGGAAAACGTTGGAAATACTCAGCAGGTCTGGCAACATCTGTGAAGAGAGAAACAGAGTTAATATTTCAGGGCAGCCTTCCTGCTCCTATGATGCTGCTTGGCCTGCTGTGTTCATCCAGCTCTATACTTTGTTATCTACTGTTTCAAGTCAATGGTTTTTCATCAGAATAGGTAAATATTAGCAATTTAAGAGGTTTTAGGTGAGGCCGGACGCATGGAAAGGCAGGGAGAGAAGTAAGGAACAGAAGGAAAGATCTCCAAGTGGGTGGAAGGGAGTCCCCAGAACATAAGAGGGGAGAATGTAAAAGGGAAGGTGTTGCCTTTTCTGTGTTTACACAGGAAGGTAAGGAGGGAAGGGAAGGAGATGTCAGGGCTTGAAGACTGAAACAGGACACTGAAGAGGGAAGAGAGATAACAAGGTGTAGAGCTGGATGAACACAGCAGGCCAAGCAGCATCAGAGGAGCAGAAAGGCTGACGTTTCGGGCCTAGACCCTTCTTCAGAAAACACTACTTTCAGAGTCTGTTTTTATTATTCACTCATTGGCATCACTGGTTGGGCCAGCATTTATTGCCCATCCCTAATTGCCCCTTGGTACAGTTAAGAGTCAACCACATTGCATTGTGTCTGGAGCCACAGGTAGGCCAGACTGGGTAAGGAAGGCAGTTTTTTCTTCTTTGGAGCCCATTAGTGAACCAGCGGACTTTTTAAAACAATGGCTATATGTGCTTATTAGGCTTCTTCATTCCAGATTTCAAATTTCACTCTCTGCCATAGTGGGATTTGAAGCCACATCGCCCGACCATCAGCCCAGGGTCTGGATTGCAATCTAGTGACATTACTACCACAGCACCATCTCCCCATGGATGCAGGTGGAAGGTGAAAAGGGATAATAGCTTCAGTGGTGACATCCAAAGCCCCTCCCAAACACTTTGAAATGCTGATTTACCAATACTTCTTTCAGTTTCATAGTCACTGCTCATGACCTGGCCTCCTGTACAGGTCAGGAGTTAGCATGGTTCAGTCTGCCAGCTTATCCTTGAGCACGAGCTGCACATCCTTCCATCCATTTTCCACTCTGGTCTCTCTGACCTTGGCCTCCTGCTCTGTTCCAATAAAACTCACAGAAAATTGAGAAATGGTTAGCACTGCTGCCTCACAGCGCGAGGGACCCGCGTTCAATTCCAGCCTCGGATGACTGACTATGTGGAGTTTGCGCATTCTCCCTGTGTCTGCGTGGGTTTCCTCCGGGTGCTCCGGTTTCTTCCCACAGCCCAAAGATGTGCAGGTTAGGTGGGTTTGCCATGCTAAATTACCCATAGTGTCCAGGGATGTGTAGGTTAGGTGGATTAGCCATGGGAAATGCAGGGTTACAGGGTTAGGGTAGGGGGGTGGGTCTGGGTGGCATGCTCTTCAGAGAGTCAAAGAACAAAGAACAAAGAAAATTACAGCACAGGAACAGGCCCTTCGGCCCTCTAAGCCTGCGCCGGTCCAGATCCTCTATCTAAACCTGTTGCTTATTTTCCAAGGATATGTATCCCTCTGCTCCCTGCCCACTCATGTATCTGTCTAGATCCATCTTAAATGACGTATCGTGCCCGCCTCTACCACCTCCGCTGGCAATGTGTTCCAGGCACCCACCACCCTCTGCATAAAGAACTTTCCATGCATATCTCCCTTAAACTTTTCCCCTCTCACCTTGAAATCGTGACCCCTAGTAATTGAATCCCCCACTCTGGGAAAAAGCTTCTTGCTATCCACCCTGTCTATATCTCTCATGATTTTGTAGACCTCAATCAGGTCCCCCCTCAACCTCTGTCTTTCTAATGTAAATAATCCTAATCTACTCAACCTCTCTTCATAGCTAGCGCCCTCCGTACCAGGCAACATCCTGGTGAACCTCCTCTGCACCCTCTCCAAAGCATCCACATCCTTTTGGTAATGTGGCGACCAGAACTGTACACAGTATTCCAAATGTGGTCGAACCAAAATCCTATACAACTGTAACATGACCTGCCAACTCTTGTACTCAATGCCCCGTCCGATGAATGAAAGCATGCCGTATGCCTTCTTGATCACTCTATCGACCTGCGTTGCCACCTTCAGGGTACAGTGGACCTGAGCACCCAGATCTCTCTGTGCATCAATTTTCCCCAGGGCTTTTCCAGTTACCATATAGTTCGCTCTTGAATTGGATCTTCCAAAATGCATCACCTCGCATTTGCCTGGATTGAACTCCATCTGCCATTTCTCCGCCCAACTCTCCAATCTATCTATATTCTGCTGCATTCTCCAACAGTCCCCTTCACTATCTGCTACTCCACCAATCTTAGTGTCATCTGCAAACCTGCTAATCAGACCATCTATACCTTCCTCTAGATCATTTATGTATATCACAAACAACAGTGGTCCCAACACAGATCCCTGTGGAACACCACTGGTCACAGTTCTCCATTTTGAGAAACTCCCTTCCACTTCAACTCTCTGTCTCCTGTTGCCCAGCCAGTTCTCTATCCATCTAGCTAGTACACCCTAGACCCCATGCGACTTCACTTTCTCCATCAGCCTACCATGGGGAACCTTATCAAACGCCTTGCTGAAGTCCATGTATATGACATCTATAGCCCTTCCCTCATCTATCAACTTTGTCACTTCCTCAAAGAATTCTATCAAGTTGGTAAGACATGACCTTGCCTGCACAAAACCATACTGTCTATCACGAATAAGCCCATTTTCTTCCAAATGTAAATATATCCTATCCCTCAGTATCTTCTCCAGCAGCTTCCCCACCACTGACGTCAGGCTCACCGGTCTATAATTACCTGGATAATCCTTGCTACCCTTCTTAAACAAGGGGACAACATTAGCAACTCTCCAGTCCTCCGGGACCTCACCCATGCTCAAGGATGCTGCAAAGATGTCTGTTAAGGCCCCAGCTATTTCCTCTCTCGCTTCCCTCAGTAACCTGGGATAGATCCCATCTGGACCTGGGGACTTGTCCACCCTAATGCCTTTTAGAATACCCAAGACTTCCCCCCTCCTTATGCCGACTTGACCTAGAGTAATCAAACATCTATCCCTAACCTCAACATTCATCATGTCCCTCTCCTCAGTGAATACCGTCGCAAAATACTAATTAAGAATCTAACTCATTTTCCCTGACTCCTCGCATAACTTCGCTCCTTTGTCCTTGAGTGGGCCAACCCTTTCTCTAGTTACCCTCTTGCTCCTTATGTATGAATAAAAGGCTTTGGGATTTTCCTTAACCCTGTTTGCTAAAAAATATTTCATGACCCCTTTTAGCCCTCTTAATTCCTCATTTCAAATTGGTCCTACTTTCCCGATATTCTTCCAAAGCTTTATCTGTTTTCAGTCACCTAGACCTTGTGTATGCTTCCTTTTTCCTCTTTGCCAGTCTCACAACTTCACCTGTCATCCATGGTTCCCTCATCTTGCCCTTTCTATCCCTCATTTTCACAGGGACATGTCTGTCCTGCACTCTAATCAACCTCTCTTTAAAAGCCTCCCACGTATCAAATGTGGATTTACCCTCAAACAGCTGTTCCCAATCCACATTCCCCAGCTCCTACCAAATTTTGCTATAGTTGGCCTTCCCCCAATTCAGCACTCTTCCTTCTAAAACTTACAGAATTGTGATCACTATTCCCAAAGTAATCCCCTACTGAAACTTCAACCACCTGGCCGGGCTCATTCCCCAACATCAGGTCCAGTATGGCCCCTTCCCGAGTTGGACTATTTACGTACTGCTCTAGAAAACTCTCCTGGATGCTCCTTACAAATTCTGCTCCATCTAAACGCCTAACACTAAGTGAATCCCAGTTCAATGTTGGGAAAATTAAAATCTCCCATCACCACCACCCTGCTGCTCCTACATCTTTCCATAATCTGTCTACATATTTGTGCCTCTATCTCACACTCGCTGTTGGGAGGCCTGTAGCACAGCTCCAATATTGTTACCGCACCCTTCCTATTTCTGAGCTCTGCCCATATTGCCTCACTGCTCGAGTCCTCCATAGTGCCCTCCTTCAGCACAGCTGTGATATCCTCTTTGGCCAGTAATGCAACTCCTCCACCCCTTTTACCTCCCTCTCTATCCCGCCTGAAGCATCTGTAACCTGGGATATTTAGTTGCTAATCTTGCCCTTCCCTCAACCAAGTCTCAGTAATAGCAATAACATCATAATCCCAGGTACTAATCCAAGCCCTAAGTTCATCTGCCTTACCTACTACACTTCTCGCATTAAAACAAATGCACCCCAGACCACCTGTCCCTTTGCGTTCATCATCTGCTCTCTGCCTCCTCTTCCCCTTATTCACACTGACTTCATTATCTATGTGAACTTGTTGGGCTGAATGGCCTGCTTCCACACTGTAGGGATTTTATGATTCCAAACAGCTCCTCAGCTTCCCAGCCTTCCAGATTCAACATGGAGTTCAACCATTTCAGACCCTAACAATGTTCCCTTGAGACAGGTGCTGTTTGCAGTGATGACACAGTGATCCTCCAGCTCCACACTGTGTTATCTCTGACTCCATCATCTGCAGTTCTTACTATCTCTGTTTGCAGTGATGTCATTCACACCTCCTTTAGAACCATGTTTTGCATTTTACTGGTCCCATCATCATCTTCTTTTGTCTTGAACTGTCATCCCTTTTGCCAATCTCCTGCCTTCTATCCTATTACAGTCCATCCCTTTTGTTCTTTTTTCCTTCCCATCCATTCTCTGTCCCCATACTTACGTAAAACCTGTTCTGTCTCTGTCATTTTCAGTTCTGATGAAAGACCACAGACCTGAACATTAACTCTCCTTCTCTCACCACAGATGCTACCAGACCCACTTTATGTCTTTATTACAGATTTCCAGCATCTCTAGTATTTTGCTTTTGTGCCAGAAAGTTCTTTTTAAAGATGTTGGTTGAATGATAAATTTGTGACCAGTTCACCAGATATTGCTCCCATGATCATGCGGCACAGGGACAGTGTCCCTACCTCTGAACCAGGAGGTCTGTGTTTAAGTCCTACCTGCTCCAGAGCTGTGTAATAACATCTCTGGACAGGTTAATTAGAAAGTATCTAGAGTGAAGTTGGCCCTGTGTCTCTATTCCCCAGTCGGTAGCTTGTCATGTTGCCTCTCTGATTAACCTTGGGCAGGTGCTTTGGACAGAGTGTCTGGAACTCAATGCCTCTGGTTTGTGTCTGTTCAGGTAAAAAAGACAATGAACAGGATCTACCATCAGAACCAAAGGATCCATGAGAAGACGGTGCGGACATCTGCTGCTGACATTATCTTTAACAACAACCCATCGTACATGGATGTTAAAAACATTCTGCTCTCCATTGGTGAGCTACCAGCTGAAATGAGCAAATACCTGCTCTCAAAGATTCAGGATATTCTACGGTTTAAACTTCCTGGCAGGTAATTGGGACCTTTCCTGTCATTTGTACATTGTGTTCTAATGTAAAGCAGATGTAAGGGAATTGTCACTATAATTCTGAGGGTAGATGAGTAGCAATGTTAGATGCAGTAAGTTGTTGTGATTTAGAACGTGCCACCTGAAAACACGTTCAACTTCCAAAAGAGTTAGCTGGATTACCGCTTAAAATGGAATGAAAATGCAGGTTTACAGGAAAAGAGCAGGGGAATTAGACAAAACTTTCAAAGAGCTGGTATGTCAAGATGGGCCAAATGGACTCCTCCTGTTTTCTATCTTTCTGTTACTAGAATTGCTATTCAGTAACAGCAATGTGTAACATCTACAAGATGCACTGCAGAAATTCACCAAGGCTCCTTAGATAGCACCTTTCAAACCCTAGACCATTTCCATATAGAAAGATAAGGCAGCAGGTACATGGGAACACCAGTCCCTGCAAATTCCTCACCAGCCTGGCTTGGAAATATCATTACAGTGTGGAAGCAGGCCATTTGGCCCATTGAGTCCATACCAAACTTCCGAAGACCATCCCACCAACTCCTCACAATCCCTGCATTTCCCATGCTAATCTACCTAGCCTGCACATCCCTGGACACTTTGGAGCAATGTAGCATGGCAATCCACCCTCGTCTGCACATTTTTGGACTGTGGGAGGAAACCGGAGCACCCAGAGGTAACCACACAGACATGGGGAGAATGTGCAAACTCCACACAGACAGTCGCCCGAGGGTACGATCAAACTTGAGTCCCTGGCACTGTGAGGGATATCTCAGTGGGCAAATTGCCATTATATATCACTGTTCCTTCAGGGTCGCTCAATCAAAATCCTGGAATTCCTTCCCTAAGAGCATTGGACTGCAGTGATTCAAGAAGGCGGCTCACCCCCACCTTCTCAAGGGCAGCAAGGGATGAGCAATAAATGCTTCTCCCTGATGCTGGTGACTCTTGCGAATTGTTTGATGTGCGCAGGATGAAAATCTTTAACAAAATGCTTCTTTCTCAGCAATATTTTTACCTAACAAAATGAAAATTTAAGTAACGATTTGCCCATTTTGACATCCATGAGAAACTAACACCCCAGGGTGCCCTTATTGAAACATACAAGATTCTTAAGGGACTTTGACAGGGTTGATATGGAAAGGTTATTTCTCCTGTGGGTGAGTCCAGGACCAGAAGGCATAATCTCAGAACAGCGGGTATTTAAGGCAGAGATTATGGAGGAATTTCTTCTCTCAGAGGGTAGTGAATCTATGGAATTCTTTACTACCAAGGGGTGTAGAGGTTGTGTCATTAAGTACAGTCAAGACTGAGATAGATTTTTAATCAGTAAGGGAATCAGGGGTTATGGAAAAAGGCAGGAAAGTGGAATTGAGGATTATCAGATCAACCATGGTAGACCAGACTCAACGGGCTGAATAGCCTAATTCAGCTTTTATATCTCATTGTCTTATGATCCATAAGTAAATTTGCTGTATATTGAAACACATTAATACAGACTTCCACTGCCTACTCAATAATAAGCCTGATTGATCGCTGTGCTATGTTCCTAACCATATCTATTTTATCCCTCAGTGAAATGATACGGAAGGTTCTAAAGGATACTGTTGTCCACAACTATGACCGTTTCTCCAAGATTGGCTCCTCATCAGCCTACTCAGGATACATGAAACGTACGACAATAACAGCAACATTCGTATAGCACCTTTTAAAATAATACAACATTGCCAGGAATGTTAGAAAACAAAACTTGTGTGCAGTTTTATCCTCCTTATCTCAAGGGAGGTATTATAGCCATACAAGGAGTGCAACAAAGGTTTACCAGACTAGTTCCTGGGATGATGGGACTGTCCTATGGAGAGAGATTGGGTGAACTGGGGTCTATATTCTCTACAGTTTCAAAGAATGTGAGGTGATCTCATTGAAACCCAGAAAATACTGAAAGGGATAGACAGGGTGGATGCAGGTAAGATGTTTCTCCCGGTTGAATAGTCTAGAACAAGGGGATACAATTTAAAATAGGGGTTGATTTAGGTCCGAAATGAGGAAAAAATCTTGAGGCTTGTAGACCTTTGGAATTCTGTCCAACAGAGGGACGTGGAGGATCAGTCTTTGAGCCTTTTTCAGATAGAAATTCATAGCTTTCTGATTACTAGTGGTGTACAGGGTTATGGAGATGGTGTGAGTAAAAGGCATTGAAGCATTCATTCAGCCATGATTGTATTGGATGGCAGGACAGGCTCAATAGGCTGAATGGCTACTTCTGTTCAAGTTAGTATGGAGTTAGAATCCCAACAGTGGGAAGCAGGCCATTTGGTCCATCAAGCCCCCACCGACCCTCTGAAGAGCATCCCACCCAGACCCACCTCCTTACCCTACAGACCTGCATTTGCCATGGCTAATCCACCCAGCCTGCACATCCCTAGATGCTATGGGCAATTTAGCATGGCTAATCCACCAAACTTGTTCCTATGTTCAAGCCAGTGTTTCCTATTGGATCCATGTGTTTGAGTGTTTGTGCGTATGGGATAGTGGTTGTCGGGGGAGTGTGTTGGGGTGGTGGGTGGGGAGGGGAAGTGGTGTGTGTGCAGAAAGGCAGAAGAAATCCTGGTGTTAGATGCTTCCTGCTGAGTGGGTCATGTCTCCACTGTGCTTGGTGAGTTACCGAGGAAATCCTCCTGTTTTTCAGAGGGGACTGATTCATCATCTACCTACAGTCTGGACATCCTGTACTCGGGATCTGGCATCCTTAGGAAAAGCAACATGAACATTTTTATCTTCAGCCAGGAGACAGAGCTGCAAGCTACCCAGGTATGTAATAACTCAAAGTCATCGTTCTTTTACAACAAAGACCTTCACTGGTTGAATCATTTGCTCACTGGAACAAGCAATGTTTTGTCCAATAATGTTCTGCCTCGTTTAAATAGCTGTTCCTGGCATAAAAACAGAAAATACTGGAAATTTTCAGCGGGTCAAGCAGAGTCAGTAGGGTGAAAATCAGAGTTAACAGACCAGATTTTAACTTTTTCAAAATGTGCCCTTTTTAAAATCAAGGTTCAAAGAGCTTCAAGAGCAAGACTTGTAGTCAGAAATAATGTGTTAATTATGCGAGTAGACTCTAAATATCCTGCAGCAGCACAACCAGATCAATATACGAGTGAGTTCTTGCTGCTGTCTGGATAAAGGGGTTTTTCCTGACTTCTTGGCTGGATTTATTATTGGCCATCTTGTAGTATGACCCAATGTTTTTAATCTCACCACAATTGGAAACATCTTTTCTACATTGCTCCTTTTGAACCTCTTCATCATTTTACAGTTCTCCATCCCAGATCTCTTTGAAAGAGACAGTGATATAATGGTGATGTCACCAGGCTGGTAATCCAGACCCCAGGTTAATATTCTGCAGACATAGGTTCAAATCCCACCATGGCAGAAATTAAAATTTGAACTCAATTAAAAATAAAATTTGGAATTTTAACAACAAAGTCGTAATGATGACCATGGGACCACTGTTGATTGTCAGAAAACTCCATCTGGTTCAGTAATGCTCTTTAGGGAAGGAAACCTGCTCTCTTTATCTGGTCTAGGACTTCGTATGATTCCAGACCCACAGCAATGGTGTTAACTCTTAACTCCTCTCTGGGCAATAAATGCTGGGCTAGCCCGTGATACCCACACCTCAAGAGTGAAATAAAAATGTTACCTCTGAGACTTTGCTTTATATAAATAAGGAACACCAGCCTGTTCTGTTGTTTATGATGATCATAACCTTACTGGCTGTCATCAACCTGATCTTCTTTGAAATAAAGTCATGGGATCTTTCATGTGCATCTATGAGGTTTTAGCTCACTTACTGGGCTATACCTCTGTCAGTGCTTCAGTACTGCCCTGGGAGTGTCAGCCTGGATAAAAGCAGGTTGCTGGTGTCTCTGCGGGAGGGCTGCTTGAGGTCTCATGACATATTTTGTTTTCCCGCAGGTTGTGATTGAAGCCCAGGGTTTAGAGTCTCTTATAGCTGCAAAGGCCGATGAAGGTGAGGGCGACCTTGAGTCACTGGCTGGAATGTCTGCGGTACTGTTTGATGTCCAGCTTAAGCCAGTCACCTTCTTCCGAGGTTACAGCGACTTAATGGCTAAGATGTTCACAGCAACTGGAGAGCCAATGAATGTGGTCAAAGGCCTTATTCTGCTTGTTGATCATGTCCAGGTATCTGCACATCTCCATCAACCTTCATTTCTGGGTTTTTAAATAACCATTAGGATAACACTGTAGAGCTTTTGTTTGTGTGTTGGTCATTGACCTTAATTAGAATGTTCTTTTTAATTGACAATGCCTAAGTGAAGAATTTTGACTTAGATTCCATTGTTAATCCTTGCAGATTTACAAAAACATTAATAGTGTAATAAAGGTACATTTGTTATTATCATTTGGGATTTGGAATTTAAAATAGACGAAGATAGATTTTGGTCATTTTTGTGAAGGACTTTCTTTTAAAGGTCAGAAAGTAATTTGGAACAGTGATTAAAGTATCTTATTTCCAAGAAGACACATGATTTCACTTAATTGCCTGGCCAGATTCCTGTTCTGTTAATTGATGAAATGTTTATATTGCTGTGTTAGGCAGACCATGGCAACCAATTGCAATAATTAAACATATGACCTATCAAGCCACGTTTCATTCTGGGATCTACCTTGTTCAGTATTACCATCAGTTGAGATCACAGCAATTGGATGTGGATGTTGCTGGTATAGCCAGAATTTATTGCCCATTCCTACTTTCCTTTGAGAATGTGGCAATGAGCTACCTTCTTGAACCACTGCACCTTGTGTAAGTACTCCTATAGTGCCGTTAGGAAGGGACTTCCAGGATTTTGACCCAGTGACAGTGAAGGTACAGCAATATATTTCCAAGTCAGGATGGTGAATGGCTTAGAGGGGAACTTGCAGTTCCCATGTATCTGCTGCCCTTGTCCTTCTAGATGGTAAAGATCATGGGTTTGGAAGGTGCTGTTGAAGGAGTTTTGGTGAGTTGTTGCAATAAATCCTGTAGATGATACATACTGCTACCACCGTGCATCAAAGCTGGAGGGATTGAATGTTGAAGGTGGTAGATGGTGTGTTGATTAAGCTTAGAATCAAGTATTACATGGAACATGCAATACAAAAACAGATTACTCAGCCTGACTGATGTTTGCCATTGTTTATGCTGTACCCTTTCTCCCATTCTACTTATTATAATCCTGTCCTTCTACTTCTTTTCTTCCTTATGCATTTACATTTAAATGTAACTATGCCATGAGACCAGAGACTCTAGAGAAAGTGTAAAGAAGATTTCAGCTGAGAGGACATTGCTATTAGTATTAATCAGGCTAGGCCTCTCTTCCCCAATAACGAGAAGACAGAGGGTAATCTTTTACTCCAGAGAGGAGTGAGAATGTGGGGCTTACTCCCTCAGAGCTTTGTTGGGTGAATGGTATAGATACATTTAAGAGGTGGCTGGATAAACAGATGACAGGGAAAGGGGAAAAAGCGAGGTGCAGATAGGCTGAAATGGAATGGGGTGGGAGGAGGGTCGTGAGGAATGCAAGTACTGACATATTGGTCAAATATATTGCAAATTCCGCGTAACTTGTGTTAGGAAAGTCTGCCCTTTGGCAAATCAGAAGGATTAAATAAACTGGGAATCCAATGTCTCAGCAAACAGTCCTTTGGAAATTGAAAGCCTTGCTTTTTTTCTGACTTCAGAACTTCCAGCTGCAGTCTGGACTGAAAGCAACAGTGGAATTCCAAGGAGGATTGGCCATTGATATCTCTGGTGGGATGGATTTCAGCCTGTGGTACCAGGAATCTAAAACCACTGTCACCAACAGGTACCAGTCTTCACTGTAACTTGCATTCTGTAGTTTGTATGCCTTTCATCCAGCTGTGCTTACTGTCACAACGTTAGGACAGGAAGGAGGAGGCTAATCGACCTTATTGAGTCTATGCCACCATTCACTGCGATCATGGTTGATGTGTATCTGAATTCCATCCTCTTGCCTTGAATTCATTTATAGGATATAAGCATCGCAGTCAGGGCCAGCATTCATTGCCCATCCCTAATTGCCCTGGAGGAGGTAGAGACCAGCTACCTTCTTGAGTAAAACTGAATACCTTGCTCAGCCATTTCAGAGAGCAGTTAACTGTTGTTGATCTGGAGTCACATGTAGGCCAGACTAAGTAAGGATGGCAGATTTCCTTCCCTAGAGGACATTAGCGAAACAGATTTTGCAACAATCCGGTAGACTACCCTTTAATAATATAATCGAAGAACAGATGATGGCTGAGATCTGAAATAAAAACAGGAATTGCTGGAGAAACTCAGCAGATCTGGTAGCATATCTTACTGTCAGACCTGCTGAGCTTCTCCAGCAATTTCTGTTTTTGTTTCAGTTTACCCTTTACTGTGATCTTACATTTTATTCTAGGTTTGTGTTAATTAAATTTGTGCTCCCCCAGCTGCAATGGAGTGATTTGAAATCATGTCTCTGGATTACTAGTCCAGATTTCTGGATTACCATCTGGTAACATAGCCATTACATTACAGTCTGGAACACATTAGTGCATGGCTGTGGGGAGCCAGATTGTGATATTGTTGTTCAATTAAAGTGTTGGGGCGATGTCTTCTTCAACCTGAGAGATACTGAAGTGGTGGCACAAAGCTGGCTTTGATTGAATACAGGTCAGGTACCTCTTGACTGACCACTCAGCTACTCATTCAGACCATGCAGCTGCTAGCCCTCAGTTCTCCTGCCTGATCCATCCCACAAGGCAACAACTAACTGCTGATGACTGCCACCTTGTCTTCTGTTGCACTCCCCAGCCAGTTCCTCAGGCAACTCCTGGCTTCACCAATTAGGAGTGGGGCTTGCCAGTATAGGTCCTTTGCGTGTCAAACCAGTGTCTTGAGGTTGGGATCTGGAAATGATTTGGCTATCAGATTTCTGAAAATCCAGGATTTGGATTCAGTGTTCACAGATGGGACAATGCCTCAAACAGCTTATGTTTCTTTTCTTCCAGGGGTGCAGTGGTTGTTGTTGGTAACATCACGGTGGATTCTTTGTTCATTAAGAGTGGCGTCGAGGTGAGTGTGGAAACTGAGGCAGTACTCGATTTCATCTCGACTGTGAAGTTCTCTGAATACCCATTCCTGGTCTGTATGCAGATGGTCAAAGACGGGTTTCCATTCCGGTAAGACATACATCAATTCTCATGGGGCTGGGAGGGAGGTGGCATGCTCAAGTGTCTTCATTAGTGTGGAAGGTTTTGTTTGCATAGACCGAGAGAATATGTTTCAACTGGTCAGGTCAGTATAAATGTAGGGCCTTCATATATCACATAGTCCCATTGGTTGTATTCCGAAGAAGCCTCTTTACTCAGACTGTGTAGAATGTGGAACTCACTCCCACAGGGAATGGTTCTGATTCAATGAAGAGTGCAGGAGGGTATTTTAGGACCAGTATCTAAAAAAATTAAGTGTCAGCCTGGTGAAGCTACCAGACTTCTTACAATGCCAAACAACATAAGGAGCGATCCCACAACCAACGGATCAGATCTAAGCTCTGCATTCCTGCTACATCCAGTTGTGAATGATGGTGGATGATTAAACAACTCACTAGAGAAGGAGGCTCCACAAATATCCCCATCCTCAATGATGGAAGGGCCCAGCACATCAGTGCAAAAGATTCATTTGCAGCAATCTTCAGCTAGAAGTGCCAAGTGGATGATCCATCTCGGCCTCCTCCAGTGGTCCCCAGCTTGACAGATACCAGTCTTCAGCCAATTTGATTCACTCCACGTGATATCAAGAAATAGTTGGAGGCAGTGGATACTGCAAAGGCTACAGGCCCTGACAACATTCTGGCAATAGTACTAAAGACTTGTGCTCCAGAAATTGCTGGACTCTTAACCAAGCTGTTCCAGTACAGTTACAACACTGGTATCTACCCAACAAGGTGGAAAGTTGCCCAGGTATGTCCTGTACATAAAAAGCAGGACAAATCCAACCCGGCCAATTACCACCCCATCTCGATCATCAATAAAGTGGCAGAAAGTGTCATCAACAGTGCTATCAAGCAGCACCTGCTCAGCAATAACCTGCTCAGTGACGCCCAGTTTGGGTTCCGCCAGGGCCACTCAGCTCCTGACCTCATTACAGCCTTGGTTCAAACGTGGACACAAGAGCTGAATTCCAGAGGTGAGGTGAGAGTAACAGCCCTTGACATCAGGGCCACATTTGGCTGGGTGGGACATAAGGAGCTTTAACAAAGTTGAGTCAATGGATCAATGGAGTCAATGGGAATCAGGGTAAAACTCTCTGGTGGTTGGAGTCACACCCGACACATAGGAAGATCGTCGTGGTTGTGGGAGGTCAGTCACCTCAGCTCCAGGACATCTCTGCAGGAGTTCCTCAGGGTAGTGTCCTTGACCCAACCATCTTCAGCTGCTTCATCAATGACCTTCCCTCCATCATAAGATCAAAACTGGGGATGTTCGCCAATGATTGCACGATGTTCAGCACCATTCACGACTCCTCAGGCACTGAAGCAGTACATGTTCACATACAACAAGATCAACAATATCCAGGTTTGGGCTGACAAGTGACAATTAACATTTGCGCCACACAAATGCCAGGCAATGACCATCTCCAATAAGAGGCAATCTAACCACCGCCTCTTAGCATTCAATAGCATCTCTATCACCGAATCCCCCACTATAAACATTCCAGGGGCTGCCCATTGGCCAGAAACTGAATTGGACTAGCTGTATAAATGCAGTGGCTACAAGAGGAGGTCAAAGGATAGGAATACTGCAGGGCGTAACTCACCTCCTGACTCCTCAAAACCTGTCCACCATCTGCAAAGCACAGGTCTGGAGTGTGATGGGATACTCCCCACTTGCCTGATGAGTGTAGCTCCAGTAACATTCAAGAAACTTGACACCATCTTGGACAAAGCAACCCATTGCTGCTTTTGTCCTTCTAGGTAGAAGTCCTGTTTGGAAGATTTGGCCTGTTGTTTCCAAGCCAGGTCTTTCTAGGTCAAACCCAGTTGGTCCCATTTCATGTACACACCATTTCTCCTGCAAATTCTTCTCCCTTCAAATGTTTGAAGGGTCTTTGAAAGCTCCTATTGAATTTCTACCCAGCAGCCAATGTTTTCGAAATACTAACCACTCGCATAAAAGACTGCTTTTTTTCTAGTCGCTTCTGATTCTTTTCTAACACTTTAAATCCGAGTCCTTTCAACCCTTCAGCCATTGGAAATAGTTTATCATGTCTTCAAACACTATTACATTCCCTGTCTCCTCCTCAATTCCAGGCTCTTCATCGATGCCCTTATCCCTGGAAGTGATCTTGTAAATCTCTTCTGTACCCTCACAATAACCTTCACCTTCTTCCTAAAATGGGTTCCACATGGATGGGCCTAATGCTCTGGCTGTCTTGTAAAGACTAAGCATAATTCCTTAGCTCTGGTAATCTAGCTGTCTATTTATAACATGTCTGTAACAGCCAGTTGGATGAAGTACCAGGAGGCAGCTGCTGTGTGTGGGTGGGTATCCCTGCATTCACCAGTTCCTTCAAGCAAGGAAGGCAGGAAACCTAAATATATTTGAGGCAATTAGGAACATGTGGAGTAAAGAAAAATTAATACAATCATTTTACAAAGGGATTGGTTAGAATTTCAACTTCAATGAGGGGGAAGTGATGGCCTAGTGGTATTATCGCTGGACTGTTAATCCAGAGACCCAGATAATGTTCTGGGGACCTGGGTTCAAATCCCACAACGGCAGATGGTGGAATTTGAATTCAATAAAATATCTGGAATTAAGGAACTAATGATGACCATGAATCCATTGTCAATTGTTGGGAAAACCCATTTCATTCACTAATGTCCTTTAAGGAAGGAAACTGCCATCCTTACCTGGTCTGGCCTACTTGTGACTCCAGACCCACAGCAATGTGGTTGACTCTTAACTGCCATCTGGGCAATTAGGAATGGGCAATAAATACTGGCCTAGCCAGCAACTCCCTCATCCTGTGAATGAATAATGAATAAAGCATTGCCTGATAGGGTGGTGTAAACAGATTTAATTGTGTCTTTCAAAAGAGTAATGAATGAATATGTGAGGGAGAAAAGTTTCAGGAATATGGGAAAAGAACAGGGGCTAAATGGATTGCTCACAGAAAGAGATGGCACAGACATAATGGGCCAAATGGCTAACTTCTATTGGGAGAGGGCAAGCAAACGTTTTGAGTCTAGATGACTCTTCTTCAGAGCTGACCATCACTTCTGATGAAAAGTTACCCAGACTTGAAGCATTAGCTTACTCTCTGTCCATGCATGCTGCCTGACCCGCTGTGATCTCCAGCATTTTTTTGTTTTCAGTACAGATTTCAGCACCTGCAGTATTGTGCTCCTACCTGGCTAACTTCTGTGCTGTAATAACTAATGCACGTCATAACCTTCCAGGATGTATTGGCCTGTTTGAAAATCTTATAGAGTTGAGCATTTGATCATCTGAAATGTGGATACTGAGGCGCTGTTAACCCACATTGAATTTTACAGGCAATATGTGACCAAATATGAAAGCTTGCCATCAGGAAAATCGTATGTTTCTCGGAAAGGAAGGGAAATGCTGATGGCTGGGTCGGAATTCCCTCTCCACCAGGAGAACTCTATCATGTGCAAGAAGCTGTTTGCGAAGGATTCGGACTCAGCGGAGTGGTTCTGAGACCTGGGGAGGGTGTGTGGGGGCTGCTTTAGCACTGACTGCGTGTGGAGGGAGGGGATGAAGAATTAAAACTAAACAAAACAGTAGAGGGAGCTAACACCAAGCTCCCCAGTAACTAAATGTCAGAATTGTTAGACACTTTTAAATATGAAGGGAAACCTCCCTGTCTTTCCATTGTTACTTTTTATGACGATTTAATGTTGACGTGTCATTTTGACCTAACCTGGTGAAGGGGAAATTGACCACATCATGTCTGGTGGTCATTATATACGTTTATACAACATGCCAAAGCCCCTCTTCCTTTGAAACTTCAGTAGGATATACATTTGAAGCATACAGTGTGAGACCCCAGGTTTTAAACCAATTTAATTTCGTGTCGGGTGGGTTTGGTTAAAATGAACTTCCTGGATTCTTTAAGAGGTTCCTCGCAGGATTCTCCATTCCTGTCTGTTTGGCAGTGCTCAGTGCTTAATGTCCTGTCCAGCCCCCAGTACATCCTTCTCAACTATTCAACCAATACACACCAGTAAAGGGAAGACTGAGTCACCTTAAACTGTACCTGTATTAATATTTAGAATTATTTCTCAATTCAGATAAATACACCTCCCATTTAAGGCTGTGTATTAATTTCATGCCTTTGAGATGTTTACATTTTTACATGTATTTAAAGTTTTTTTATGAAGTAGTGGGAAACAAACAAAGAAACTACAACTATAAGTTAAGACACAGCTGATATAGATGTCTTTGGAATTGTGAGGCAGATACGTTGGGACACATGGGATAAGAATGCAGCATTAATATTTGAACATATGTGAAGTGACAGGCTTGTGTTTCTGAAGAACATTTGTTCGCCAATTGCTTGGCACATAGATAGGAAATGGTGGGAACAGATCTATTATTTCAGACCCAGTAGTCTTTGTGAATACTGTCTCTCACCAGTGGGAATTAGGATCTAAAGTAGGCCATTCAGCCCCTTGAATCTGTTCTGCCATTTGATAAGATTTGTTTGTGGCCTCAACTCCACTCTCACGTCTGCCCCCAACCTGGCACTCACAGCCTTTTGGGATTCTGGTGCAGTTGCCAATTCTGATTGGATGGATTCCTGGAAATGTTGTCAAACTATTCTCTTTTCAGCTCTAGCAATTGTAGTACCCCTCTCCCATTACTCACCTTTCATCATTGGTCTCCTGACTCATCCTTCCTGAGCACACACGCAGCCAATTGGGAAGCAACGGTCTTTTTGGTTCCCTGATTGGATGATAATTGCACTCTCAATATCTTGTCTGTTTCTAATGGTTTTTTAACTAATGAACAAATGTGGTCAACCACAGAAATTGGAGAAAAGGAGAATTATTTTTGTCTTATATGGCCCTGTGATATTCTTCCAAGGTTTTGTCCAGGAAATTCATCTTTATTTCCTGGACACATCAGGGCAATCCTGGGGTTGCGTGCGGTCTAGACCACGTGGGAATATAATTATGGTACAAACCCAGGATTTGGAAAGTTTAGGCTCAGGTCTTGATATTCTGTGTCCCGTCTTCAACAGGCTGCATCTTTTGGAACTGAAGGAGACAGATGATCACAGATTCAGGCCACTTCTGAAAACGTTTCTGTATTTACCTTGTATGTGAGAACTGAGTAACATGTCTGAACAATATTGAGGAATAAATTTTAAAGTAAAGTAATAATACTGAAATCACTTGGGGGCCAAAGTTGGGAAACTAATACTCTATATTTTCGATGAAAACTTTTTGTTTTGTCTCTTAATGAAAAAGTATCAAATGTCAAAATTAAGACTTTCTCAATGGGGGGAGTGTAGTTAAATGAGAAGATATTTACAACTGATGAAGGCAAGATGAAAATCTTAAAATAATAGCAGGATTAAAGCAATATATAGGGAGCTTTCCAAAGAAACTTGGCTTCTTATGAAGCTCGATTTTATACATGATCAAATTGAATGGCAGAATAGGTTCAAGGGGCTGAATGGCCTCCTCCTGTTTATATATTTTAAAAAAAAGTCACTGACTTATTTGTTGAGAGTTTTTGTGTCTACCCCTTCAGTTCTTCCAATAAAAAAACCCCAAAAGGTTAAAATTATAGAAAATATATTGCCTTTGTGAAGTTTTTGGATGCTTTGAGAATTGGGTATAAGATTGAAGAAGTGGAATTGAATTGGGAGGTGACATGTATGTTTCTTTAAAACCTTTTGTGTTTCTATCTATTGAATGTCTGAACAGGATTGCTGGTAAATGTAACATAAATACATCGATCCTGAAACTGTATCGCTGTTTCCTCTTAGTTGATCATAGGGATCTGCCGATCGGTGTTTCTGGGATCACTTGGTGAGGATGTGAGGTCTCTGCTCACCCTAATAAGATGGCTGGGTTCAGGAACCAAAAGATAGGGGCAACACGAGTGGGGAGCTACTACGTCCAATCCCTCAGTGACAGACAATTGCATGGCACCAGACAGGCCATTTGACCCAACTGGCCCATGCCACTAATCAACATGTGCCTCCTCCCACTCTACTTCATCTTACTCCATCAACACATCCTACAATTCCTTTCTTCCTCATATGTCTATCCAATTGCTCGTTAAATTCATCCATGCTGTTCGGCTTGGCATTCCCTGTGGTAATATCCCACATTCTCACCACCCTCTGAGTGAGGATTTATTCATGGCGATCTGATGTTTATGGCCCCCTAGTTTTGTTCTCCCCCACAAGCGGGGACATCAGCTCAATGTTTTCCCTATTGAGAGTTGAGGTCCGACCATGTGATTGGCTCAAGTATGCTTTGTCTAATCAGTCTTACCTTCCCTGAGCTTGGCAGCAGTGAAGGCTACCAAGGCATTGGGTTGTGACCCTGGAAAGATAAGAGTGTCAAAAGAGGCGTGGAAGGGCTGCAGTGTCTCTCCTTTCTAAGGGCATCCAGGTTGTTTGTCTGACAGTTCACATGGACTGTTACTGCTGCTGAAATCTCCAGCAAGGTTCCACTGTAGGTACTTCTGCAGACCTCCAAATGTGTCATTTTCTCAGTGTTGGCCACTGGACCTTGCAAACTTCAACAGGGATCTTTGTATCAGGGGCAAGCCAGGCCAACTCCCCCTCACTGCCCCACAGAGGGAAATTACTGTGAATGATGTCAGCAGTATGTGCATACTCAAAGTGGGCTATTTTCATGAGAATTGCTAATACCAAATAACAACCAAAACACTTTGTGCAATGTATTTTCAAGTGAATTTGGTTGGATTAAAATGCCACTGTGAATAATTTCCTACCAGATACTTTGCAACTTTTTCAACATTAAGCCTAAAATGTGCAGCTTCACTCTAGAAAATGGCATTGAAATAGCATTGAAGATCTGGATGGAGCCAAATTATCCCCTCCAGATGGCCAACTAAAGAATTCTCAATTCATTTTAACTTTGACAGTGTTAACACACAGTAAGTTTCAAGGCACTAATGAAGAACTGTTTTGTAACCTATCTTCAGTGCAGTGTCAGGATCTCTGCTATAGATACTGCTGCCTTGAATATCCCTGGTGCCATCTGCCAACATGGCCAGTGATGGTTTGTATTGTACACTAAGTAAAATTAGTTCAGATTTGTGCAACATCTTTACCATCTGTCAACTGGACCGGTCTCTATAACAGGCATCAGGGCTTTTCAGAAACTGTTCTGATTGGTAATGAGTTGTAGAACATTTTATTGGAGCTGATCACACACTATTGGTATACAAAATTTGTAAAATGTCATCAGTAGCACTGTGTTTCCTCGGAAAGGTAAGGCTGATTGTGGCGGGTGGATCATATGCCAAAATAAGTTTCCAAGATATCTTCATCACTTCATCCAACTACACAATATTCTGGGCTAACATTCCCACTAGCACTGTGGGAATGCTGCATTGTTCAAAGTGCTGTCTTTCAAGCTAGATGTTAAACTGAGTCTAAAACCCAGTCTGCCCCCTCAGGTAGATGTAACAGATCGACTATTTCAAAGACAAACAGAAATTCTCTCACCATAACCTGACCAATATTTATCCTCCAATCACTATCATTAAATCTGGTCATTTTACTTTGCTGTCAGTGGGACATTGCTGTGTGAAAATCGGTTGTTGCTTTTCCTGCATTACAACAATGGCTACACTTCTCAAAAAGTACTTCATTAAAATTGTTTGGGACATCCTGAGGTCATGAAAGGTGCTATACAAATGAAAATCTATCTTTCAATAACTGGAGCAGACTGTGCTTTTGAATGATTGGAAATGTTTTGTATAAAATTTAGTTGATAACTGTGTCAAATGCACAAATGATATTGTTGCATCTCTCCAAGGTATGTTGCTGGGCACATGTTACGAGGAAAAAAAGACAAAAATAGTTTTTATTTATTATGTTCATCTCACATGATAAAGCAAATTAAGGCATTCAGTGCTGGAATTGTGTGTTAGCCCACAGTGAAACAAAATATTGTGGATGCTGCAAATCTGATATAAAAACAGAAACTTCTGGAATCAATCAGCATGTCTGGCAGCATCTGTGAAGAGAGAAATAGGAGCAGCTCAATGACCTGTTGTTAGAACTGCATTTTGCACCTTTCCTGCAATCTCTTCTGTGGTTTGACTGCACTGTGCATGTTTTCAGAAAGTAAAGTCACCATAATCTTATCAGACAATAGGGCTGCTCTCTCATTAGCGAGAGACAACAGATGGTGGTTTAACCTGAGGGTCACCATGCCCCAGGTGAGGAGAGAGTTTAAGGAAAACCCTTTATGATAACTTCAGCTGGTATAGGAACTGAACCCACACTGTCGCTATCACGCTGTTTACTAACCAGCTAACCTACCTCCTTACAATAGCCCACCGACAAAAGAGAGAGTGTGTGCCCTCCTTATTCTTGTTGCCACCTCACTTATCTGTGCTGAAATTAATTTTTCATTTACAAGAAAGAAGTCATTTTGCAATTACTTACGGAAAAAAACTGGTTGGAAAAATAGTAACATAGGAACAGGAGGAGGCCATTCATTCCCTCAAGCCTTTCCTGCTATTCAATGAGATCATTAGAATTAGAATTAGCTTTATTGTCACATGTACATGCAAAGTTTACAAGTAGTTATTTATGGCACCATCCTAGGTACCAACGTACCTAGATACAGATTCTTAAGAACAAATTCTTAGGGAAAAAAATAAATAACAAGTCCAGCAATAAATTAGAAAAATAGGGAAATATGATTTCAGAATAACAGTCCTTCCAACCCAGACCGCACCAGGCTTCACCTCGAAGTTGGGAATGCCAGGAATCAGGCCCATGCTGAGACAGGGAGTTAATTGTGGCTGATCTGTGATCTAACTCCATGTACCAGCCTTGGCTTCATAACCTTCGCTAGCAAAAACATATTGATCTCAAATTTAAAATCATTAAATGAATTAGCACCTACTGCTACTGCTATTTGTGAGGGAGAGTCACATTTCTACCATGTTTCCAGTGAAGCAGTGGTTCCTAACTTCTGAAGGGCCAGGCTATGATTTTAAGATTATGTCTCCTTATCTTAGGCTTTCCCAGTAGTGTGAAAAGCTTCATCTCAGCATTGTGGACCACGATAATAAACCACTACAGGTCCACTTTAATAGAATCATGCCTTTTGGCAGGAAATTGGTTTTCAAAGATAGAATTCAGATCCTTGCAAGTTGTGGGTTCAGCAGTTTCAAGTATCGACTTGGCTTCTGTTTCTGTGGCTGTCATTCTCACCTTTCAGTTTACAGTATAACATGCTAATTCTTCAGACAACTGCTGTGAATTCTAAAACAGATGATCCCAAGCTCGGTACCTTCAATATAACTTTCACTCTGACCCGAGCTGACTTCTACATTCTTATTTCAACAGAATCTGTGTTGATTGAAAGAAGCAGTGATAAGCTTCATTGCTCCCCCATGGGGGGGACAAGGGTTAGATTTATGGGACGAAATGGGGTTTGTATTCCATGATGCTCCCACAGTCCATGACTAAAATGTGCACCCCGCTCCAGCCAGCTGAAACCCTGTAGGTTTATTATGCCAAGGGGCAGCTTTCATTAATTCAGAGTGAGATGTCAACACACAGAAGACAATCTGATTTGAGCCAGCAAACCTTCAGCCCCAGCAGCATCAGAACCAAGCAGTGACCATTGCCTGGACTAGGAACTGTCACTGAGAGTAGCACTGAACCCAACCCTGTGCCCCTAAGGAGCTTCAACTTGTGCCTGACATTGGACTGTGCAGTGAAAGCTGAGAGATTTCCTGCCTTGCTTCCTTCTCTGTCTCTATAAAAAGGGCCATTAAAGGGTTTGAGTGGTCTGCTTGGATCATTCTCTGCCCATGGGAATAGGGGAGATGGTCAAGGCTGGGCAGGAATGTGAGCAGACCACTCACTTCATTTTACGAGATCTTCCTATTCTCCCACCCCAGCTTCAGTAAACAGCTGGATTTGGGAGGTTTAGGATTCAACAAAATGAACACCACCACAGGTACTGTTAGGGTGATTATAACAGTAATTTATGAAATTACTGAATGCCTGAAACAAACAAAGAGAAGGCTGGAGAAACTAATTGTCCCTTGAGAACGTGGTCATGGTGAGCTACCTCTTGCATCCCTGAAGTTCTTGGGGTGTAGGTACAGCCAGAGGGAGGGAGTTCCAGGATTTTGACCCAGCGACACTGAAGGAATGATGGTGATATATTTCCAAGTCGGGATGGTGAGCAGGTTAGAGTCATTGAGGTCTACTGCACAAAAAGGCCCTTCAGCCTCTTGTTTGTGTCTCTGCTGGTCAAAAACAAATATTGAAGGAACGGCGATATATTTCCAAGTCAGGATGGTGAGTGGCTCGGAGAGGAACTTGCAGGGGGTTGTGTCCCCATGTATTTGCTGCCCTTATCCATCTCAATAGTAGAGATGAGAAGTTTTGAAAAGGCTGTTGAGAGTCTTGGTGAGCTGGTTGGTATTTAGTGGGATATGTAATAGTAAATATTTTAATACATCTGATCCTAAACTCTAATCTACCAAAAAAAAACATTTTAAAGGAAAAGCCAAGCCACACACAACTGTTCACTGGAAAATTACATTATTTTTATTTGGCAAATCCATTACAATATTGGCCTGCACATTGCTTCCATATTTGACATTATGAAGAAGTAAGAAACAGTCCTCCATTTATTAACACAGTTATAAAATACTTTCCCTATGTGCAACACTTGACTAGTGCAATTTCCTGATGTACAACTGTATCTTTACAATATTTTATCCTCAGTTTTGAGGATCTTTCTCAACCTCATTTCTGTGTTCCACATTTTGCTCCGCTCCCTCTTCAATTTCACCCTAATCCCGACAGCTAGCCAATGCTTCAACCAACAACTGCTCTTTTAAATTGGGATCTGTCTTCAATTCCCACAGAGCTAGATACAATAGTAACTCGGTAGTTCTTATTCAATACGGGATTCCTTTACATCTCTGTCGAACATAACTCGGACCATCTTTACACCTACTGTGAACATGCTTTTTACGATATACATCTGACATATTGAAACAGTGTAAACAGTAGACACTGTGGGTGGAACGCTTGGCTACGTGAAATTAGGTGCACGTACAATGCATGCATTACAATGTTCAGAAAACAAAAAAATGCTGGAAATCACAATGGGTCAGGCAGCATCCATGGACAAAGAGCAAACTAACATTTCAAGTCCAGGTGACTGTTCATTAGAGCTTGGTCAGCTCTGATGAAGAGTAGTCTAGACTTGAAGCGTTAGCTTCCTCCCTCTCCATAGGTGCTGCCTGATCCCCTGTGATTTCAGGCATTTTTGATTTCAGTACAGTTTTCAGCATCTGCAGTAATTTGTTCTTACAATGTACAGCGTTGATGCAACAGAACAAACAGAGAATGCTGGAGAAACTCAGCAGGTCTGGCAGCATGTATGGACAGAGAAAGAGTGTTAACGTTCGAGTCCAGGCTGGACAGTCATGCTGGACTTGAAACGTTAACATTGATTCTCTCCCCACGGATGCTGCCAGACCTGCTGAGTTTCTCCAGTAATTTCTGTTTTTGTTTGTTTCAGATTTCCGGCATCCACAGTTATGCCAATGTACATAGCATGGCCTACCCAGGAAAGTGCCATTGTCATGTACTTTACGGCAATTGAGTAACTGACCTCTACTCAATAAAATAAAACACAATACTAACCAAGGCAATGGAAAAGGAGAAAATAATGACTCATGTGAAAATCAAACAGTTTTTAACACAGTTGCAGCCTTAGCAGCTTGTGAACCCTGACTTACAGTTAACATTTCAGAACACATATTTGATACCAGACTGAAAGTGCACACTGCAACTTCTTCAGAGCTGATTGCCCTATTGCATTACAAATCTTTAGTTGTGGTATCAATCTGTGAAGAAGGGAATTAAAGATTATTCAGTGCAGGCAGCTTTCTCTTCAAAATCATTTCAGGATCAAGAAGATTTCTCTTGTGCTGTTCCCTGGTGGATTGCCTGGAGTAAGTCAGAATGAAAGAAAATATCAAGCAGATCAGACCGTCACTCATAAGGGACTCAGTTCATTTTCTCTCTGTTTAAAAGTGGTGGATGGAAATCAGGCATGGGACTCCAATTTGTCTTTTTCCCCGTAACTGCTGCACACAACCGATCTGAAAGATGCAGAAAAATCGCCCTTTCTCCATCCACCAAGAGTTAAGAACACATCCAGTTGTTTGGATTCACAAATTAATGGAAACTCATCAGCGTCTGGCAGCCAGGTCCTTCAGGAACACCTGCTGGTACAGTATTGTTTAAAAAGTGTTACAGCAATACATTTTCATTTAAAAATGCATCGTTTTATTTGCAGGAATTCAGATGGGTATGAAATATAATTTCACCTAAGCCCTGACTTAGCTTAATGGGCTCTATAATCCAAAAGGGCAAGACCACCATCTTCTTTGAGTTCATGTGGCTGGTGTTTTTTGGGGCAGAGAATGTGTTGAGACAGCAGAGACAGCATGTGAACAGACTTGTGTTGATACTGAACAATTTTCCCTTTTTCCCACTAAAATTCACCCCGGGCTCCTGGTTCAGTGATAGTATGAGTCACTGCAGAGCTCACCTCCTTTCTATCAAAGTTAATATGCTATTAGGGATTTGCAATCTTAGAAACAGCATGCTCCAAACTGCCTGCAGATTATGAAGAAACAACGATTCTCTTTTTGTAACACGAGTGAATTTCACCCTTAATGTGTCTAAACTGGGACCTCTGATTGACACTTTCTGTGGCAACACTTTTATTTTTGATGTTGTACATATTGATGGTTAGAATGAGACTTTTGAATTTTTGACAAACCCTGGGCCAGAACCTTTCCTGTTTCCAATTTGGGAGTAACTGTTTTGGAGGTTGTTCAAACCCATCCGCAGAAATATGGGGGTAATGAAATATTTCCGAACTGTATTCATTTCTCTTTAGCAATGTGGCTCATTTGAAGAAATTGAAATATTGAGCAGTCTCCATGGGGTCCATATATACACAAGGACTTCATTTTCCTAGTTTGCATTGACGGTGACATTTTGAACAATCAGAAGTGAGCAAACCAACAAGTTGGGTTGGAATTTTAGAATGATGTGAAAAAATAAACTATTTGGTTCAATTTCTTTACTCTTTGACAGACCTCTCCAGTTAGTCCCAATCCCCCTTCCGATCCCTCATTGACCCACAAATTAGCCCCTTCCAAGCACATTTCCTATTCCCTTTTGAAAGTCATTATTGAATCTGCTTCTATCATCCTTTCATTCAGTACTTCCCCAATTATGATGACTCACTGTACAAAAGAAATGGTTATTCATTACTCTATCCACAGCCTTCAAATTTTGAAAACCTCTATTCAATCTCCTGTCGACCACTTCAACTTCAAACAGAATTATCATGGTTTCTCTGAACTCTTGAGCGCAGCTTAAAATTTCTCACCTTTGTTTAGCATTCCAGCAAACCTCTGTTTTAATCAGATGTTCGCTAATATTAAATCAGATTTTCACTGATTGGAAAGGTTTGCTAGACAACTGCCCAAAGTTCTTGAAAATGCATTACCACCTTACTTGGGTTGCATGGCTGAGATCTTTGGTGCCTCCAACACAGTACTTGCATTTCTTGTTAACACTTGTTCAGAAATCCACTCAAAGTAAAATGAATGAAATTAATCAGCAAACATGATTTAAGTTTTCTATGATACCTCCTCCCCTTTAGAGTGTCGGAAAAGTCTGTTCTGACATAAGACAATGAAACTGTTTTACTTTAACAGAAACTGTGCAAAAATCCCAAAAATCCAACTTTCAGCACAGGCCTGCTGCAGTCATCATTAACACCACAATTGGAACGAGATCAGCAAATGCTTTAGAATTCTGTGCTTACCCCAAAGGTGATCGTTACAGCTGGACAGTGCAGATCATTGAATACCTTTAAAATACTCGTCTTAAAAAGAAGTAAGAGTCTGTCTTTTTGTTGGTTCAGTAACAGATTAGTTCTGCCTGCAGTGTAGAAGTGCAATTGGTCTTGCTAGAAACCCTGAGAATTGTTGCAATTGTAAACAGGATTGACATAGCACCAGGACCTTCTATAACAAACCAGAGAGTATCATCTCCACACACCACTAAAACTAAGGAACTCGATAGTCCTGTCCTGTAAAATTACAAGTTACCTCTGACTAGACTACACCTGTTATTTGCTCCTGAATTTGGTTGAAAGCACCGCTCAGAATTCCTGATGTTAGGGTGCAGAATCTTACTGATGGTAGTAGGGTGCAACAATCAGATTTTTGATGTTTACTTTTCCGCCACGGCACCCAAGGGATGTGCTTCAGGAAACAGCAAGTGTATGTTGCCAGATTTCCCATTTGTTAATTTTAAAGGATACTTTGGAAATGCACCCAGACGGTGAGACTCCATTGTGCAATAGCCATGAATAAAGTTGGTCATATAATGTGTAAGTGGCTGATGCTATGCCACAGCATATGAAATAAAATGCGAAGAGCTGCAAATTGTAACTATCATTATACGTAACGGTCACTACCACCTTCATGTCTATACTACATCTGGTATTAGTTAACCAATGGATGTTCTCACACTAACTAACAATTACAGAGCGAATATGGAGCACTTCAAGGAACCATCTGCTTTACTTTACCCAAGTCTTTGCTTTGCTTAAAAAAAAAGTAGTCAGGCTAAATCACTTTCACCTGCATTGCTACTGTCACAAAATCATAAGGAAACAGCCATCTAGACTTACCAGGAGTCAGAAAGTTTGAATCAAATAAAACATGAAATCTAAAACCAGGACAAACTATTCTGTTGGTTAGATACTTTTTTTTTGCTTTGCATAGCTCTATTACAAGAGGCTTTTGCAGCTTAAACCTTTAATAAAGTTTAAATTGAGGTATGTAACAGATGGATTGGCTACGCACTTGGTAATATTATCCTTCACTGAATGACCTATGTATGTCACAGTTTATTGGAGATAAAGTTAGGGCTTGCTTGTGAATAATATTTTCTTGAGTGCTCTGGCACTGCAAGTGTCAAGCATGCACAAATTCAAACAGGGTCACTGAATTATCCCTCAATGCCTTAAAGTCAAATATTAGTTTATCTGTGACTCATTGCTATCAACTCTTCCACCATCAAAGTGCTGTCATGCACAAGGTTCAGTACAATGACAAACCAGTTATCATCTTTAATATTGAAATGATGAGCAGATGCACAGTCATCTAGTGTTGTCAGTAGTTAAAATTAAAGGGCATTGAATGTTCTGGCATAAAATATTTATACATGCTGCCAAAAAAATGTTGCTTGTTTCTTTGAACAGTAAAGAACTTATATTAAACACGCACAACTACATTTGAGAACAGGAAAATCCTAAGGAAGTTTTAAGAAGTTGTTTTGCATTATAAAGCAGTCTTCATACAACATTCTTCAGTCGCGTCTCCTCCTGAATAAATACAGATAATATCAGAATTAGTCTCATATTTTACATTGTTGTATTTATGTTTGACAGTGCATCTTAACCCCTATAAATAAGACAAAGCAATCTATTTATAGTTTATGGTTAATTATAGAAAGTACCTGCTTGGAAATCTATACAATCATGGAAGCTATACAGCATAGATGGAAGCCACTCAGCCCAGTGTGCATGTGCTGGCTCATTGAAAGAACTTCCTGATTAAACCTCATTCTCCCTGCTTTCTCTTCAAAGCTTTGAACATTTTTCCAAGTACTTATCCAATTTACCAAAGTTCCTATTGAATCTGGTTACTTCACCCTTTCAGGCAGTGTGTTCCAGATCAGAATAACTTACTGAGGAAAAAAGAAAAATCTGATTCTCTCTCCCCTCTGGCTCTTTTGCCAATTACCTTAAGTTTGCAAAACAAAAGCAAAAAACTGCAGATACTGGAAACCTGAAATTAAAAAAAATCCAAAAGTGCTGTAAGAATCTGGCAGCGTCTGTGGAGAGGAACAGAATTAATTTTGAGCCCAACATAACTCTTCTTCAAAACTCAACAAATGAACAAACTATTGGTCTTGAATCACTAACTCTGTTTCTCTCTCCACAAATGCTGCAGAGCCACTGAGTTTCTCCAGCACTTATCAACTTTATTACCCTCAATCTGCATTCTCTGAATCCCTTGCCAATGGAAATGGTTTCTCTCTGTTAAATCGATCAAAATCCCGTAATAATCTTGAAGCCTCTCTTAAATCTCTCCCAAACCTCCTTTGTTCTCAGGCAAGCAATCCCAGCTTTTGTGGCCCCTTCACATGACAGAAATCTCTCATCTCTAAAACCATTCAAGTGCCCTCTCTTCAATGCCTTAACATTGTTCCTCAATTGTGGCGTCCAGATTTAAATGCAAGAGGCTAACTGTGGTGTAAGCAACATGCTATATATAATTAGCATACCTGATTTGCTTTAGTATTCTATTTACAAAATACAGAGAACCATATGCTTATATTTCTCTAAACAAAACAGCCATGTCAATTTGTCCTGCAGGGTTCCCAAGCGGAATATGAGTTGCTGTTCCTGCAACCTTCGGGTGGCATCGTTGTGGCACTGCAGGAGGCCCAGGATGGACATGTCGTGTGAGGAATGGGAGGGGGAGTTGAAATGGTTCGCGACTGGGAGGTGCAGTTGTTT
>NC_063332.1:174199167-174222304 GCF_021869965.1 Rhincodon typus
AAACCCAGTCGCGAACCATTTCAACTCCCCCTCCCATTCCTCAGACGACATGTCCATCCTGGGCCTCCTGCAGTGCCACAACGATGCCACCCGAAGGTTGCAGGAACAGCAACTCATATTCCGCTTGGGAGCCCTGCAGCCCAATGGTATCAATGTGGATTTCACAAGCTTCAAAATCTCCCCTCCCCCTACCGCATCCCAAAACCAGCCCAGCTCGTCCCGCCTCCCTAACCTGTTCTTCCTCCCACCTATCCCCTCCTCCCACCTCAAGCCGCACCTCCATCTCCTACCTACTAACCTCATCCCGCCCCCTTGACCTGTCTGTCCTCCCTGGACTGACCTATCCCCTCCCTAACTCCCCACCTACACTCACTTTTACTGGCTCCATCCCCACCTCTTTGACCTGTGTGTTTCCTCTCCACCTATCCTCTCCTCTATCCATCTTCTATCCGCCTCCCCCTCTCTCCCTATTTATTTCAGAACCCCCTTCCCCTCCCCCTTTTCTGATGAAGGGTCTAGGCCCGAAACGTCAGCCTTTCTGCTCCTATGATGCTGCTTGGCCTGCTGTGTTCATCCAGCTCTACACCTTGTTGTCTTGGATTCTCCAGCATCTGCAGTTCCTACTATCTCTCATGTCAATTTGTCCTGTCACCTTTTGGAACCTCTGTATATTTTGATCATTTACGTCTAGGAATTTCTGTCTTAATTTCTTCCTTTCTCGTCTTCTCTATTGACTCAACTGGTTTTTTTGGGTTACAGAACAGTTACAACACAAAAAGAGGCCATTTGACTCTGTATCTGTGCTAGCTTTCTGGAACAGCAATTCACCTAGTTCCCTCCCACACCCTTACCCCGTAATCTTGAAAATTTATCCTCCTGTTACTTGAAATCTCTGTTTCTCTTTGCTGCTATCTTTGATTGTGGTCAACATGAGGAGTGACCTTTATCAGGAAGATGAGTAAGTCCATTAAGTAGTGAGCTATCATCAACATTTGGGAAGCCACCAGCTGGCAGAGACCTGGGTTCCCATGGCAAAGTAAACAAAACTCATTCTGCTTCTGGCAGCAGATCAACATAGTAGTGATGGGGCATTTAGACACGTAACAAAGCTTCTGCATTCTCTAACCCCTAACCTGAGAAATCTGAGAAGTTGGGTTTTCAAATTTCTACCTGAGAGTACAGTTGACCTTGCTGATTGCCTGTTATAGAAACTTCCCACTTTTCATCCCCATGATATTACAGGGCTGGGGTGATGGGAACGGGCTGGTGGGCATGGGGTTGGGGGTGGGGTTGGGGAGGGGTGGCGGTAAATGTATGAAGCAACTTTTAAGCTCGGGCACAAGGTGAACTCTCAACGTTTCATCCCAGCAGTGAAAAGGAGTTGTGTTGATGTAGTTTAGGCAGCCTTGCGACAGACAGTTCCCATCTCTGAGCCAGCAGCTAATGCCAACACAGGACTAGCTGGGTGAGGAAGGAGCATTCATTATCCAGCCAAACATGCTGACAGTAGCCTACTATCCTGGCTACACTTTGCAACTTTTGCTGCAAAGGGGAGAACACACAACAATGAAACAGGCAGGCTCACTGAGCAATTATAAGGCAGAGGTAGGTAGAATTTTGATTAACAAGGGAGTTGATGGTTATCAGAGGATAGGCAGGAATGTGATGATGAGGGCACAAGTGATCAGCCGTGAACTTCTTGAATGACAAAGCAAGCCTGAGGGGCTGAAGTGCCTGTTCTTGCTCCTAATTTTTGTGTTTCATGTAAACAAAGAGAGGCATAATCTTGAGGAACATTTCTCATTTTATGCACATTACCAGCCACCACAATGAACCTTTTTTTGATCCACTTGGATGTGGGTGTCACTGTCTGGGCCCAGCGTTTATTGCCCTAGTTACCCCTTGAGAAGGTGGGGGTGAGCTGCCTTATTGAACTGCTGCAGTCCGTGTGCTGTAGGTAGACCCACGATGCCCTTAGGGAGGGAATTCCAGGATTTTGATCCAGTGACAGTGAAGGAATGGTGATATATTTCTAAGTCAGGGTGGTGAGTGGCTTGGAGGGTAATTTGCAGGGGGTGGTGTTCCCATATATCTGCTGGTTTTGTCCTTCGAGACGGAGGTGGTTGTGGGTTTGGAACATGCTGTCTAAGGATAACTGATGAATTCAACAACTTTAGATTGTAAGCATCCCTCCCATTTTTTCAGACAGGGGGACTGATGATGATTCTGCTTTAACTATTTATGTCTTCTGGACCTACCCTTTGTTTCTTTATCTATCCCATTATCATCTCCTTTCCAGTTTTACTGAAAGAAAAAACATATTTTGCCAAAGATTTTCATCTTGTACTCATCAGGACATTTACAAGAAATACAAATGTAAAAGGGAACAATATTTTATGCTGAATGAGAAGAGTGTGTTGATTGTTGATATGTGGACTCTGATTGGTAGAGGTGATCTAACTCATGATGATTTGTGTACTGGTAGCTACATACATTTACGCACAAGGCATTGTCATCTGAAAGAACATGTCCACACATTGTGCCTGTCCCAACTTAAGTAAACAGACAACAATCATTCTCTGAGATAACAAGGTGTAGAGCTGGATGAACACAGCAGGCCAAGCAGCATCAGAGGAGCAGGAAGGCTGACGTTTCAGGCTAAAGCTGGGTGTTCTGGTCTCCGACTGGAGGCGTGGGTTTGAATCCCACTTCTGACATGAACAATCATTCTCGGTTTAAGTACTGAAAGCAGTGCCTTGACCAATCAGAGTCAACCTGCCTGGTTTAAATTTAAACAATGTTTGGCAGTTAACTCTAAGTCATCAGCTAAGTGGTGTATTCTCCGTGACAATGTCACTACCAATCAGAGTCAACATCTCCAAACAATCAGCACTCTCTTCTCATACAATACAAAATGTGATTTCCCTTAAAAATTTGCATTCTTGCAAATGTCCTGATAAGTACAAGAAACAAGTATCATCAAAATGTCTTTTTTCAGTAATATTCGAGATCTGTACTATCAAATGGCTATTCTTTTATGTCTTTCACCATGATCCCTTTTGGTTTTTAATGGCTCCTTCCCTTCCCTCCCCTGCCCACTTTTCCCGATTTCCAAACTCATTTATAAAATGTTCAGTCTCCACCCTTTCCCACATCTGAAAGACCATTGACCTGAAGCGGTAACTCTGTTCCTGCCTCCCCACAGATGCTCCTGAGTGGGGTTTCCAACAATTTTCGGTTCTGAATTTCAGATTTCCAACAGCCTCAGTATTTCACTTTTGCTTAATGTAAGCTAACTTCCACAGCCCTACAACTTTCTGATGTCCCTGCACTCCTCCCACTATGGTACGGACTGCATTCTCAATCTTATCCCTCCCTCATTTCCTTCCCTGCACTGGGCCCAAAGTCAGCATTTTCTAAACAATCTTAATCCCTGAAAATTAATGTGACCCTGGACGCTAGCAAAAGCAACATTCATTATATAATTATTAAAGGTCACATATTATAGATCAAGATATGATAAAATATCATAAAAATATGAAAATCTGCATTTTAAAGCACTTTGTAAACATGTTATTTTTAAGGTGAGAGATTTAAAAAAGACATGGGGGCAAACAGTGGTTTGCATGTGCAATGAACTTCCAGAGGAAGTGGTAGATGTGGATACAGTTACAACGTTTAAAAGACATTTGGATAAGTACATGGATAGGAAAGGTTTGGAGGGATATGGGCCAGGAGGTGGCAGGTGGGACTAGTTTAGTTTGGGATTATCGTCGGCATGGACTGGTTGGACCTAAGGGTCTGTTTCCATGCTGTATGACTCTATGACTCTATGTTGATTGATTGCCATACCCCTGGTGATGGCAGCTCCCCTGTCCCACAGACTATTATAAATAGCATCTCTCCCACTTCTCAACACCCTTCCCTCCACCTTCACAGCATGGAGCAGGCGGTATTTAAATGAAATCACAGATGTCAATACCAGATGTCAGGGACCGCAGTGCCATCTGGGCAGTCAGAAGGATGTGAGCTTGAGCCCGACTCCAGAGTCATGACCCCATAATCATCATAGAATGGTACAGAGAGGCTATTTGGCCCATCATTGCCAGGTTGGTACTAACTCTTCCTTTACTAAAATCCTACCGTCCCATCTTTATAGAGAGACTTCAGCACAGGAGGGCGTTCATGGTTAGGTCCGATTTTGCCTGTGCTGGAATTGGAAGCATGGTCAGGCTGAAAGCAAGACACAGGAGAGTTTGGTCATCTTACTGACTAAAAGACACAAGCCTCACAACGACTCAATGGAGAATTTAATGTACAAATGCTCTAGAGAACATATCTGAGGTTTCTCTACCCTCCACACCCCTCCCCCCCTCACCCCACCAAAACCCCCCCACCCCTGCTGTTTCAGCAGAGGTGTTAATCAGTTTAAAATAAGCTATGACCCAGCGAGAGTTTCTTCTGCCTGGGCAACTGGATCCTATGTACCAGTATCCACACAGATCGTGTGGAGTCTCAGGCATGTGACCAACACCCTTGTGAGCAAATAGATTCTGAACAAAACACAATGGAAAGCTTTGACTCACTTATAGATGGAGATTAAAATTCAAAAGGGATTGGTGAGGGAGGGCCAGTGATGCTGATCACACCTTAAGGATTTTCCAAGCATCTCGTATCTTGCCTCAGGCACTGCCCCCCTCTGTTTCTGTAAAAGGGAGCAGAGTGGCTCAAATGGGCACATCTTTCCCTGTGCTACAGTAGAACAACAAACACATCCCAACAGGATTGCAAGGAGATTCCTGAGACTACAGAGACCAGAACTGCATGTAGAGCAAGGTCACAGGGCACCTGCACATCTGCCAATGTGGTATACTGCATCCGCTGTACCCGTTGTGGCCTCCTCTACGTCGGGGAAACCAAGCGGAGGCTTGGGGACCGCTTTGCAGAACACCTACGCTCGGTTCGCAATAAACAACTGCACCTCCCAGTCACGAACCATTTCAACTCCCCCTCCCATTCCTCAGATGACACGTCCATCCTGGGCCTCCTGCAGTGCCACAACAATGCCACCCGAAGGTTGCAGGAACAGCAACTCATATTCCGCTTGGGAACCCTGCAGCCCAATGGTATCAATGTGGATTTCACAAGCTTCAACATCTCCCCTCCCCCTACCGCATCCCAAAACCAGTCCAGCTCGTCCCCGCCTCCCTAACCTGTTCTTCCTCCCACCTATCCCCTCCTCCCACCTCAAGCCGCACCCCCATCTCCTACCTGCTAACCTCATCCTGCCCCCTTGACCTGTCCGTCCTCCCTGGACTGACCTATCCCCTCCCTAACTCCCCACCTACACTCACCTTTACTGGCTCCATCCCTGCCTCTTTGACCTGTGTGTTTCCTCTCCACCTATCCTCTCCTCTATCCATCTTCTATCCGCCTCCCCCTCTCTCCCTATTTATTTCAGAACCCCCTTCCCCTCCCCCATTTCTGATAAAGGGTCTAGGCCCGAAACGTCAGCCTTTCTGCTCCTATGATGCTGCTTGGCCTGCTGTGTTCATCCAGCTCTGCACCTTGTTGTCTAGGCTAATATTTATTGCCCGTTCCTAACTGACCAGAGGACAGTTAAAAGCCAACCACATTGCTGTGGGTCTGGAATCACATGTAGGCCAGCAGATTTTCATTCCCTAAAGACATTAGTGAATCAGATGGGATTTTCCCCAACAATTGACAACGGATTCACAGTCATCATTAGACTCTCAATTTTTATTGAATTCAAATCCGACCATGTGCTGTGGCAGGATTCGAAACCAGGTCCCCAGAACATTACCTGGGTCTCTGGATTAACAGTCTAAGCAATAATGCCACTAGGCCATTGCCTCCCTGCTTAACACCAAGTCTAGAATAAATGCCAGAAGGAGAAAAAGGGCGGAACTTTGGAGGGTGGGGTATAGAAGTATAACAGTGGATGTCCATGGCAGCCTGAGTCACATCACTAAAGTTTTGTCTATGATCTCAAGCTTCCACTCATTCTGATGCTGTTGCGTCAAGTTGCTTACAGTTGGACAGGAATTATATTCCATCTCCCCAATGGTCTATATGTGCGTTCTACAGTTTCCAACCCAAGCGCCAGTTCCAGAACATGTAGGAAATTAGGAAACGAAGACGAAAGAAGAACCTACAAAAAGACACATGCACCATACAGGGATGTAAGAAGTGATGTATAGGATTCGGAAGTAGTTCAGAGAAAATTCAAATGGTTGATTCCCGGGTTATTTTATAAGGAAAGGTTGAGAAGGTTGGGCCAATATAGAATTTGAATATTGCTGGAAAAAGGCACATTTAATATTGAGCTTTTTATCTTGAACTCATTATAATTCACAAGAATACCCATTTGATAGGTAAGCTAACAGTTATACTCCATGAGAGCAGAGTACTGATTGATTGGCAAGTGGATTCTATCTGATAGCGGTGTTGCCATGGAGAATGCACTATTAATACTGATTGACAGTTAACTGCCAAGTTTGTTTAAATTTTAAATCAGGCAGGTTGAGTCTGATTGGTCTAGGCATTGGCCTGGGAAATGATGCAGCAAATGACTGTCATCTAATTTGTTGAGTTAAAACAGATTCAGTTCATGAACATGTTATTTCTGTTTGCAAAGAATAGAGCTCCGTATATTAAAATATGTAGCTTCCAGTATGTGCAAATGCAACACACTGTGGGCCTGACTGACGCACACAACTTTCAGTGCCAGTGTGATACCAAGTAGGTAGGCTGTACTTCTCAAAGACCAGCCATCCTGTCAACTGCATATTGCTCTTTGCAACAAGTAAGGTACTGACTGTATTGATATTCAGGATTATACCAAGTCAACATGAATTTATGAAAAAGAAATGATGACAGATCTACTGGAGTTCTTTGGGCTCATAACTAGTAGAATAGAGAGAAAGGCCGAGATGTGTTATATTTGGATTTTCAGAAAGCTTTTGATAAGCTTCCACATTAGTGGTCAGCCGGCAAAATCAAAGCTCATGAGATTCGGGGTAATCTACTGGCATGGACTGAGAGTTAGTTAACAGACAGGAAACAGAGCGGAAATAAATGGGTCAGTTTTGCAGTGTAAGACAATGACAAGTGGGGTAGCGCAAGGATCAGTGCATGGACTCCAGTTATTCACAATATATATTGGGTTTGGATGAGGAAGCCAGTTGTGGTATTTCCAAGTTTGCTGACGGCACCAATCTAGGTGAGGTTGTGTGTGGTGAAGAGGATATAAAGAAACTTCAGGATGATTTGGACAAGTTGAGTGAGTGGACAAATGTATGGCAGCTGCAGTATCTAACAGAGTCATAGAGATGGTGTGAAGTTGTTCATTTCGGTAGGAAATACAGAATGGTAGGGTTGATTTAAATGGTGACAGATTAGGAAATGTTGATTGTCAAGGGTACTCTGGTGTTTTTGTACACCAGACATTGAAAACAAGCATGCAGACGCAGCGAGCAGTCAGGAAGGCAAATAGCAGAATGGTCTTCATTGCAAGAAAGTTTAAGTACTGGAGCGAGGAAGCCTTAACTACAGCTGTACAGAGTCATGATGAGACTACACCAGGTGTACTGTGTGCAGTTTTGGTCTCGTTACCTAAGAAAAGACATACTTGCCATAGAGGGAGCGCAGCAAAGACTGATTCCTGAGATGACAGGTTTGTTTTATGAGCAGAGTTTGGGTCAACTGGACCTGAATTCACTGGAGTTTAGAAAAACGAGAAGGAATCTAATTGAAGCATATAAAACCATGACAGGGCTGGACAGCCTGGATGCAGGGCTAATGTCTCCCATTGCTGGGGTGTTCTAGAACAAGGGATCAGGATATCAGCATACAGGGAGGCTATTCCAGGCTGAGATTAGAAGAGATTTCTTCGCTCAGAGGGTGGTGACTCTATGGAATTCTCTGCCGCAGAGGGCTGTGGGGGTGAAGTCACTGCATATATTTAAGAATGAAATTGAAATCTAAAGGTGAAAGGTGTCAGGGATTATGTGGAGACAGTGAAAATATAATGTTGAGATAGAGTATCAGTCAAAATCACCTTGAATGCTAGAATGGGCTCAACGGGCTGAATAGTCTACTCCTGCTCCTGTTTTCTGTCTTTTTCCAACCATGCTTTGTAGTTCTCTACCTTTGACAGCAGCGGAGGCTGGATCATTGATTATATTCAAGGCTGAAATCAATGCATTTTTGAACTTAAGTAGAGACATGGGTCATGGGCTGCAGACAGGAATGTGTAGAAGAATAGTAGTGTAGTTTTGAGGGGCTGAATGGCCTAATCCTATTTATAGAGTCATACAGCTGTACAGCATAGAAACTGACCCTTCGGTCCAACTCATCCATACTGACCAGATATTCTTAATTAATTTAGTCCCATTTGCCATCATTTGGCCTATATCCATCTAAACCCTTCCTATTCATTTACCTTTACATATGCCTTTTAAATGCTGTAATTATACCAGCCTCCACCACTTCCTCTGGCAGCTCATTCCATACAGAACCAATCTCTGCATAAAAAAGTTGCCCCTTAGATCCCTTTTAAATCTTTCTCCTCTCACCTTAAACCTATGCCCTCTAGTTTTGGACTCCTGCACCCTAGGGAAAATACCTTGTTTATTTACCCTATCCATGCCCCTCACGATTTTATAAATCTCTATAAGGTCAACCCTCAGCTTTAGATTCTCCAGGGAAAATAGCCCCAAACTACTCAGCCTCTCCCTACAGCTCAAACTCTCCAACCCCGGCAACATCCTTAAAAATCTTTCCTGAATCCTCTTAAGTTTCACAACATCCTTCCTGTAGCAGGGAGACCAGAACTGAATGCAATATTCCAAAAGTGGCCTAACCAATGTTCTGTATAGCCACAACATGACCTCCCAACACCTATACTCAATGCACTGACCAATAAAGGTAATCATACCAAACACTTTCTTCACTATCCTATCTACCTGCCACACCACTTTCAAGGAACGATGAACCTGCACTCCAACATCTCTTTGTTCAGCAACACTCCCCAGAACCTTACCATTAAGTGTTAAGTCCTACCCTGATTTGCCTTTTCAAAATGCAGCCTCTCACATTTGTCTAAATTAAACTCCATTTTCCACTCCTCGGCCATTTGGCCCATCTGATCAAGGTCCTATGTTCTACTGAATAGTTAATTACATACATATTTTATTTGCATGTTTTGTTATATATATGCGCCCATCGATGCTCTGCAATCTCACACATTCACCTGATTCCCATTTGAATAGATGAAATGTAGGACTTTACAAATAAATAGCATATCATTTACCTTATCATGCTGTGGTCATATGCACCCCTGGGGTACAGCACTCAGTTCAGGCCACTATGGTTCTGGCAACAGGGGCATTGTGGAGCTGGGAGGGGACAGTTTACTCCTCCTGCTCCTAGATTATATGTTAATAATGTATTTTACTCAGTTACCATTTCAAATTATCCGCTGGTGGTTCAGGTTAGGCTCATTGATGAATACAAGCTTTTGCCAAAATGGCAACAGAATTGGCAGAAATTTCAGAATGAGTCACCTGGTGGCTACAGCATGTAACTACACTGTAACAAGTAACAAACCAAAACCGAATGAAACACATTGACACAGCAATTTATATTGGTTAGTTGTTGAGAAGAGTGTACAACTAAATTTTATAACAAAAAAAACAAAGCTTGTTAGAACATAAGAAATAGGAGAAGTATGAGGCCATTCAGCCCCTTGAGCCTGCTTCAGTGTCAGTAAGATTATGGCTGATGTGTTTGTGGTCTCAACTACACTTTCTTGCCTGTGGCCTACAACCTTTGACTCCCTCGTCAATCAAAAAACAGTTTAGCTTAGCCTTGAATAAAGGGAATGACCCAGCCACTGCTGCTGGCTGGGGAAGAGAATTCAAATACCAACAGCTGTCTTAGAAAAGAAATTCCTCTTCACCTCCATTTTAAGTGGACAACCATTATTTTGAAACTGTGGCCTCCTTGTTCTCAATGTCCCCATGAAGCAAAACATTCTCTCTGCATCCTTTCATTGGTTGAGTTATTAGTGATTACAGAACCATGTGGTAGTTGGAGTTTCAAAACTGAATGGCAGAATGAGGGAATGGATGGCCTCCTATTCCTAATTTAAGTAATTTAAACAAATTCATAAATTAAAAGATTATAATAAACAGCTTAAGAATACTGAATGTGTGAAAAATCTTGCATTTATATAGCACCTTTCACACCCTTGGGAAATCTTAATTGTTTGCCTTTGCTCTGAGACATCTTGGTTAAAGAAGGTGAGGAAGTTAAGTTTCATTTGCATATACTCTAGTTGGGCTCCACCTGGGGTATTCCCACCTGAAGACACCACTCTTTAGAAAGGACATACTGCTAATTGATACTGCAGTGCAGATATGTCAGATTGTTTTCAGGGTTTAGGGTGTTAAGTTACAAGGACAGGTTGCATAGAATAGGCTTGCATTGCCTTAAAGATAAAAGAGTCTGGGTTGATCTAGCTGAAGTATTTAACACTGAAAAATTTGATGAGATACATGGAGAGAAGCCATCTCCTCAAGGTGGGGAAGAGGCTTTTGTGGGTGAGGGAGGGTGGCCTTGAGTGTGGGGTGGTCTACGACAATGTTGCAGAACATAGATGACAGAGACAGGGTTTCCGAGGTGATGTCAGAAAGCATGTTTCATAGGGTAGATGCAAGAAGATGTTTCCACTTGTGTGGGATATCACAACAAGGGCTAGAAATGTAAGATAATCATTTAAAAAAAAGGACAGAAAGTCGAGGAGAAACTTCTTTGTTGAGTGTGGTGAGAAAGCGTAACTCGATACCAGAAGGAATAGTAAACGTGCATTTGAGAGGAAACTAGATGAGTGCTCGAGAGAGAAAGGAATAGAAATACAGATTGATAGGGTTGGATGAAATTGGGGAGAAGATTCTGGTGTAACATAAACACCTACATGATGGGCTGAATGGCCTGCTTCTGTGCTGTAAATATTTTGTATTCATGACATGGTGATCAACAACTCTGTTTTGAATGTCAGCAACTGGCTTCTTGGCACAACTGATAAAGTACTTAACATTGGATAGGGCTTGCAGCTTGGAGCTATTTCGAGCAACACAACAGCCCAACTTTGACTCTCTCTTTAGATCATTTATAGTAAATGCCACCATCTTAAATTAGTTACAAACAAAACACTCTCTGATATTTTCTATGATGCACCATTAGTGGGTAAAATAAGCAATCTTAGTACAAACAAAACCATGACTTTATAGCCAATTAAAGCAGATAAAATTGCATCAATCTATATTGTATAAATATAAAAGCTTTAGAAGATTCACATTTCAGATGTTACAGCTCTAAAACTGCTAACAAATGGAGGGAAATTACTGAAAGATCAGCCCTTTTTTTCAGAAGTTGTCATCGTTGGACTCTTGCAAATGTAATACTTTATTTCCAATGTACAACCATGAATATACAAACTTGTAGACCTCTACTTTGATATGGTTAAATATAACTACTTCTCAAGTAATTGGGAATTAAATGGACAGGTCGTTTTAGTCAACATCACACCACTGTAACACTGACTCTGATTGTTTAGAAACTGTTAGCTCTCAAACTCTGCCCAATTCGGACACATAAGCTCCTCATCCTGAAATATTCACTCTTGAGATGCTTGATGTTGCCTTGTATTTCCAGATGTTCTTTCACACTTTTAGCACCATAGAATTTTGCTTTTTGTGCACCATGGCTATCTTGCTTCACACAAAAACGCTCCTTTCATTGTGGATGATGATTGACCAGGAATGATGAGTTACCTACAGTTAATACATTGTGTATTTCCTGGTACAATATTCCTGCCTTTGTAAAACAGCAAATCTTCAGACTCACTATATGCTAAGCTGAAAATTATAATTTCTAACGATGTGCAAAGATTGTTCACCAAAGTATTGTGACATCTGTGCAGTGGTTGGATGTATGCAATTCCTATTATATATTTAGCATCACTCATAACTCCTTTTTTCACCTCCACTACATCAACTCTACCGCTGTCTCAGCTTATCTGCTGCTGAAATCCTCATTCATTCCTTGGTCACCTCCACACTTGACTGTTCCAACACTGTCCTGGTTGGGCTCACACATAACAGTTCTGTAAACTTGAGGGTCATCTAAAATTCTGCTACCCTTGTTCTTAATTGCACCAAGTCTTGTTCACCCATCATCACTGAGCTTGCTGATCTACAGCGGCTCCCAGTTAAGGACTGTCTTAAATGTAAAACTCTTAATTTGGTTTTCAAATCACCATGGGGTGTTGCATCACTCCCTAGCACTGCCATCTGCAACCCCACCACCCTCTGAGATATTTGTAGTCTTATAATTCTGGCTTCTTGAACATCTCCTGTTTTAATCTCCCCAGCATCGGTGGCCGTGTGCTGCCTGAGCCCTAAGGTCCAGAATTCTCTCTCGAAACCTCTCCAATTCTCACTCCTCCTTTTACACACTCCTTACAATATAGCACTTTGGCCAAGCTTTTGACAATTTGTCCTAATATTGACTTATGTGTCTCACTATCAGATACTGTTTGATAATCATTACTGCGAGGAGTATGAGTTTATTTCACTGACGGTGCCATGTTTTGGAAACTACTGAATTCCACTTCAACGTAATTTAGGAAGCTGCTTCAGTGATGGCTTCAAGTAGGAAGTTACAATTTTTAACCATCCAGTTTAAAAAACCTCAAATCTCCCTATTTGTTTGTTTCTCTTAAACCTTTACCTTCCTGTTACTATGAAAGGTAATGGATGTTAGTCTTTTTCGCTGTGAAGGGGTTTAATAAGTAACTAAGGTCAATCTTTTTGAATGATGGTTTAAGCCAGCACATGCCAGAAGTGTTAATGTAAGTTTGTTTATATTGTGGGGTTTTACGACAGGAGAAGAAAAAACATTAAGCCATTAACCTAGCAAAAGCAAGGATGAGCATGTTTTTTTTTAAGAAAACTTGTTAAAAACGTCTAAATTCAGCTTGCTGGAGACCTGACAGAATGGAAGGTCTATTGGTATTATTGCTAGACTGTTATGCCTGAGACCCAGGTAACTCTCTGTGGACCTGGGTTCAAATCCTGCCATGGCAGATGGCTAAATTAAATTAAAAGGAAAAATGGAATTAAGAGTCTAATGATGAATCCATTGGTGATTGTTGGGAAAAACCCATCTGGTTCACTAATCCCTTTTAGGGGAAGGAAATCTGGTCTTACCTGGTCTGGCATACATGTGTCTTCAGATCCATAGCAACATGATTGACTCTTCACTAGGATTAGGATGGGCAATAAAAGCTGGCCGAGCCAGTAATGTCCATATCCTACCAATAAAAAGGAAGTTCTCTTCTTCACCCATTTTCTTAATTTTTGCCCCTATCTGCACCTCGCCACCACCTCCTCGTACTTACCCCCAGGTTCTTACCCTCACTCACTTTTGATCTGTGACAGAAGGATGATATACTAAAGACAGAGCAGCAACATTATCAGTTATTTGAGATATTCAGCCCAGATACGTGCAGGTGAGAATGCCTGCAGTCATTTCAGTCATATCCAGGGATATGATTCTAGGGAGAGATTCAAATCTCACCCATGTCACCATCGGGGAGGGATAACTTTCTGCTCCCATCCTCACCTGTACAAAGCTTACCTCCCACTACTCAACCATATTTTAATGACGGATGGGAAATTTCAGCAGAGGGATGGCACAGTGGTAAAAAATGTGTCATTTGCAATTACTGAGGCAAGTTTAATTTTGGGGTGTGTAACCAGCCATCTGCAGATGGTGAGTTTGCTGTTGCTGGGGTTGGTACTATGGAGGTTCAGGCCACTCTTCGGTTGTGAAAATGGCACTTGAAGCCAGGTTATCAGTTGAAATTGGCTCCTGATCTTGTTAGTCTCTCAAAAATAAAGTTTAAAATTATTTTCTAACCTCTAATTTCCTTTTGGAGTGTGTGGGTCGTTTGTTTAGGTGCTTTAAATCTTTAAATCCTTTAAATCTTTTTACGTGGGATCTTAAAGTGGCTGACTGGTGGGACACGTGTGTGGGATCATTTAGGTTTTGTTAATGGCTTAGAGGGAACAATGCTTTGACTGTTCTCTTTTTCAATAGCCTTCATGTTCAAGGAGTGTTGGTCCACATTGCCAATATAAATAAGCAGTGTGTCACACTGTCCATTCACCTTTACCTCAAAATTGCAAAATCCTACAGTATGCAATTTGTCCCTTGAAAGTAAATGCTTACTGGACTCCTGTCTCAGCACTGACTAAAGATGGCACTGACCAGAGTGCCAGTGCAGGTGGGTATCAGATGATTACTTCAATCTGGTATTGTGCTCACTTACAGGATTTGAAAATAGCCTCACTGACAAGGTTCACAAATGAAGACTAGTTCATTGCTGTTCTGTACTGGAAAACAACAGTGGAACTGTGCACGAGCAAACAGGTACAGTTTCATAAACAAGACAGATGGCTGGAAAACAAGTTAATAGGAGAAATGAGAAGGGTAAAATGGGCAGCTGTTTGTCCATGCATAATGAGGGAGCCTGTATATGTCAGCCATTATTATCACGATACAAAATACAACTTATATTCTTTGTAAAATATATTGCACTTCTTCAAAGATGATGCATTGGGGAGTGATCCAATCGCGATGACTGAAGAAAGTAGAAGTCACACGACACCAGGTTACAGTTCAGCAGGTTTATTTGAAAGCACAAGCTTTCATAGCACAGCTCCTTCATCAGGTGAAGGGGCTGTGCACCAGAAGTTTGTGTTTTCAAATAAATGTATTGGACTGTAACCTGATGTTGTGTGACTTCTGACTTTGTTCACCCCAGTCCAACACCGGTGCCTCCACATGATGATTGAAGAGTTAGGTCTGGTAGATAATGAGGGAACTGCTTTCTCTGGAGGTAGAGTTAGAGGGAGGACTATCCCAAAAGCATTCCTTTAGGGGATTGGAAATGTGAAACCATTTCTCCTTAACCTGGGGGTAAACTGAAATTTTTCAAAACAGATCTGTAGATTAATAAAAACCGAAAGAACTGCGGATGCTGTAAATTTGGAACAAAAACAAAAGTTGCTGGAAAAGCTCAGTAGAGTACTCTGATTTTCTCTTGACAGATGCTGCCAGACCTGCTGGGCTTTTCCAGCAACTTCTGTATCTGTAGATTAATGTATAGTGAGGGTACCAAGCATACAGAAGCAGGACAGGCTGGTGGAGTTGAGATGTAATTGAACAGACCATTGAAGGTACTCAAGGAGTTCAATAATCTACTCATTTTCCTACATTACATAATTCATGGGGGTAACATATTGCAATGATTTTCATTAAACAAAGTTTTTTTTATTCATTCAAGTAGCTGCCTGAAGTAACTTGCTTGGCCATTTCAAAGGGCAGTTAAGAGTCAATCACATTGCTGTGGGTCTGGAGTCACATGTAGGCCAGACCAGGTGAGGATGGCAGTTTCCTTCCCTAAAGGACATTAGTGAGCCAGATGGGTTCCTGCTACAATCTGGTATTTCATGGATCTTATTCCTTATTTACTCAATCATGTATAGTAATTTAAACTCCCCAACTGTCAAGGTGGGAGTGGAACTCACTATTCAGTCCTTCGGGTTACTAAACTGATAACTGTAAAAACTAAAACAGAAACTGCTGGAAAATTTCAGCAGGTCTGGCAACATCTTCGGAGGGAGACCAGAGCTCTGACGAAGGGTCACTGAACTGGAAACGTTAACTGTTTCTCTCTGCACAGATGCTGCCAGACGTGCTAATTTTTGCCAGCAGTTTCTGTTTTAACTTTTATAGTTATTGGTTTAGTAATCCAGAGGTCTGAACAAATGATCCCAATAGTGATTTCCTTAGCATTTGGGGAATTTAAATTTCTCCAGCAATTTCTGTTTCTATTTCCGATCTGCATTTTCTTTTTGTTTTATATAAACATAAGAACCAGGCTACCCTGCTCGTTAATAAGCGTTAATCAAACTGCTGAAGGTTTTGAGTTTACTGCTATTTCCCACATGGCTGCATGATTAAATCTGGCTCAACGGGCAGCCAGTGCTGACTGTCAGTGCAGATGTATACTTACACGCAGTATTCCAGGACTTTCATCTGTGCTCCACGATAAAACTCATGGTAGTTCCGTCAAAGGACGGCGGTGCTATGATTCTTGGCCCAGGCTGAGAGGTGATGCTGATGACTGGTTTGCCGTCTGGGAAGCCCTTGGTAGCTCTGGTTATATGCTGAGAGGTCAGAGACTGTGTGGGATTCAGGGACCTGCCAGTTGGGAAGTAATAGGGGCTCTCCGCGTATTGGGCTTCCCCGGGCTGGCTGATCGCACTGGGGGGCTTCACAGTGTCATTGCACTCGCTGTCGGCCCGGGGCAGCTGGCCCTGTACAGGGGGCAGCACGGCTGGCGTGGGCAGAAACCCAGGGTACAGCATGTAGGTGGTGCCATAGGCGCCAGGGTTGATTGCAATGGGCGAGATGGGCACGGACACTGGTGCCATGGTCTGTTGAGTCATGGGTACATCGACATACTGCCCGGTCTCTGGGTCATAGAGCCGCTTGCGAGCCGGCTGTACCGGCGTGTCCACCAGGTAGTACTGGCCGGTGGCGGGGTCCAGTAACATCTTGCGCTGTGTGTGCGGGGCCGGGAAACACGGTACCGGAGGGCTCTCCACCAACTTGGCCTGGCTGATCGGCTCTGGGGGCTGCACCCCGGCAGGATTGATGCTGAGTCTCTGGGACGGAGGCTGGTGGTAAATGGTGGCGGGCGACGGTTCCCGTTGCTGTATGGGGCTCGGGCTGTGTAGGCGGCCGGGGGTCACGGAATAGGCGGCGGGAGGCGCTGGGGCAGGGGGCTGCTTGATCGGGATGGTCAGGTAGTTCTCAAACTCCGCCGGCGGGGCTTGTGGCTGAGCCGGGGCGCCGCTCCTGCCGTCCGCCGCACTTTGCGCCGGTTTCTCGGTCTCCTCCAGCGACGGGCGGCGGGGAGCCCGTACCGAGCGCACTTCAGGCTGTACCGGCGGGGATCTGACAGCGGCCACCGGTTTGAACTCTCTCCTGGCGGCGGCGGCTTGGCTCACCGGGGCCACGGTGAAGAGCTGCGGGACCGTGCACTTGTTGGCGGCTCCGGGGGCCTTGGGGACACCAGCGGCAGCGGACGGTTCGGCTTTGCGAGTGGGATCGGGAGCCCGAGCGGCCGCCGGTGCCTCCCGGTCGGAGCTCGATGCCTCTTCGCTGGCGATTAAGGACAAGACGTGACTCCCGGCCAGAGCCCCGGTACCGGGAGCCGCATCGGTCTTGCGCTTCCACTCATTCCGGTCGAAGACGTACAGCTGCTCCATACTCTTCACGGCCGCCGTCAACTTCTCCAGCGCCAGACGCTTACTCGCTTCGGCCGGGCAGCCGGTACCGAGCGCCTTGTCCGGTCCCGGGGCCGCCCCTCCAGTGGCGGGAGGGCTCGCCGCCGCTCTCCCGGGGCCGGTGATGGGGAGACGGGTTCTGGGCATCGAGCTGGAGCCGGTGATCATTGCGGTGTCCGGGGGCTCGGGGCTTGCCGCTTGTGGGACCGGGCTGTCGGTCACTGCGTTCTCCGGGCTCCCGCCTCCGCCACTGGGCCGGTCGTGGGACTTCCAGTTGCCGGGGAGCCGCCCTTTACTCACCGCCTGGCACTTGATGACAATGGGCAGAGAGGGGCTGGTGTGGTTAGCAGGGGCCGGTGCGCTCTCTTCCCGGGGCACCGTGCCACCATGCACCGTAACGATGTGATAGGAGCTCTTGAGAAGTTTGCGCACGTCACGGACCCGGTGGAGCGGAGCCTGGATCCTCTGGATGTTGTCGCGGATGTCCCTGACGGTGAAATGCTGAGCCCTGGCCCTGCCCCCAACCCCGTGCCCAGCGTCTGCCAACAGCACCTGGCACCGAGCCTCAGGACCCGCCTCCGGTCCCGGGCTGTAGCGGCTCCTCACTTTGATTCGGATTTCTGGCGAGCGGACGGCGACGCTCTTATCTTCCGCTGCCTCTTTAGGGGGCAGACGGCCCTGGGGGTGTTGGGGGGCGGCTTTCCTGGGTCCGGTGCCAGTCGGTGCCCTCTGGATCCCGGGCACGAAGAGGTGGGACATTTTGGTGGCTTTGCCCTGGGCTTGCGTTCCAATTTCTGCTCGGATGCTCTGCCCCGCTTTGGCGGAATGATCGGCTCCGTCTGCCCAGGCCCGGAAAGCACTGCGCTGGCTGGCGAACGGGTTCCCTCGGGCTGAATGGCCTGGCTCCGGTGCTCGGGGTGCCTCAGGTGGAGGGCTCCAGCGCCCCGGGGAAGAGGTGTCGCTGATCTCCCCCCGCTCCATACGGAGCTCCTGCTCGAACTGCATTCGCTTCCAGATGATGTTCTGCAGCAAGCTAGACGCCAGCTTCGACTTGCGCTGCGGCCTCGCCATCTCTGCGCCGCTCCTGCGCCGTTCCTGGCCGCCTCCCCCGGCCGCCGACTCTTCGCTCGGGCTATCGGCGCCCGAATTTCCCCGGAGCTGACGCTGCCGCTCCTCTGGGTCGTAGCTGAGCTTCACGGTCTCCGTTAACGTGATGACCCTGGAGCCGAGTTGCGCCGCTTCTCCGCTCCGCCCTTGGCTGGCCGAGCACTGCGCCGAGTTTTCCTGCGTGGCGCTGGCGGGTTGCGGCCCCTCTCCCTCCGGGGATCGTTCCCCTGGACCTCCCTCTAGCCCATTGCGGCTCACGGTGTCTTGACCCGGGGCACTAACGCTCCGGTTTGCTGACTCGGCAGGAAATTCGCTGCGATCCGTCAATCCCATTGATTTGCGACAATGTGCATCGACATACTGTGCCCAGCGGCTACACCCGATACTTCCCTCTGACAACGATGACAAATCGGTTGATCTATTACCGGCGCAGTAAGTGTCCAGATACTCATCGCCCCCACACGCGAGGCTACGGAAACTCCGGGCGGTTAAGCTGCGAACTTCCTTATCCGCCTCGTCCAGTTCGCTCACTGCGCTGGAACTACAGCGGCTGCGCTCCGCCGCTCCCGCTCTCTCCGCCGGTACCCCCGCTCTCCGTGCGCCGCCATCCCCTCGCCAGCCTCCATCGGCGCAAGCTTGCCGCTCCTCGCCCACCGCCCGCGAACTGGCCCGGATCGACAAGTGGATGGGCCCGCCGGAGATGGCAGTGCGCCCCTGCCCCGCGGCATCTCCGGCTCTCGCCGATTCCTGGCCCGGCGCTTCCTCCGGCGGCGCTTCTTCGGCGTAACTTGGAGCCTGAGGGGTCACGGAGCCTTCCTCCGAGGCGTCGCTCTCCGGGGAACTACTGCCCACCAAGGAATACACGGCGCTGCTCTCCTCCAGCGCACAGGAAGATCCCAGCGCAAATTCACAGCCGTCATGGTCCAGCTCATACAGCTGGATCTGGTGGGTGCTAATAAAATGCAGCTCGTCGCCACCTCCCGCCGCCAATTCCGACCACACTTCGGCGTAGTCACCCTCCCCTCCGCCCGGCTTTCCGTCCAGCCTCTCTCCGCCGACCTTACGCTCCAGTTGCGAACCAGAGGAAAGGCGTAACGCAGCCGCCTGTCCGGCGGACCCCACTTTGTCGCTGTCGCTGAAACTTTCGTAAATTTCCGAACCCACGGCGGTCTCATAGCCGGAAAAGTCGGCGGGGGACTCTCCCGCCCGAGTTTCCGCCCCGCCGGCGTTAATCCGGCGAGAATCTCCCTCTCTCCTCATCGGCGCTCGCTCCCTGTCCGCCCCGGGAGTTTCCGAGCGCTCCGCCGGGTCTCCGCCGCTCAGTGTACGGCGACTCGGGCTGCTCATTCGTCCTAGCGCCGCCGTTCTGTGCCCGGTGCCATGGGCAGGGAGAGTCCGGTTGGCAGCAGTTCCCCGGGACCCGGCCACCGACAAGTGTAAGCAGAGCATTGGCGACGGTCCGCTTCCGCCACCCACTCTTCCCCACCGCCGTCCACACGGCGTCACGTCAACAGCCACAGGTTCAAATCCCGGCCGTTCCTGAGCCGCCAGCGAAGCGAGAGCATTCCCTGCACGGAATAAAGAAACCCTCTCAAAATCCACACCTCTACCTGCAACACATTCCCTCAGAGAGCAACATTTACACCTTCAAATCACAGTCTAACACATTAACCCACCCCTTTCAGGCCGCTGTGCTTTATATCTAAACATCTGCATTCTTCTGCGGGTTGGGGGGGGGGGGTAACAAAAGTACAACTTTGTGGGACTTTGAAAGGAAGACCCGGATTTGCATTGATATAGCGCCTATAGTTATGAAGAGTGGACTGGACAGAGTGGAGTTTTCTTCAGAGCAGAGGAAGTGGGTGGGGGGGGGCACCTGATTGAAATGCATACAGTGATGAGAGGGGCAAAGAAAACCTTTTCCATTAGTGGAGGGATCAATAACGCGGGGAGGGGGGCATAAGATTGAAGGGAAGGGGCAAGAGGTTCGGAGGGTGTTTGAGGAACAGCCTTTTTCACCCAGAGGGTGGTGGGAATCTGGAACTCACGGCCTGTAAGGTTGGGAGAGAGAGAAAACCCTCATCACAATGAAGAAGTATTTAGATGTGCAGTTGTGATGCCAAGCCATACCAGGCCATGGGCCAGGTGCTGGGAAAAGGGATTACATAGTCGAAACGTCAGCCTTCCCGCTCCTCTGATGCAGCTTGGCCTGCTGTGTTCATCCAGCTCTACATCTTGTTATCGCTACAATATTTAGGTGATAGTTTTTGACTGGCACAGACTCAGTGGGCCGAAGGGCCTGTTTCTGTGCTGTAGATCTCTTTGACTCTATGGATATTCCAATGCTGCCAGTGAATTGGACCCTCCCCCGGTTATAATAGCGAAACTGGTGGGACTAAATGGACTCTTTCCAAAGGGACGGCAGCATCTGCGGAGACAAAAGAAGAGTTATCTTTGGAGTCCGGTGACACTTAGTAACAACTGGACTCAAAACATTAACTCTTGTTTTCCTTTGACAACATCTACTGCCAGACCTGCTGAGTTTCTCCAGCACTTTCTGCTTTTGTTTCAGATCTCCAGTTTAAAAAACCCGAAAGAACTGCGGATGCTGTATAAATCAGAAACAGAAGCAGAAATTGCTGGGCTCAGAACTCAGGAAGGTTCACCGGACCCGAAACGTTAACTCTGATTTCTCTTCACTGATGCTGCCAGAGCTGCTGAGCTTTTCCAGCAATTTCTGTTTTTTCTTTTGTTTGCGATCTCCAGTTCTTTGGGTCCTTCCAAAAGCACAGCACTGACATGACGGGCCGAACGGTCTCACTATACACCTCGCCCCCCCCCCCCCCACCTCCACCCTTCCCAACGTCTGAATGTTTAAAAATCCCTGCACACCTTTCTGACAAATTTGCAGTTCCCACATCCGCTGTTGGAGTTAACGCACACGAGGAATTTCCGACTGTCCCATTCTGATTGTATTTTTGGGGAAAAAAGACCATTTCTTGTGCCCGGGGATTTTCAAACAAAGCGCCCCATGAAAAGAAATCTCGGCGTAAAAATGTACACACCATCTAATCCTCCCTCTCCCTTTCAATCTCTTTTTGTGAAACAAAACGCGAAACTTTGCGCAAAAGACCAGAGTTTAGTATTCGGAGGGGAAAGCAACTGCAGGTATTCAGGAGGTAATAACCGTGCCCATTCTAAAACGTTTAGCGCTGGGATCTGCAGACAATAATTTACTGCCTGTATCAATACGAACACTCCCGAGTGCTCCATCTACTCCAGACTATCACTGGTGCAAGTTTAAAGTATTGACTTGCAACAGACCAAGAGACGTACGAATGCAGTAACAATCACACGATCGTTGCTAAAGGTAACCCAACCCAGGACTTGGCGAATTTCCTGAATGTAGGCTGCATATATAGTTGTGACAGCGGATTATTTAAACCTTTAGATCGACAGCAGTAAATACTGGAGAGGTAGAGAATCAGATCAAATTAAGACTAGTCAGAGGGCCATAATATAGAGAGAGAACTCACAATGCTGCTGACAGCGCCTAAATTTCCGAAGGTTGAGCGGCTAGAGAAGGACGGAGGATGAACCGGACCCCGCTGCATCTGGAGTTTCGCCTGGTCTTTGTTAGAAGCTCCTCATTGAAGACGATCACAGTCTGAACTATCAACTATTCATAGACTATGCGTCAGTTATACCGATTGAATAAAGACCTATTTTAAAACTAACCCATTACATTCGCTCATTGTCTGAATAAAAAAGGGTGGGACTGAGGTGACAGGAAACGGAAACTCTGGATGGAGTAGGATTTGCTCTAGATGCTGGGAGCTGTGAACTAAACTCAGACTGACTGTGGGAAGGGGAACTTGCAAATATTAATCTCAGGACGTCCCGAAGTAGCTGCCTCATTTTTACTTCAGGGCAGTCGCTGTTATCAACACAGGAAACTTCAGGATCTAGCTTGCGTGCAGTAAATATGATGCAAACCACGACAATGTTTTCAAGATGTGGGTTGAGGATTAAATGTTGACCAGGAAACTATGAAACAACTTTGTTGGTCGCAGGAGTTCCGAAAGCTCCCCCATGCTTTATCGGAAAGAGTGAGGTTTCCATAGCTCTCCCCCAGCACTAGACAAAAATAACCCGAAAGAACTCCGCACTCCGGAAATCAGACAATTCTTGAAAGGTCACTGGACCCAAAACGTGAACTGATTTCTCTCCACGGATGCTGCACGACATGCAGAGTTCTACAGTAATTACAGTTTGTGTCCCTCAGTATTGATCCTCTGACAGTGCGGCACTCCCTCAGCACTGACCCTCCGACAGTGCGGCGCTCCCTCAGTACTGACCCTCCGATAGTGCGGCACTCCCTCAGCACTGACCCTCCGACAGTGCGGCGCTCCCTCAGCACTGACCCTCCGACAGTGCGGCTCTCCCTCAGTACTGACCCTCTGACAGTGCAGCGCTCCCTCAGCACTGACCCTCCGACAGTGCGGCACTCCTTCAGCACTGACCCTCTGACAGTGCGGCGCTCCCTCAGCACTGACCCTCTGACAGTGCGGCGCTCCCTCAGC
>NC_063332.1:174222404-174222599 GCF_021869965.1 Rhincodon typus
ACTGACCCTCAGACAGTGCAGCACTCCCTCAGCACTGACCCTCCGACAGTGCGGCGCTCTCTCAGTACTGACCCTCCGATAGTGCGGCACTCCCTCAGCACTGACCCTCCGACAGTGCGGCACTCCCTCAGCACTGACCCTCCGACAGTGCAGCACTCCCTCAGCACTGACCCCTGCACAGTGCTGCTCACACAA